>NC_089822.1:116175245-116478275 GCF_035046505.1 Tiliqua scincoides
TTGTGCTGTTAAAATAAAGTTAATGGGGGTGACACCAACTCTCGTGATGCCGTTACATTTAGGTTGTGGGTATGATATTGTAATTTATTCTGTATGGTTTGGTGCAGGACGAAGTCCATCATGGAGGTGACGCAGTGAGCTTTCATACTGGGTGATGCAAACCCTAGTGATGCCTCTGTTGGGATATAATGTGTCATGTGGTGGTTGAGTTGTTTTTATGTGTATGCATGTGGGATGAATTTGTGTACACCACCAGCTTCAGTGAAGGTCAAGAGCGCAAGGCATAGGTATTGTTGGAATTTCAGGGTCTGAAAGCTAGTGGTTGGGATTTCAGTGAAGAATGGTAATCATCCTCATTCTTCTTCTGTCTAGGACATGACCATGTCCCTAGGTCATATATTGCTGTCCCTGGTGGCTGCACTGATGCCCCTACTGCTGTTGTGCCCAGCTGCTCGGCCCCCTTCCTACTCCTCCTTCTTGGTCCCCAATGCCACCTTCAATCATCTGGCTCGAGCCCGAGACACAGGAACCCTGTATGTGGGTGCCGTCAATGCCTTGTATCAACTGAGCCCAGAGTTAAGGCTGGTGGGACTTGCTGAGACAGGACCAGCTCAGGACAGCCCAGAGTGCCTTCCATTTCGGGACACTCATGATTGTCCACAGGCCCGTCTCACAGATAACTCTAACAAGCTGCTATTACCCAATGAGCGTGCTGGGGAACTGATTGTCTGTGGGCAGCTTTTTCAGGGAGTGTGTGAGAAGCGAGCTCTGGCAGACATCACCAAAGTGCTGTACCGTCCTGAGGATCCTGGTGACAACCAATTTGTGGCAGCCAATGTGCCACAGGTTTCAACTGTGGGCTTGGTGGGACAACACACTGGACGAGACCTGCTCTTTGTGGGTCGCGGGCTGACTGGAAAGCTTTCTGGAGGAATCCCGCCATTCACCATCCGGCAACTGGAAGGACCCCAGGCCTTCTCCAATGAAGGGATGGGCAAGCTGGTCGTGGGTGACTTTTCAGACTACAACAATCGCTATGTAGCTGCCTTTGCTTCTGGGGGCTATGCCTACTTCTTGTTCTCTCGGCGTGGAGGAAAAGCACAGATGGAGTATAGGGTCTACCTCTCCCGGAACTGCATGGATGACACGAACCTCTACTCCTATGTTGAGCTTCCTCTGGAGTGCCGGGATGCTGAAGGGCGTGTTTATAACCTGGCTCAAGCTGCACACCTGGCATCTGGTTTCCCCGGTGGAGATGCAACACTCTTCGTGGTCTTAGCAGCTGGGCAAGGCTTCACAGCATCTCCAACAGCGCAGACAGCTCTGTGTTCCTACGGCTTGAGTGAGGTGAATGCAGCCATGGAGCGAACACGGCGGCTGTGTTACACCTCAGCTGGGATAGGTGAGACCAAGGAGGAGGAGGCTGCCATTGAGTATGGTGTGACATCTCGCTGCAACACCTTGCCCAAGGTGAGGATGGAAGCAAATGCTTTCTTTTGATAGGTAGAGAGGATCTCTTTGTTAAAATGGCTGCCCCACACAGAAGTGGCTGTGTTCTAACTTTTCCACTTCACTTTATTACTTTTCAGGAGTCCCCGGAGGCTTACCCCTGTGGGGATGAACACACTCCTAGTCCAATTGCCAGTCGGAAGCCAGTGGTGACTGAGACGCTTCTCAGTACCGTGCCAAAACTGACGGCTGTGGCAGCCATGGTAGAAGCGGGTCATACCATCACCTTCCTTGGGGACGGTGTCGGGCAACTGCATAAGGTAATGCAGTGGAGATAGTCACCTTAATTTGATTTGTGTCGTGTACCTATAATTTTCCTTCCCCTGAATATTTCTAGTTGTTAGCCATGCCATCGATCACTTCCACACATGTGTATGTGCTGTATGCTAAAATGGGCACGTATGCTATTTTCAAATATCCATGCATTTAAATGTGCTCTCCCGCTTTTTGATCTAAAAGTGCACATACTTTTTTGTCTGAATCCCTTCACAGCAAAAATAAAAAAAAAATCCCCTCTGGAGGTAATCTTGTAGAACAAGTGTCATGTGTGAATGGCTCTGTTGCCTCTGCAGAGTGCATGTGTGGGGCTATTATTTCGGAAGTTGCTACTTTCTAAGAAGCTAGCTACACCCGAGGAGGCTCTCCTTACTCCCAAGAAAGTGGGTGTAAGGACAGCCACCTCAGGTGTAAACGGGTGGGGCAGCTGTGGCACTTTTCCATGGGCTACGACAGGGTGCTTCTATCTCACCCTGCCTTGCACATCCCTGGTAAGAATATGCTACTGGATATGGTACTGGCCAGATTCAGTATCTTGGAAATCTTCTCTCACTCAGCAAGTTTTTCGCTTTCTAGCTAGAGATGGGTGAAAATGGTTTTATTTTTTCATATATTTTTGTGTTTTCCAAAGTTCAAAGCACAGAAAGTGATGTTATGTTTTTTTCCAAGTGCACATTTTTGTAAACTATAATTACTTTTAAAGTATACTAGGTAGGCGATATAGTGTCAGCAGACGCAGCTACATGCATGTAGACGTGTTAGAGAATATGTAGAGATGTTATATAATTTTTTTTTTTTTGCAGATTTCACAGATATTGGGGATTTTTTTGTTTTTGTTTTAATGAGAAGTGCAGAAAGTGGCGGTGATGTGTTTTTATTTTGTTATCTTTGAAAAAAACAAAACCCACCTCTACTCATAACTGTGAAAATAGTTTTCTAAATACGTGGTCAGTGCCTGGTGACATTGCTGAAACCAAACAGAAGGTACAGTGGCCATTGTGAATCTCCTGTACTAATTGGAGGATGAGGATTTGGTGCCCTGCATGACTCACTGCTCCTTCTCATTACTAGCAGAAGCAGTATCAAATTTTTGCAAACTGAGGATACACACCTTGTTTCACTTTATGTCTATATGGTCTTTACAGCTTGCAGAATTTGGCTGAACTCAGTGCAGAATTTGTGTTGCCCTTGCACAGAATTTTAACTTCTTTTAACAGTGTGAAGTTCACTCAGCCCTGAGTATTGCCTCCTGCCTTTGTTTCTGTGATTCTGCTTTCCTACTGGTTAAGAACCAGTGAAGTCTTCCACAGGTCAGGCTACTCCGACTTGGTCCTGCTTTGAGGGGCTGGGTTGGTGTTCACTGAAAATGGTTGGTTGGCAACCTTCAGTCTTGAAAGACTATGGCATAAGCCTACAGCACCCGGTATAGCTTCAGACGAGATCGGGCATGTGCATGGTAAAAGTTGCTGCTAAACAGAAACAAAATTGTATGTTTCAGTCCATTGAAAATGGACAGTTTCGTATGTGCTCTGTCAGCACCTATTTGTATCTGCACCTCCCTTCCATCTGTGCCTGAAGTCTGCCATAGCGTGGAGAATAAGGCCATTCTGCTGTCATGCCAGGCTGGATGCTGGTTTTTTAAATGTATTTGCATCTGGATGATAGCCCACTGCTCTTGTACCATGTATTGAGGGAAGAACTAATGGGGGGAACTTGAGGGGGGGGGTAAGGAGCACAGTGAGCATGCTTTCCAGGCATGGATATCAGGGAATGGGAATCAGCCTCAAAGAAATTCTGATTTCCCCAAAGAAGAGAAGCAGGAGGAGAGGAGACCCTTCACTGGTGCAGAGTACCCACTATGCCTCTTGTAGCTCTGACACTGCAAGTTGTGTCTGGAGGAATCTTGGAAGCTTTCAGAAACCTGCCAGCCCTCCTGGAGGGTTTGGATCTTTGCCACATTTCCCCATGTCCCTTCTCTTTAACTCCGTTATATAATTTTTAGTTGATTGATAACTGCTTTTAAAACAGATGAATAGTCCATTATGTAAGTTTGGGGCAGCCCAGTCCTGAGCTGCCCGGTGTGTGGGGCTGCAGCGGTGCTGAAAATGGCTGCTGCTGCATCCAGGGTGTCCCAGGCAGCCACCGCTGCCTCCTCGGGAGAAGGAGACTTTCATCCCCTTCTCCCAGGTAAAGTGAGTAGCCCCACAAAGGGGCTGCTCGATTCAACGACGGCCCAAAGGTCGCTGTAGAATGAAGAGACTCTGTGTCAGGCGACCAACCTGACAAGGAGGCTCAGGATTTGGTGAAACCTCGTTCCACCAGTCCCACCTCCCTTCTGTCTTGCTCCCTCCCCCAGCATGCCCCCTACCCACCCTCTCCCCACCCTCTCTGCCTCCCCCTGCCCCAAAATGCCTTGTCTCTGCCTCCCCCATGCCCCCACCTACCTCTCCACTGCCCAGCAGTCTGTGCGACCTCTGAGCAGTGGAGGTCCACTGCTCCACCAATACTAGCCGAGTGCTGGCCAGTGCTGGGCTAGCACCAGCACTTCACTGGCTCTGGAGCCAGAAACATGTTTACAGCATGTTTGCAAAATCAGTCTTTAGGATTGGGCCCTGAGTTATACAAACCTTGATGTAGGTACTTTCTGGGATATAGATGTAAGTGTGTGAGAGATCTTTATAAACCAATAAATGAAAGCTTCCATTTATTGTTCCAGGGAAATGACATTAAAAAATTTGTTTAACTTGCTCTTACAGTGTCACATAGTAGCATACCAAGGGACAAGTAGGGTGGTGGTGGTCCACTCTGGATGCACACTGCAATAATAATAATAATAATAATAACTAGGTATTTATCTACTGCCTTTCTGGTCATCGGATTACTCCTCTGACTTTATTCAAGGCGGTTTACATAGGCAGGCATTTCTAAATCCCTCAAGGGGATTTTTACTGTCATAGAGGTTCTCTCTTTCAAGAACCAACCACATTTCAGAATGGATCTTCCTGGTTTGGTCTCACTTCTGGCCTCCAGTTCTCAGTGCCAGGGGCGCACGTGAACGCTCGCACTGGCCGGCGGGTGCAGGACTCTGGGCACGCGTGTCCGTCAGTTGATGGCTGCAACACCAGGGCAGTGACTGGTGGGTGCGGGTGGCAACACCCCAGCCCCTGTAGCCTGCAGTACAGGGCTCTGCAGCTGAACGGATGCACACGCTCAAGCAGCCTTTTTCGGGCATGGGCAAATCCAGCGATGCCCGAACCGTCCCTTGCCACTTGCACGTTGGAGAACACTGGTTCTTTCCATTCATGCGTGTTGGCCCATGGTTGGCCAGGTGTCATTTGACCATCTCTATGTGATTGAAGACAAAGTCGGTCAAGAAACGGAGTGGACGTGAAATGGCCTCTTATGTATAATATTAAGAATAAGAATAAGAATAACTAGGTATTTATATACTGCCTTTCTGGTCATTGGATTGCTCTTCTGACTTTATTCAAGGCGGTTTACACAGGCAGGCATTTCTAAATCCCTCAAGGGGATTTTTACAATCATAAAGGTTCTCTCTTTCAAGAACCAACCACATTTCAGAATGGATCTTCTTGGTTTGGTCTCACTTCTGGCCTCCAGTTCTCCCAAGCAGGCTGACAAGCAGCTCCATCTCTCACATGGAGGGCAGCCAAGATGCTTCTTGCTGACACCAAGAGCAGGTGGAATCACTCAGGGAGCTGCCGGTGTCCTCGAACTGGCTACCTTCTGTTGTTATCTTTGGGCTAACGGAGGCTCTACCCTCTAGACCAGACCTCCTGCCCTAAGGGGTTACTGGGGGACCTGTCCCTTTAAATGTAGATCTGGCCTTCCCTATGGTAACGCTCAACAGAGACCTGGTCTCCATGGCATTGAAATGCTGGGGAGACCTGGCCGCCCCTCCCCCCAGTGGAGGCCAGGTCTGTCCCTGGCTTCAAGCAGCAAAGAGCAGGGTGGTGGGAGCAGTCTGTCCTGGATACTAGTGGATCCCCTTAAATACTGTGTAACATGTCGGGATACCAGTGCTACACTGGTAACACATCAGTACCAAAATAGTTTTCAGAGGTATTTGCTCCATATGCTCTCGTCCAATATTTACAATGCGCCTGTGCCAATTTAAACCTGTTCTACTTCAAGGCACAATCCTATCCACACTTACCTAGGAGTAAGCCCCATTGACTATAACAGGACTTACTTCTGAGTAGACATGCATAGGATTGGTTTTAGACATGCAACTGAGTAGACATGCAACTACAGTTTTATTTGACAGAGGATGATCTGACCATTTCAGTTTGAGCTCTTGTCTTCTCATTTTTCTTTTCCATATCTCCTGTTCCTATCATGTCTTGGTTATTCTTTTCCAGTGGTGTCCACTCAGAAATAGTGGTGTATTTTTTTGGTGCTTGCTATACTGGCAACAGTCTCTCCAGTGGGACTTTGCACAGCAGTTTGCTCAAGATAAGCTTAATCCAGCCTAGCTAAATCCATAGGCTACCAAGTGTGTATTCCATAACCCACTAATGCATTGCACAAGTGTCATATTCTGCATCCTGACAAACCCTATTTTCATTCACTATCCAACTTTCCAGTGCTGATGCAGCCACAATACAGCCCCAAGGTAAGGGAACAAATGTTCCCTTGCTTTGAGGAGGCCTCCAAGACTCTCTCTCCCACCGCCACCCCCATGGAGAATGCAGCACAGGATCCCATTGGCATGGCTGCACCAGCACTGGAAAAATGAATAGGATTGGGCCCTAAAGCTGGTTTCCAGAGATGGAAAGGGCTGTGCTTCAGTGGTACAGCCCCATGCTTTGGATGCAGGAGATCCCAGGTCCGGTTTCCAGGAACTTGGGTGGCAGATGCAGCTTTGGCTTGAGATTTTGGAGAGCTGCTGCCAGCCAGATCAGCCATTGCTGAACTAGATGACCCATTGACTTGGTATGGGGCAACGCCATGTGCTCCAACTACAGCAATAAGAAGCTATTTGGGCTGCGTCTGGTGGAGTCTCAGAGGTCAGTCTGGAGCTGAGCAGCACTTCAATGGTCCAATTTCATGGAGCAGTTTCTGAACATCGTTTTTCTGTATCTACAAGTTGCATCCTTCAGAAAGGCTGAAGGAAAAGAATTGACCTTGGAGAGCCTATCCCACATGACCCCAAGACAGACAGACACAGAGAGAGAGAGAGAGAGAGAGAGAGAGAGAGAGAGAGAGAGAGAGAGAGAGAGAGAGACATTGTGATCCATTAAGCAGCAAGGCAACTGTACCCCTCTGTAAACATCTAGAATACCACCTACTGAGTCACATCATTGTGCCTTTTGAGCTCAGTATTGTCTACACTGGCTGGCAGTGGCTTTCCACTGCAGGATGCCATGCATGTCTTGTTGTCCCTTTTGTCTCCCAGGAAGGCTACTCAAAATTTGTAGACCCTGCTTTTCATTATTGCTAACACTTGTTCATTTTCATCACCTGCCGCTTCTAAGTCATCAGTCTTTTCTTTTGTTCATTGCTGACTTGATGGCTGTAATCATCTTTTTTTTTGCCTCTTTCTCACTTCATCCTGTCCTTCTATTTTCAATTCCGCTTCTTGGTTGTTCCCTCCTTCCCTGTATCTCACTTTGCTCATGTTTCTCTTTTTGTACACTCCCTTCCTTGGCTCCCATTTCCTTACTGAATGCAGTGTGAGTTCTCTTTGTTTTTCAGTATCATCGTTCTTTGACTCCTTCCTATCTATCTTCCCTTCTCTCTTTCTTTGCCTTTTTATCATCTTGGGTTACTCCTTCTGTTTCATACCTCTGTCCTTCCTGTCCCTTTTCTCTGGAAATCCCTACTCCCAACCTCCAACATGCACAACTCCCTTTTGTTGCAAGTATTTAAATACTGTAACATCTGAAAGATACGTCTCCTCCCCTGAGCCCTTTGCCTCTGATCTCTTGTTGTCACCTTTTGCTGTCCCTTTCATTTCCTAATAGTCTTGTTTTTGTTTTAGCTTATATGCTTGAAGGCAGGATTTGTTCTGTGAAATGGAATAATTCTGCAGTGCCTGGTGGCTAAAGTGTCTTAAATTATTATTTTGGGGGAAAAATTACTATTCCCAATGGTTGTCAGCATGCCAGACTCAGTTTTCTTCCTTGGTGCAGAGTCTAGAATTATTTACACCATAATCCTATGCATATCTACTCAGAAGTAAGCCACATTGTGTTAAATTGGGCTTACACAAAAGTGTGCATAGGATTATAACCTCAGTTAATTATTTTTTAGCCCAAAAGCATGAGCCTAACCTGTGGAGCCTAACCTGAGTTGTGCTACGTGCGACTATATTTTCCTAAAGTTAGTTAACCTATTTACATTCATGTCTCTCATGATAACTGATAACAACCCTTCAGTGAACTGGGATTTCTTTAGGACTCTCTTCTTCCACCTGGACTTGTCAGCGCCTGGCGTCAAAGACTCTCTTCTGAAACTCTTCCCTGGGTCATTCTCCACCCCTATCCCTGCCTCCGCAATAGAACCTTCTCAGTAGCGCCCCCCCCCAACAGTGGAATTATGTAATTGGGATGCTCCCTTGTCTGGTAGGTGAGCCCAGTGTTGTTCTGCCACTAGCTGAAGAAATTTTTTAATGTTGCCTAGCCACCCTTAGGTACTGAGTGATATACAAGGTTTTAATCTGACCTTGAAACTTTGCACTGCTGTGGTTTTATATTGATGTATTGTTAGTTGCTTTGGGAGGTTACTATCTGAGGAGAGGGATAAAAGTCTATTGAATACACTTCACTCCTGCTAATCTTGAATAACATACATGAACTGAGCTGGGCTAGGGGTGCTATTCATGCTTTGAGTGCTTCTGTACAGGCTTTCCAGTCTGAATTCCCACACAATGGTCATTCTTTCATCATAGTGTTCCATGTCTCTGCAGGACTATTTGCCTTCTTGTAAACCACTTTGCTGACAGGGGTTGGAGAGTAGTTGCTGGAAAGCTGAGTCAAAGGGGAAGTCAGTAGTTTACATTTGGAGAAACTGCAGTTTTTCACCTGTGACAGAGCCCCTCTCCCCAGTGATCTGTCCTTCTCAAAACCATATTTGAGAACTTTTCCACTTTACGGGCCCATCAGAGCTCATGTGACAGCAGTCATTACTCTAGTCACTGCCTCACATCTCAGATCTTGCTTACCATGTCAGGGATAAAAACTGCCATATTTGCAAGCCTGGAAGGCAAGGGTCGAAAATGGTTGTAGCTCACCTCTGTAGTTCCACACATAGCACTTGTCTCCTGATTTTGCTGTGGTCTACCTTTACAGTCATACTTCCATACACATCTCTGCCATTAGGTAGGCATGTCACTAGTAGGCTTTAATATTCATAGATCAGAGTTGGTGGCATGCTTAAACCTAAAAATCTACAGCAGATAAAAGGAGCATCTAGGTGACGAAGTAACACCATAGCCAGTATTCACACCCACAATGGGCCTGATGGAGTTGCTATTTAATGCTAGATTGATCCCTAATAAAATCTCCTGTTTCATTGTGGATTAAGAAGCTGGCTTGGCTTGCACTGGGATCTGGTATGCAATCTCTTTTAGCTGTGTCTACCTAGGTTCTCTCTGTGCAGCATCAACACAAACCCAAGGACCCAGGAAGACAGGTTGCTGTGGTCTGTAGGAATTCCATCTGCTACTCTAAGCTTCAGTCTAGATGTGTTTTTGGTGCTTGCACCTAGTGTTCAGGTGCCAGGTCTGACTGGGGATTCTGTTAGTGTACTGACTTGCCTGCTACTGCCTAATGGTCTCCATATCTGAGCTAATAGAAGTTGTCTTGGTGTTGAGGCTTTCAGCATTCATGCCAAGGTTGCCTTGACTGGGATAGATCAGGATTTCATGGCTGCCATGACAACCATGGGGCTATGGCAACATGTTGTCAGCTCAATGCATGTGGCAGTGCCAACTCTGTTGTTCTAGGGGAGGGTGGTATTGGGGAATGTTGTTGACTCAGTTCTCATGGCGGGATCACAACCTGTTGGGGTTTGAATTTGCAGCAGCCATTCCCCTCTGCAGGACCAGAAATGTTGTGGACCTTTTAGGAGACTAGCAAAGGATTCCTAAGGGGCCATAGAGTATTTTCAGTTGGTGCCTCTGTGTGATGCTTCTGATGGTAGATGCCATTGCTCCTAAGCCATCTCTTCTGCCAGGCAGAGCTCCATCCCCTCATTGGTTTAGCACTGGAGGCTGCAAAACAGATAGAGGAAGGACTAGGTGGCAGGAAACATGGTGTGACTGCTGGGGAACACAGATCATTGTGTGACAGTGAAGGAAAGATACTTCTCTGACACCATTGCATCTGCCATTCAGCAGGACTTTTCTGAGTGGTTTGTATCTTTTGCAGCTTTGCCTTTCTGGTGATCTAAAGCAGTCGTCTTCAACCTTTTCTGTACCATGACCCCAATATATAAATAAAGTATGAAATTAAGCACTCCATTGTCAATTTCGCCCCCTCCTTGGACTCAATCCACCCACGCCATCCTTGTTGCTACCCATTCCCTAACCCCATAATGCCCTCCAAGCACTGATCACTGTAACAAATATTCTGATTAGACAGAACAGAAAAAGTTACCATGAAGCCTGGCACTAGTGAAAGTTATTTTCACACAGTTACCAAGAACCTGAGTAGAACTGGGATAGAATCTCCTGGTGCCTAAAGGGGTTCCACAGGTGCCCCCCTTTACCTGGTGGTGCTCTAGTTCAGTGGTCTTCAACCTTTTTCATTCCTGTAAGTTGCCATGACCCCACAACTGAGGCTTTGCAATTCCATTGGGGTCCCAACCCCCAAGGTTGAAGAACACTGATCTAAAAGATTCCTTGGAGCCACATAGTGCCATGTTTGCTAAGCATATCGAGGATGAAATGACTTGCATTCTCCTTGACCTAGATGGTTGTATTGTCATGGCTCAGCCAATGGATGTGTGCAGAGCACCATCTGGTTCTGTTTCATTTGATATATTTTCATTGCTGTGGCCTGAGAATGTAGACAAGGTGCTTGGGAAAATGCTGCCTGTCACTTGCATGCTGGAGCCTTGTACCTTCACATCCTCATAAGTTTTAAATCTCCAACAAGCTGTGTTCTTGTTCTGGATTTGTTGTTTAAGACTGCGGCTATTGTAGTGTGTCCACTGTTTAGGTAGATGGTTAATGTCTTCATATGTTTTTTACCAGTTTTAGAGCCTAATTGCATCCCCCCCCCCCGTACAGGCATGTTGTGACCAGCAGGGGAGGGGCAAATTGGGAGACTTCAGAGGCAAAAGGGGTTAAATCACCTTACACCTCTGTACGCCTACCACTCTGCAATGGGTCTCCTTAGACCTGCACCAGTTATTTCACTAGTGCAAGTTCAAGGAAAGAAAGGGAGTGGGACAGGAAAGGGGAATAGGATCCAGCATGTGCCATCACTACCAGATCTATACTCCCTGCCCCTGCTATGCCCACCCAGTTTTTCCCCTCCCCTCCCCAACCCTCCCACCTCTCCCTCTGTCTTACCTGCTCCGGCAGGCAGTGGGATAGTCGATTATGTGGGTAGGCGGGAAGGCTCTGGCCTTCTCACCAGTGTTCCCAGAGCATGCTACTGAGCGCACTTTATGGCAGTCAACGCCATTGTAAGAGGTGCTAGAACATCAGCTGGCCCAGATAGGATTGGGCCATAACTGCATGATTTAATTCTACAAGGTATTTCTATCTTTGATTCTATAGAGTATGCCACCAATTATTTGTGCAGTGGTCTGTATTATGCATCACATTTTAAAGTTCTTTTTGTGATTATGTTATCCAGCTAGCATTCCCTTTATTTCTGTGAAGTTGCTCAGTAGCGTAGCTGGGGGGGCCAAATGGTAAGTACTGCAGGTGCTGCAATGCGTCATGTAAGTGGCTCTCCTACTCACTATTGAATCCATTCCAGGCAGTGATGGCAATATGCAGGGCACTCAGTTTGGGTCAACAAGTGCCTGCCCATTGCTGTTGCTGCCTGGAATGGCTCTGATGGTAAGGTGATCTGTTGCAGCACCTGCAGTTTTGCCCCCTTCTAGCTGCGCTACTGAAGTTGCTGAATGTCACTCCCTTGCCTCTCCTTTTCTTTATAAACATGCTGGCAGAAACTGTGAGTGTTTGCAGGTAGAGTATGTGACCCTCCCTCATGACCTCAATTCATGTTTTCTTTCCTTTGCTACCAGCAGGGCTGGCCCTACTAATTATGGGAGTGAGGCAGCTGCCTCAGGCATCAGATGTTGGGGTACCATTAAAGGGCAACAAGCTGTCAATCATTCAGTTTGTTATTATACTTGTTTACCACTCTCATAAGATTGGTAAGGGCACCATTTGTCTGCCGCAGGTACCTAAATATCTCAGGACGTCTCAGGCTACTGGTCACTTGTTGGCAGGGTCAGCCAAGACCTCCTAATGCAATGGTTCCCAAACTGTGAGCCATGGCTCCCGGAGAGCCATTGAAACCAGCCAGGGGAGCCGAGGAATTCTCATAAAAAGCCCACCTCCTTATACAGTGCATACAATTGTAACCCTAATGGAGAGCCGCAGTCAGTGGCCCAGTGGGTTAATGTTAATGAGCCGCCAGTCGAAATGTTTTGAAACCATTGTTGTAATGCTTGAGGTTCTATGCCAGTTGCTTCCCCCTTGTCCAATGATGTGCCAGCCCCTACCCTTCAGAATCTCCTCTGCTCTGCCCTCTTTCTTTTCCAAGCCAGGGAGTGGAAGGGGGAAGGGCAGCAGTGGAGACAAAGAGTGGACAAAGAGGAGAGCCTCCCATATGCTACCTGATATGACAGCTTCAGTTTGCCTCATGGATAGGCCAGCTCTGCTTGTTGGTGCTCCATTCCCAGCTGCCATTCTGTTTTTACCCCAAGTATCAAAATTCTGCTCATAGGTGCCAGGTGCAAAACAAATCCTGAAAACTAAGTAAATTCATGCAAAATAAGCACATGTGCATAAATCGACCTGCATAAGTACCGCAGACACTCGCCTATAAGTCGACCCTACAGATAAGTCAAGGGCAGGTCTTGAGCCAGCAATCATGGAATTTTCTATGACCCTTGGGTAAGTCGGGGGTTAAACTTAGGGGGGTGTCTGACTATAGTTTTGTCTGATTTTACGCAAGGCCAGATCCTGAAAAATAACCTACCACTAATTGTTACCTAAGAACTGTAGTCTCTAATTTATTAAAAACGTAGTAAAAGATCATAAGATACATTTTTATTCTTTTTAAATTCTGGTCTTCACCACCTTTTTGTAAACACTATCAGAGTAAGTGCACTGTAAACTACATACCAGTAGAACAGTGTTTCCCAACCTGGCATTCATGTAGTCCCAGGGACACTCAACAGGACCTTTAGGGGTACTTGAAAAAGAATGGAATAATGGCAGAAAAAGGCAGGTCATGCTCCAGAATGCCTTGCAAGACAGGAATGCCTTGCAAGGGCCAGCAAGGCAGGAAGGGAGGTAGCTAGTTGGCTGTGTAAGCCCCACTAATAGCTAGTTTTTGGTCATCAATTCATGTATGAACCAGTGATTGAAAACCAGCACAGTAAAAAAGCTGAAACATAATATGGAAAGTGATCAGTCACCCAGAATTTCTCAGCACACTTCTGGTGCAAAACAGTGCAAAGGCAAAGTCTTCTGTTCTTCAAGCACATAAAAAGAGAAAACACTGTGATGAATACATGAAGTCTGGGTTTTCATATGGGGGAGATGAAGGCTTGTATTATTAATTACAAACATTTTGCTAATAGGAAGGGTACAATTTATGGAAATGGGCTGCTAAGGGATATGCCAGTGAAAAAGGTTGAACCATGAATCAAATCCACCTTTAAGGTGTCTGGTGTTGAACCAGAAGCTCTGCGTACAGCATATAACACATAACTGGGAGTGTGCAATTCAATTCACACCAGAGAGATGCAGCTGCATATATTTGCAACCCTTTTTACTCAGAAGTAGAACCACTGCTTTCCATGGGTGTTATTCTGGTGCACTGAATTGTAGCCTGGGAAAGCGGGTCCCATCCTGGTGTTTCAAAAAACAGACCTGCTTTGCAAGCATTTGCCAAGCAGAACCAGAACCAGGCTGCAGCAGAAGGAAGGAGATTTAAAGATTAACTTTTGCTGGAATTTCCCAGTTGCAGTAGAAACTATCTCTGCCCTGCCTACCTACCTGGTGCCTGCCTGCTGCTTGAGAAACTTGACGCCTGCCTGTCTGCCACTTGAGAAATGAAACTGTTCAGTGTTGAAAGGCTCTGCCCTCTGATTGACGCGGAGATCAGGCGAAGTGAGAATTGGAGCTTGATTACTTGGCAACAATTTCACCTGCTATACCTGAGTATCTACGGTAACTTTGATTTTAGCCTGCAGTTTGCCTGTGCTCCAGGGTTACCAGTTGGCTTTTATCTGAAAGGATTATTGTCCCATTTTCCCGGAGTATCACAGTTTTGTGGAAGTCTCTTCTTCATTGCTACACCTTCAAAATACTGCTTGTGTTTGAATATTTTGCCTAGATACCTTAAACTTACTTTTAAATGGAACTTGGGCCAGTGTAAGAAAAGAAAAGCATGCACACAACCCAAAATATGACCTACTTACTGAGCAATGATAGTACCATTTTAAATTGCCTAGGTTTACCTGAATGGCTCCATGGCACAAGTCTACAGCACGGTCTTCACTGGCCAGCACTCTCCTGTTAATCCAGACCTATTACTAGATGGCAGTGGGACTCATCTATATGTGATGACAGCGTCACAGGTGAGTCACGGGGCTTGGTCCCTCTTCTGCTTCCTGCACAAATTGCATTTTTGTCCATTTTGCTTGGGCAGGGAGGAAATGCTTTACAAAATCTGGTTTTGTGGAAAACTGTTGCGCAGTTATCTAGATTTCTTTCCTTTGTGGAAACATTTCAGTGTAGAAAACTGAGTTGGGGGGGTCTGCAAAGCTCTTCGCGCATGCAATGAAATAATATAGTTCATAGATATTACTAGATGTTACAGGGCTGAGTCCTGTCATTGAAAACAAATTAGAGTTTTAGGGTCTTTGTTTTTCATTTTACATTCCTCCATAACTTGTGGTTTGACTCACCTGTGTTTCCTGGAGCAATAGGTTAATAAGACAGCAAGCATAGGGCTTGCTGTGGCAGATACTCTTCTTTGTACCCAGCCCTGAAGTTTTAAATTGCAGCCCTGTTTTCCTTGTGCAACTAATCCCTTATTTATTTCTGTCCTCCTCCACATCTCCATAAGAACATAAGAACAGCCCCACTGGATCAGGCCATAGGCCCATCTAGTCCAGCTTCCTGTATCTCACAGCGGCCCACCAAATGCCCCAGGGAGCACACCAGATAACAAGAGACCTCATCCTGGTGCCCTCCCCTACATCTGGCATTCTGACTTAACCCATTCCTAAAATCAGGAGGTTGCGCATACTCATCATGGCTTGTACCCCATAATGGATTTTTCCTCCAGAAACTCGTCCAATCCCCTTTTAAAGGCGTCTAGGCTAGACGCCAGCACCACATCCTGTGGCAAGGAGTTCCACAGACCGACCACGCGCTGAGTAAAGAAATATTTTCTTTTGTCTGTCCTAACCCGCCCAACACTCAATTTTAGTGGATGTCCCCTGGTTCTGGTATTATGTGAGAGTGTAAAGAGCATCTCCCTATCCACTCTGTCCATCCCCTGCATAATTTTGTTTGTCTCAATCATGTCCCCCCTCAAGCGTCTCTTTTCTAGGCTGAAGAGGCCCAAACGCCGTAGCCTTTCCTCATAAGGAAGGTGCCCCAGCCCCGTAATCATCTTAGTCGCTCTCTTTTGCACCTTTTCCATTTCCACTATGTCTTTTTTGAGATGCGGCGACCAGAACTGGACACAATACTCCAGGTGTGGCCTTACCATCGATTTGTACAACGGCATTATAATACTAGCCATTTTGTTCTCAATACCCTTCCTAATGATCCCAAGCATAGAATTGGCCTTCTTCACTGCCGCCGCACATTGGGTCGACACTTTCATCGACCTGTCCACCACCACCCCAAGATCTCTCTCCTGATCTTTCACAGACAGCTCAGAACCCATCATCCTATATCTAAAGTTTTGATTTTTTGCCCCAATGTGCATGACTTTACACTTACTAACATTGAAGCGCATCTGCCATTTTGCTGCCCATTCTGCCAGTCTGGAGAGATCCTTCTGGAGCTCCTCACAATCACTTCTGGTCTTTACCACTCGGAAAAGTTTGGTGTCATCTGCAAACTTAGCCATTTCACTGCTCAACCCTGTCTCCAGGTCATTTATGAAGAGGTTGAAAAGCACCGGTCCCAGGACAGATCCTTGGGGCACACCGCTTTTCACCTCTCTCCATTGTGAAAATTGCCCATTGACACCCACTCTCTGCTTCCTGGCCTCCAACCAGTTCTCAATCCAGGAGAGGACCTGTCCTCTATTTCCCTGACTGTGGAGTTTTTTCAGTAGCCTTTGGTGAGGGACCGTGTCAAACGCCTTCTGAAAGTCCAGATATATAATGTCCACGAGTTCTCCCGCATCCACATGCCTGTTGACCTTTTCAAAGAATTCTATAAGGTTCGTGAGGCAAGACTTACCCTTACAGAAGCCATGCTGACTCTCCCTCAGCAAGGCCTCCATAACATTTCAAATTCTGCCAACCCCTAACTAAGCCTGCAGAATAAGCCTGTACAGTAGGCAAATCAGTACAAAGTAATGGAAAGTAACATTGATTCTGGTCTGTGGTGTTAGTTCATATTCTGCACACAAAACTGTATTTTTATGTAGTGAGAAGTAGAGTCTGTATGCTAGTTGTGGACTTCCTTTTTAACACAGGTGTCCAAGGTCCCTGTCTCAGAATGCCCCCACTTCCAGGACTGTATCTCATGCCTACAGGCCCAAGACCCCTTCTGTGGTTGGTGTGTCTTGCAGAGTAGGTAAGTCTGCTGAGAGCGAACCAGATCTGAAGGCTTGCTTTAAAAGAAAGGGTACACACTTTTTCTCCACCTCTTAAACTATTTGCTGATTGGCAGGTGCACCCGAAAATTGGAATGTGAGCGCCATGAGATGGCCAACCATTGGCTCTGGAGTTATGGAGCTGACAGCCAGTGCCTGAGAGTGGAACAGATATCACCAGCCAATCAAAGTCGAGAGGAGCGAGCAGAGGTGAGTGAGGAGAATAGAAACTTTGAGTTTGCTGTGGTTTAGGGACTGATCCATTCATTATCCTCTTAATAAGGGAGTACGTGAAATGAAGCCACCCTCCATTCTCTGCATTTTAACCTCAAATTTGTTCACCACCCCCTTAGCTGCCTTTGTGAGGAGGTTCCTTCCCACTGATAACCAGCATTGGCTTTGGTGGCTGGAGAGCTCTTCCAGCCATCACATACCCCCCCCCCCAATATTGCTTGCTCCTAACAAGGAGAGATCCACAGCTGCTTCTACTGCCATGCATCTACCCCATACCCCTCTTCCCTGCAAAGGTCCAATTCCTTCCCTTCCAGTCTCATCTATTTCCCATTCCTTCTTGACTGTCTTCTTTCCCCTCCTGTTTCCCCCTCCTGGGATGCTTTCTGCCTCCTTTGCCCAAGTCATCTCTTCCTGTGTCTTTTCCCATCTTATGCTTCTCTGCTGTTCTCCTTTTGCTTCCATCTTTCTCTTCTTTCTTCCTCTTTTAGTCTCTCTCCCTAGCTCTTTCTTTCTCCCCACACAAATCTTCCCACTCCTCTTTCATTCCCACCCTGCTTTGGTTGCCATCGGCTGTAGTGCTGGTGGCGTCCTTCCTAGAATTGGCTTCAGGTGATGACAACAGTGCCCAGCCGACAGGCAGGAAGCTCTTGGCCACTAGAGCTCTGTGTGACTGGAATGACAGATGAGTCTGATGTCTGAGCCCACAGGGTAATATTTGACTTTGGCCTTAGTCAGATTTGGACCAATGTTCAAAAACTGCTTTTCCTTCTATATCTGCTCCAATAGTAAAGCAGCATTGCAAAACATTGAAACTACATTATAAAACCATAACATTTCCAGCTGCATCAAAAATGCAGTAAAACCAATTAGGCTACATTCCAATGAAAATATGTGCCTCTGGCCCAACCCAGGTCTCCATGCTGGTCCCCCGTCTCCCTGCATTGGCTGAAGGAGAGCACTACCACTGTGCCTTTGGGACCCAAGACAGTCCAGCCCAGCTACAAGATCCCTGGGTTCGCTGCTTCTCGCCTGTTCCTCAACAGGTGCCACCCACTCAAGAGGGCAAAGGTGAGTGTGGGAAGAAATGGTGGGGGCCGTAAACAGAACATTGTGTTTCATAGAAAAATACAGTTGGAAGGGATATAGACGTCATCTAGTCAATCCTCCTGCCTGTGGCGGGAAATCCTTGTAGAGCAGGTGTTTGTCGAGCCTTTTCTTGAAGATTTCCAGTGAGAGAGACTCCACCACCTCGCTCAGCAATCTGTTCCACTGCCAAACTGCTCTCACTGCAAAACCATCAGGAATTTTTTCCTGATATCCAATTAGAATTTCTTCTCTTGCAAGATGAGTTCATCCAAAATCGTTTTCAGTGCATTTGTCAGTGATTCAACTGACCCCTGCTGCTATGTGTTTTAATGATGGCTTGTGTGTGTGTGTGTGTGTGTGTGTGTGTGTGTACACATACAAAATCTGCTTAAGGCATACAGATCAAGACACAGGAACAAGAGCCAGCAGAAAAGTTGGCAACCCTAGTTACCACTTGCTGGTTTGACCATATGTTCACAATTGCAAATGAAGATTAGAATGAATCTCCAGTTTACATATACATGCTTGTAAAAACTGGGCAAGAAAATGCCTTGTATTCCTTTCTTTTAAGTACCCTTTCAAAATATCTTAAATAATTGTTTTGTGTGAGCTGTACACTGAAGGAGTACAGTGAAGAATGATTGATTGTCTGCTGGGAAACAGAACAGGACAGAGCAGTGTGGCAGCTGCATTTCTACAGCATAGCAAGCCCAGCTATTTTTCCCAAGCAGGATTTTAATAAATCTTGGGAGTTTACACCTAGCATAGCCCACCATAGGGGTCTTGCTGTAAGTACTACACTCAGAAACCACCAGACCTGCTATTTTGCCAGCAGGATATGATGAAGAAGCACTTCTCTCCTTTCTCCTGGACATGTTTGTTTAGTTTACAATTTCTGCCCCACTTTCTAGTACACAGTGTAGGCTCTTGTAGGGGCTTACAAACCAATACAAGCTTTATATTGTCATTTATAAAATATTCAGAACAATCCTAACAATGCCAGCAATAAGGAAGCGCCCATGATGGAGTATTCCTCCATTTAGAAAAAGGAATCCTCACAATTTGAAAGTTTCTAGCCTGGTCTTTTCCCTATCATGGTTGTTTTAATGTTCAGGTGATGAGTTAGGATTGTTCAGCCATGTGGGTCCTTGTCATAAACAAAGGGGGTTTTGGGTGCTTAGGGTTCTTGGTTTTCGAACCCTAAAGCCCTCAAGGCCCCTTGCCCAGTAGTACTGCCACCACCACCCTGTACGTGCCAGTGCCTCAGTCCAGGGACACAGACCCTCTAGGCTTAATTCTATCCCTTGCAGGCACTGAGCTCTTTCTCCAATTAAAGCCTCAGTCCTCAAGTTCCTAGACCTCAATGAGCACTTGGTAGCTTGCTGAACAGCTAGGCAGGATTCTGAATCTTTGTTCCCAACAGACAGTGAAACAACTTAGTAAAAGATATTTTAGTTTATTAAGTACATAAGGTTACACACTCCACAATAAGGCAGCAAATGCTAGAGGCATAAACATCTAGGAAACATATCAGAAATAAAATAAAGCTAGCTGGCTATCTCTATTAATCCGTATCTCTAACCTGGGTCAGTTACTCTTGTAGATCTCTTAGCTCCAGGGCTACCTATGGGGCCAGGTGCCCATGATGGACAATGGAGCTCACAAGCATGCAGGATGTTGCACCTAAAACTCTGTTCAAGAAGGAACCTCACACCCCCTGGGCTCATTATTATACTTCTTATGCTAATAGTACTGAGGTGACTTCATACTTATTAACCTGTCCAATCAGAACCCTTGAGGAACAGAACCTTCTCGAATTTGGCTTGGTTGCTAACTCCTCCTAGTTCTTACCCCTCCCAACTGGAGATCCACAGCTACACTCCATCACCCTTGATAAGGCGCCTCTCTGTCTGCTAAGGTGCTAAACATTCCAATAGGTTGTAATTCTTGTTATCTGTCCTTTCTGGCCAGCAAAGGAGAGACAACAATCCTTTTGTTTATTTACTCACATTCCTGCAGCTGGGAACTGCTAGCAACTTCTCAGTTACACTATCTTAGTTTGGTTCATGCTTCACATGCTAACCTAGGCCTAACACGTACTTATTCATGACAGTCCTCACTTGCAATCTGAAGTGGTACAAACCTAGACATCACCTTCCTACATTAGTGGGAACCATAGATTGTAATGCTTTTACCACTCTGGGGAGAGGTGACTGCTCCATCTGTATAGTGATCTAGCTCAGGGGTGGGCAAACATTTTGGGAGGAGGGCCACATCATCTCCCTGACACTGTGACTGGGGAAAAATTAATTTACATTTCAAATTTGAATGAATTTGCATAAATTTACATAAACGAATATGGGACTTGAATATGGGAATGAATGAATTTCACTGAGCTTATTTATAATACACATGAGAACTATAACACAGGCATGTAGATAGAACCACATGAGAACTATGAACTGTTTGCCACACACCTCTTGCACAGTGAAAACATACAGAGAGCAAGCCAGAAACACTTGGAAACATAAGTTGTTCAGAGGCAATGGGACAGAGGTTTTAAAATTACATCCAGGGAAAAGCGGAAAACACATGGAGACATGAAGTAATGCACTTGGGACAATCATGGATGTGCTTTTGACAGACATGCAGACCAAACCAGAAAAGTGAAGGGGGGTTATTAAAAACTCCTGAGCGCACACCTCCAACAGAAAGCACAGATTGAGATTTAACTATCAGAGGCAAGGAAACACATGGAATACTTAGTAATTTGATTTCACCAGAGACAGCAAACCTAGCCCATGGATCTGATGGCCATAATCTTCCTGCCGCCCCCCCCCCCGACTTAAAGCAGAGATTGAGACATAACTGTATCAGAGGCAAGGAAAAACATGGAGAAGAAAAAAAAAAGCAAATATTTCTGAGGGATGAAATAGAATTTCCAATATTTTCCAGCTAACCCAAAGCACTTTGAAAATAATTTTTTTGGGAGGGGGAGAGGAAAGAAAGATCTCTTGCAAAACCAGCCAAAAGCACCTTGAAAATAATTGGGGCAGGGGGAGATCTCCTTACTTGGAAAGGCTCCAAAGGCTCTCGTGCAACCTCTCCTCCTGCAGCCAGCTCCTGCAGTCTCTCCACGTTGACCCTTTGGAGGCAAAAGGAGCTGTGCTCCACTTGCTGCAGCCTCTGACCCCAGGCTAGTCTCTGGCCTTACTGTCAGGGCCCTCTAACCCTCTGGAGACAAGGAGAACTCTCCTCCCTTTGCCTCCAGAGGATGTTCTGAGGGCCGGGGAGGCTGTGCACAGCCTTCCCAGCCCTCAGAACATCTTCTAAGGCCACTTCCAGTTTTGCACCTTATAAGGCCTCCAGAGGGCTGTGGAAGACCTGTCTCTTTCGGTTTTGATGCAAAATCGGAAGTGACCTTCTAAGGCCTCCCTTAGAAGACTTTCCAAGGGATGGGGAGGCAGTGTGCAGCCTCCCTGGCCCTCAGAACACCTACTGGAGGTGAGGGGAGTAGAGCTCTCTTTGCTTCCAGAGGGTTACAGGGCTTGCCTGGGGGCCAGATGGAGGAGGCTCGCCATGGGCTGCATGTCTCCCATGGGCCGGGGTTTAGGCACCCCTGATCTAGGTGATAGGAGAAATGGAGGCCGTATCTATGTGCTGGGTGGTAGAAGGGTGTGAAGGATTCATTCACCTTGGATGTTGGGAAGGGTCCCCTACTTTCTCTTTTCTACTACTCTGTGCTTTCCCCTCTGCAGATCATGTGACTGTGACATTAGCCCTGATGTTCCGGGATGTGGTGGTGGCCTCCGTGGGATTTTCCTTCTATGACTGCAACGCAGTGAGCCAACTCACTGATACTACCCCGTGAGCAGATGATGAGTGGGGTTGGGTCATGGGAATGGATTGAAATTGAGAGACCTGCAAAATATGGGGGGGAGTGCATTGTTTTGATTAGCAAGGAATTTTTCTAGAACTGTGTTCACTTTGCACTATAGAGACTGATATTCTGCATCATGAGAACCTGAATTCTGCAGTTTGCAGTAAAATACTAATGAAGCACATCTACCTACATTTGCTTGTTGTACATAGCTAATTTTATTCACTACTAAAAATCTTTCTGAGTTCCCTCTGACTTCAGAGAATTTGCCTAATGTTTTGCTATCTTAAGAGCTAGAAACACTTGCTTTAAATATATATATATATATATATATATATATATATATATATATATATAAGAGCTATTATTTTCAAGATAGTGAGGTTTATATCATGTTCCACCTCTTTTCTATTTTCGCTGAATTCACACAGCCCTGTTTTAAAGGTCTTTTTTTCTTTCACCCCTTCTCTCATAGATGTGGTACATGTGTGAGCAGCCCCTGGATGTGTCACTGGTGCCCATCCAGTCACCGTTGTGTCCCTGGAAGACCCTGCCCAGATGGAGAAGGACTTGTCTACAATCAGAAGGTGAGGTACTCAGTGGTAGTGTCCACCTGGCTTTCCAGAATAGATGAAAGCAGGGAAAGGAGAGAGAGAGAGAGAGAGAGAGAGAGAGAGAGAGAGATTCTGTGGCACTTAACCCTTCCCTGTCTTTTAGGTAACCACGGAAGATCCCCGGGGTCCAGCTGCTTGTCCTAGTGTGGGGAACATTAGAGAGACCCACTTGATTCCTGTGGGTGTGAAAAAGCCTCTGGACCTGGTAGCCTGGAATCTGCACTTGTTGGCAGTAAGTGAGGGTGTGAGAGAAATTAGGGCTTGAGAAGATATTGCACTTGAGGCGCCAGGTGCTTGTCTTCTTTACAACACTGGATGTGTTAAATGACCATTTCTTCCCCCGTAAGAACCCTGGGTTTTAAGGGTGCTTATAAACATTAGGGATAGTCCTAGATAGAAGATCAGTTCCAAGAGTTCTTTGGGAGCTGAAAAACTTGAACAGACTCCAAACTAGTTTAAGCTGATCATTCTAAATACAGCAAGCCCTCACTTAAAGTTATTCTGTTTAAAGTCGTTTTGTTATAAAGTCGATGAGAAAAAAAAATTTCCTGACCAGAGCCACTGTCTGTATGGAGTTTGCACGTTCTCCCCATGTCTGTGTGGGTTTTCGCCAGCCTGAAAAGCTCGCATTTATTTCAGTGTTCAATATTAGAAGTGTTTGGGGTCCTTTTTTGGAAGTTTGGTGATGTTTTTGTGACTCGAAATATGCTGTAGGAACATAACTCTTGTTTACATATATCAATCAGCCTACAGTAAAATTGGTTAAGTCATTTTGCTTAAAGTTGCAGTTTCCAAGAGCCTATCAACAACTTTAAGTGAGGACTTACTGTATGCTCTGATTTGAAGAAATAATGCATTTATGCTGGAGGAGTGACTCCTACTAGTATATTGTGTAGCTCCAATAGTGTGTAAATAACACACAAGGGATGCAATCTCTGTCCAGGACGCAGGTGGTGAATGGTAGTAGCGTTTGTAATGGCTTTTCCCTCCTTCCACCCCCCCCCCCAAAATCAGGAACTCACTATCTGTTTGAGTTGAGGCCAACAGATTGGAGTGGGGAGAAGACTGTGGTGTGGGAGGCAGGCAGATGTAATGACACGGCTGGCAAGTGAGATGAGCAGGGATCTGTCTTACCCTCTCCTCATCCCCAGGGCCCAGTGGTACTCTCCTGTGTCCTGGAGGTGGAAGGGATTCCGATTGTTGTGCCAGTGTCCCTGAAAGAAGGGGAGAGGGGAACCTCCCACCATTTGCAGTGCCTGCCCCAAGCATACAGCTACACACAGCCTGCTCCAGAACTTCGTGTTCCTCTCTACATCATGATAGGGAATGACCGGCACCTTGACAGCCGTGGAGACCTGCATGGTAAGGGGTGACTGGCAAAAAGCATTCAAAGCCTGGGGAAGTGGTAGGGGGAGGGTACTATTCAAGATTCCCTGTGCTGGGGGGGTGAGACTTCAGTACTTAGACTGCAATCCTATACACACATACCTGGGTGAAAGACCTACTGAATCGAGTGGGGCATATTTCTGAATAGACATGCATAAGATTAGTTCCTGGCCTCATCCTGAGACCGACAAAACTAAAATAAATTGTATCAAATAATAAACACTGCAAAACAATACAATGAAGAGCAGATATCTTACTGTATTTTAATTTGTGTAATTTATATAGTGTAGAATTCAGCTTCTTTTTGGTGTTTTCTTGAAGCACAGGATACACAAGCAAGGCCTGTGCCTTGATATGCTCCATCTGATATGCTCCCCACACTTTCTGGAAGGTATTGCTGCAACAGTGCCAGGACCACTGACCTTTCTAGCTGGAGGCACAGCTCTCTTGTTCCTACCTTCGCTGGGAAGGACTGAGCTATGTCTGGAAGAGAAACGGTAGTATTCATCGTGCAGCTGCAATCCAGCATTCACTTTGTATCTTCTTGCCTCCATTTTAGTGACTCTGTACAGTTGTTCTGCTGGCCGCTCTGACTGCAGCCGCTGCAAAGCTGCCCCCCAGCACTTGCGCTGTGCCTGGTGCCAGCTGGCAGAGGTGCCTGGCTGCTTCTATGAAGAACTGTGTCCCTCCAAAGCTGGCATCCTCTCTTGTCCGTCGCCAGTCATCCACTCGGTGAGCATCCACATGATTGGATCTGCTGGTGCAACAACAGGAAGGTGGGCCTCCTGTGGGCTCTCCAGGTTTTTGTATCGAGCCAAGAAGCAGAGTAGGGACCTTCCTGTACTAGCTTGACTCTCTTTCTCACTGAGGTGGCAAACTTATCTGGACTGCTCACCTTCAGACACCAGGTCACAGTTAACTTGACTAAATGCTCTGCCGTAAAAAGAAGTTCCCTCATTGTAGAAAACTGACATGCCAGGGAGAAGGTCATATTAAAGCCCTTTCCTCTGGTATCTAGATTTCTGTGCAGGGATGATTTTATATATTTTGATGTGGAGTAGTGTTCAGGTACATGAACCCCACCTGCCTTCTGAACTGGTACAACAAAGACTATTTCAGTTTTATCTCCTCCAACAAAAGCATGGTTGTCCTTGTCTTTCAGTGTCCTTCAGCCTCTGTGTGTGCGCATGCTCCGCGTATGTGTGTATGTAATAGACCAACCCTTTCCCCAGTTTTCCATGTTTCTGATGGAATAGGCTGTCACAGTAATCTAGGTACCTTAGATATCTATAAGATAAGAAATTTCTGCCAATAAATCAAGTGTAAATCATCTCCTCACCTTATCTGTGGGTCATTTGAGGGTTAGGGCTGTTGAGGCACATTGAGGCAGCCAGGAGAAGCTCAGAGGAGAGTGACAATGCAAAAATAATTAAAGGGCAATTAGTCTCCAGGGCAACAAGGCTGCAAGCTGCAGTCAAAATTTAGCTTTTCAGTCCTCCTGAGAAAAAAGTAAGTCAGGGCTCAACACTTCCATTTAAAGCTTCCATTTAAATCAAGCAAGCCTTGTTCCCTTTGGCAAAATCACACCCAACCCTAATTGCACCCTTTTTGTTTTGCAGAATTTGCAGAATTGTTCCATTTTGCAAATGTTTGGTAGAGGTCTGGTTTTTAAAACACCAGGATGTAATTCTCATTTTTATCTGAAACAAAGTCTGAGGCTACAATTCAGCACACTATTACTTAAGAATAACGCCCATGGAAAGCAATGGGTCTACTTCTGAGTAAATCGAGTTGCAACTATGTGTAGCTGTGCTTACTCACACTCAGTCCTTGATGCTTGTCTCACCACCGTGAATTGAATTGCACACTCCCAGTTATATATACTGGTTATATATGCTCAACACAACAGACACCTTAAGGAAGGATTTGATTAATAGTTCTACTGGTATGTTGTTTACAGTGCACATACTCTGTTAGTGTTTACAGAAAGGCTGTGAAGTCCAGAATTTAAAAGGTTAATGAATATAAATGTATCTTTTAATCTTTCGCTATATTTAATAAATTACAGTGCAATCCTAACTAGGAGGGTCACAAACGTGCCATAAAGATAAAAGGAGACTTAGAGATGGCAGAGAAATTAAATGAGTTCTTTGCATCTGTCTTCACGGCAGAAGACCTCGGGCAGATACCGCTGCCCGAACGGCCCCTCCTAACCGAGGAGTTAAGTCAGATAGAGGTTAAAAGAGAAGATGTTTCAGACCTCATTGATAAATTAAAGATCAATAAGTCACCGGGCCCTGATGGCATACACCCAAGGGTTATTAAGGAATTGAAGAATGAAGTTGCAGATCTCTTGACTAAGGTATGCAACTTGTCCCTCAAAACGGCCACGGTACCAGAAGATTGGAGGATAGCAAATGTCACGCCTATTTTTAAAAAGGGAAAGAGGGGGGACCCGGGAAACTATAGGCCGGTCAGCCTAACATCTATACCGGGTAAGATGGTGGAATGCCTCATCAAAGATAGGATCTCAAAACACATAGACGAACAGGCCTTGCTGAGGGAGAGTCAGCATGGCTTCTGTAAGGGTAAGTCTTGCCTCACAAACCTTATAGAATTCTTTGAAAAGGTCAACAGGCATGTGGATGCGGGAGAACCCATGGACATTATATATCTGGACTTTCAGAAGGCGTTTGACACGGTCCCTCACCAAAGGCTACTGAAAAAACTCCACAGTCAGGGAATTAGAGGACAGGTCCTCTCCTGGATTGAGAACTGGTTGGAGGCCAGGAAGCAGAGAGTGGGTGTCAATGGGCAATTTTCACAATGGAGAGAGGTGAAAAGCGGTGTGCTCCAAGGATCTGTCCTGGGACCGGTGCTTTTCAACCTCTTCATAAATGACCTGGAGACAGGGTTGAGCAGTGAAGTGGCTAAGTTTGCAGATGACACCAAACTTTTCCGAGTGGTAAAGACCAGAAGTGATTGTGAGGAGCTCCAGAAGGATCTCTCCAGACTGGCAGAATGGGCAGCAAAATGGCAGATGCGCTTCAATGTCAGTAAGTGTAAAGTCATGCACATTGGGGCAAAAAATCAAAACTTTAGATATAGGCTGATGGGTTCTGAGCTGTCTGTGACAGATCAGGAGAGAGATCTTGGGGTGGTGGTGGACAGGTCGATGAAAGTGTCGACCCAATGTGCGGCGGCAGTGAAGAAGGCCAATTCTATGCTTGGGATCATTAGGAAGGGTATTGAGAACAAAACGGTTAGTATTATAATGCCGTTGTACAAATCTATGGTAAGGCCACACCTGGAGTATTGTGTCCAGTTCTGGTCGCCGCATCTCAAAAAAGACATAGTGGAAATGGAAAAGGTGCAAAAGAGAGCGACTAAGATGATTACGGGGCTGGGGCACCTTCCTTATGAGGAAAGGCTACGGCGTTTGGGCCTCTTCAGCCTAGAAAAGAGACGCTTGAGGGGGGACATGATTGAGACATACAAAATTATGCAGGGGATGGACAGAGTGGATAGGGAGATGCTCTTTACACTCTCACATAATACCAGAACCAGGGGACATCCACTAAAATTGAGTGTTGGGCGGGTTAGGACAGACAAAAGAAAATATTTCTTTACTCAGCGCGTGGTCGGTCTGTGGAATTCCTTGCCACAGGATGTGGTGCTGGCGTCTAGCCTAGACGCCTTTAAAAGGGGATTGGACGAGTTTCTGGAGGAAAAATCCATTATGGGGTACAAGCCATGATGTGTATGCGCAACCTCCTGATTTTAGGAATGGGTTAAGTCAGAATGCCAGATGTAGGGGAGAGCACCAGGATGAGGTCTCTTGTTATCTGGTGTGCTCCCTGGGGCATTTGGTAGGCCGCTGTGAGATACAGGAAGCTGGACTAGATGGGCCTATGGCCTGATCCAGTGGGGCTGTTCTTATGTTCTTAAGCACATTTGCGTCTCTTCAGGAGGAAGCTGCAACAGCGCATGGAGGTGCGCTGGAGGATGGAGGCTGCATCCAGTCTCCGTGGCAGCTTCCTCCAGGTAAGTTGTGTTGGCCGAGCTCCGCCGATGCAGCAGGCAGGGGAGAGTGGGGAGGAGGTGGGAAGGAGGTGTTCTAGGGTGGGGGAGGGCGGTTGGAGGGTAGTCCCAGGGGCAGACGGGGGAGCGGGAGGCCCTAGCAAGCGCAGAGCAGCTTCAAGATGCTCCGCTTTCCTCTGACTTGTGCCACCTCAGGAGCTGGTGCAAGTTCAAGGAGACCCATAGGGGCTGCAGTGGCTTACCTGGAGGTAAGGGAAAGAGTTTCCCTTACCTCTGGCTGAGCCACTTTGGGCACCTATCCTACGCTGGATACAGCACAGGCCTCTTGGCTTGTCTCTTCCAGCGCAAGATAGAATTGCGCCCTTAGAGAGACTACCGTTCGTAGATAACACTTACTGGTGAATTATTTTCAGGATCTGGCCTCAGGTAAAATCAGACAAATTTATATTCAGACACCTCCCTAATTTTAAACCCCCGCCCGCCCCCGCCCCCCGAACTTATCTGAGGGTCAGAAAATTCCATGATTTTGGCGCTGAACCTGCTCTTGACTTATCTGTGAGATCAGCTTATGCTTGAGTGTCTGTAGTAGTTTCTAGAGTGCCACAATGTTTTAAATCAGTGATTTTCAACCTTTTTCATCTCATGGCACACTGAAAAGGCACTAAAATTGTCAAGAACATAAAAACAGCCCCACTGGATCAGGCCATAGGCCCATCTAGACCAGCTTCCTTTATCTCACAGCAGCCCCACCAAATGCCCCAGGGAGCACACCTGATAACAAGAGACCTGCATCCTGGTGCCTTCCCTTGCATCTGACATAGCCCATTTCTCAAATCAGGAGGTTGCACATACACATTATGGCTTGTAACCCGTAATGGATTTTTCCTCCAGGAACTTGTTCAATCCCCTTTTAAAGGTGTCCAGGCCAGACGCCATAACCACATCCTGTGGCAACAAGTTCCACAGACCAACCACACGCTGAGTAAAGAAATATTTTCTTTTGTCTGTCCTAACTCTCCCAACACATCAGGTTTTTGACAATTGACAAAGTACACTGTACTGCTGGCTGGGGGCTCACAATCCCCCATTGGCCCTACTAATAAATGTCCTTCTCCCAAATTCCTGTGGCACAACTGTGGATCACTCGCAGCACACCAGTGTGCCATGGCACAGTGGTTGAAAATGGCTGTTTTAAATAATATCTGGTGCCAGTTTGGAGCTATAATACCATCTTTCTATTTTCCAGATCCATCCCCTCACTGGGCCTGTGGAAGGGGGTGTGTCTCTCACAGTGATTGGGTCCAACCTGGGCCATCGCTTTGAGGATGTGGCTGATACTGTGACAGTGGCTGGGTTGCCATGCATCCCCAATCCGGCCCTGTATTTGGTCTCTACTCAGTAAGTAGCTTGATGGATAAGTATGGATCTCCCCACACAAGGCAAACTCTCTGAAACTGAAGTAGCTATTGTTATTCAGGGCTATGTGAAAAATGAGAGGGTTGCAGCTCTTTTACTTATATTGATTATATTGATTAGCATAGCAATTTTATTTACATGGCAGCTGCCAGACTGAAGCAACTGAACACATGATTGACTTTTTTGATTGCACCACAATCTTATTCAGAGTTCATTAAATGTGAAAGCAATCTCCCAAAAACTACTTGATATTTGAGCAATGTGCCTCTGAATATCAGTAGAGCAATGTGAAAATGTGCTATATGCCTTCATCTTCTGATTGTGGGTTTTCCAGAGGCAGCTGGTGAGCCTCTGTGGGAAGCAGAACGCTGCACTGAATTGTCCTTTGGTCCGGTCCAGCAGGGCTCTTCTTATAATCTATTATTGTTATCATTAACTGCGGCTTCTAAACACTTACTTTTCTTAAAGCATTTCCCCTCACATCGAAGTTGTGAGGTAGGCCATTAGCAATCTTCATTTTTTAGATAGAGATCAACACAGAATCTGGCCTAGGGCATTGACAGCCCAATCCTAACTAACCTTCCAGCACCATTGCAGCCATGCCAGTGAGGCACACGGCTGCATCTTGCAGTGGGGGGGACAGTCACAGAGGCCTCCTCAAGGTAAGGGTATGTTTGTTCCCTTATCTCGGCACTGTGTTATGCATCCGCACCAGAAAGTTGGTTAGGATTGGGCTGTGAATCTCTGACTGAGTTGAAACTACACTCTTATCCCTTGGGCTCAAGTTAAACACAATATCTGTAACAGCTGAAGAACATTTTGATGCATTTTTCTCGTGTGTCTAATACTTTTCTAGAAGCACATTTTTCACATTTGAGCTCACCCCAAATTCCAAATTATGTTGGCCCTCATCAGGTCTGGAAATTTTTTAAAAATAGACATTCTGGGAATTCCAACAAGAGCTTGCAGGCGCTGTGTTGCCCTCTTCTTCCCTGCCCCCTCCAAAAGGATATTTGCTGTGAATGTCTGCAGGCTTCCCCATTCCAGAGACTTTCTGCTGTTCTTTACAGGATTGTCTGTGATGCATCTCCTGGGCGTCAAGGCTTATCTGGGCCTGTTAAAGTCACTGTAGGGGACCATCCTCCAGGGGTTTCTGCCAGCCACTTTACCTACCAGGTCAGTGTCTAACTGCATGAGGTGTGCAAGTGAATGTGTACAACCATCCTTTTTGCAAGGTCAAAATGGATAGAGGGTATGTCTAATGAGAGACTGGGCTTGAGAGTTGGAAGAGCTGGGACATGTTTGCTTACAGTGGTGGTGTAATGCTGCAAAACTTTCTCCTTGACAGTAGTGCTATCTGAGAAGAGAATGTGGATGGGATAGGTACAAGTTGGGTGTTATGAACAAAATTGAGTGTTGTGGAGAAGTGTTGTCCACAGTCCTGATAGTTGCTTCTTTCCTCAGGACCCCATACTTCTTAGTCTGCATCCCCACCTCGGCCCCATGGCTGGGGGCACTCGAATCACCATCACTGGAAAGGAACTTCTGACAGGCACTGAGATTGCTGTCTATGTGGGGGACTTGCCCTGCATTCTGTGAGTGGCACGATTCCTTTTTCATATTCCCTTGCTCTGATTTTCCCAATGCCTCCTTTTTTCAACAGTCCTACCCCAAGTCTTATTTTAACATTTTTCCCTCTCCCACACCACAGTGAAGCGCCTGCAGAGCCAGAGGCCATTGTTTGCCGCACCACTGCCAGCCCCAAGCCACAGGAGGCACTTGTCTGGGTCCAATACAGTGGGGCACAGCGCCAACTTCAGGACAAGAGCTTCCATTATACACCTAATCCTCAGCTCACTGGGGCTTCCCCAGCCACCAGCTTCCATGGGTAAAAGGCTACAGGGGAGGGAATTATTAATAGGGAAGTAATGCAATTCAATATATTAGTTTATTAATCAAATTTACGTGAATGTGCATTTGAGTTAAAATAATTGTTCTGAAGGGGAAAAAAAGCATACGTTTTCACGTTATGTATGTGTGTATGTGTTGCAGCAAAGAGTCGTTCCCTTCTGTGTAAAAGGAAAGCTTCTTGTAAGGCTCCCCCACCCAAAGTTCTTATAAATTTTTTTTAAATTAAAAATTGGATGGCTGATTAACTGGGAAGATCTTTTTAGTCAATCAGAAAACACATTTGGCTGATCTAATGCCACCAATTAATCAACTCAGTGTTTCAGCTTTTAGTATTGCTATCATTAAGCATAATGTTATCAGTGTACAATATAAAAAAGAAGATTCTGCCCTAAGTAGCTTACAGTCTTGTCAAAATTTAGACGAATTTAAACGGGACGAAAAGAGACTGAGTGCCCAATCCTATGCAGTGCATACTGGCTCACCGCTGGGCTAGTGCCGGGGGATAGCTGGTGCTCCGCTGCTTGGCAGTCGTCTGAACCGCCTGGCAGCAGAGAGTTAGGTAGGGGTGTGGGGTGAGGAGGCATTCCAGAGCAGGGGGAGGTGGGTGGAGGACAGGCTAAGAGTGGGGAGGAGGCGTGGCAGGGAAGGCAGAGGGCAGGCAGAGGGCGGGACCAGTGGAGCTTTGCTCTTCCACATTCAGAACCTCATTGTCCGGCCGCAAGCCCAACCCAGAGGATTCTGCGCCAGTCCAAGGACTGCAACAGAATCAAGTAGCCCCATAGCAGGGCTGTTTCCCTTACCTGGGGAAAGGGGACAAAAATTCTCTTCCCCTGAGGAGCTGCTGACAGCTGCCTAGTTGTGTATTGTATGCTGCGGCAGCCATTGTCAGTGCCACAGCAGCCCCGTGTTCCGGGCAGCTCAGGATTGGGCTGTGAGGCAGTAGTAAGAGAACGAATGTGCACAAACACAATTATAAATTCAACTAACAGCATAATCCTATTATGTCTGCTCAGAAGCAGCCCCATTAACTTCAAAGGCAGCCCAATCCAATGCATGTCTACTCATAAGTAAGTCTCATTGTGTTACTCTCAGGTCAGTGTGCATAGGATTGCAGACCTAATGTCACTTGGGGACGAGAACTAAGAAGTTCAGCTAAAGGTTTCACAAAAGAGGTGGGTTTTGATAAGTTCTGAGCTGGAGTTTGCAGGGACAAAAATCAGTGGCACCATGTACGTATTCTTGGAGGGCCTTTCCATGCATAGGGAGTAACAAAGGGGAAAAGGCAGTCATTTACAGGAAAGGGGGATCTTTGTGTGACTGAGATAAGAGGGAAAAGAGATGAGGAGTGCTGAGGCCGTGGAGGACTTCACAGGGGAGGATAAGAGGGTCCTGCATCTGTAGGTTATGCGGCTGTGAGTTTCATGGCACAGTGTCTGTGTCAGGGTAGTGTTACAGATTGTGACGTGACTGCTGGGTTTTCTCAGGGGTGGACGGATCATTCGTGTGGAGGGGACAAATTTGGATGTGGTACAAGAACCGCTCATCAAAGCTATCCTGGAGCAGGAGGAGGAGGCGGTCAGTGGAGGAAGCCGGAAGAAAAGAGCCTGTGACTCCTTCCAGGGCCCCCATGCTCCCCTGACCCTGGCTCCCCCACGCCCTTGTGTCGAGGTTGGAGACTTGTTGGAGGTGAGCGCAGGAAGGGAGGGAACATTTTGGCTTACAGGCTGCACTTAGGAAGCTCTTCTCTTCACATTTCCTGCCTACAAACTCTCACCCATTTTTATATCTTTACAGTGTTGGGAACCTTGCTGTGCCAACTCATCCACTCTCCTTTTCTGCCCATCACCTGCTGTGCCACCCAATGCCCGCTTCCGTCACCTTGTTTTTGAGCTGGATGGGCTCCGTGTCTCCTTCAGCAATGCAAGTGGGGGCCAAGATTTCTCCTACAAACCAAATCCTCATCTGCGTTGGCCTGGTCGGGATTCCACTGGGCAACCTTTCAGCCTTAAACCTGGCAATATCTTGGACATAGAGGTGAGGATGGGGGAGGCAAATACAGGATTTTGTTAAAACTATTGAACAGAGAGGAGATTTCCTAGGATACAATAATCTTTTCCTGCTTCGAAGCACCATTGTACTGAATGGAACTTGTTCCACTCACATTTGCACTATATCATGCTCAACTTTTAGTATCCTTGAAGTTTATCGGAGATTTCTGCTACACTTTCTCTGTGGATTTATTCAAAGTACATTATTTCGAACTGGCAAGCACTGAAATGCATTGTAATACTGGTATTTTGTGCTGGGACACACTTGTCTGCTATGAGAGGAGTCTTTCACCTCCAACTTTTGGATGCATCCATTGTTCTATCATCCTCAGTGTGGGGAAGCCCCCTGTAACATTAATTTCTCCTTGTTGCTAACATCAGTCCATGGTGGGGGAATAATGATGCAGTGAAATTCCCTGACACAACCTGTGCAATAGTTCACAGGTGAGGGGGAATCCCGGAAGCATCTGTATTAATGCAGTCCTATCCTTGAACAGTCACTAACAGGGCAAAAGAGAGGTTGAGATGCCAGAAGACACTTTAACTGAGCTTCCCTGCTGTTGCAAGAATGACTGCCTTTTATTTTGGTAGCTGATTGAGAAAATATATGTGTAAGAGTGAAATATGCCTCTAATACTAATCTGGGGAAAAAACTTGTGTCCGTGTATCAGAAGTGTGGGTAACGCCGAGCTTTAACTATCTGCGTATACAATTATTACATTATTTTATTCTGCTTTTGAAGAACCTCCTGGTGGATGAAAATTTGTATGAGGGTGTCATGGTTGGGGTGGGTGCAGGGACAGTTGCCTAGCTATGATTTTATAGGTAGCCTGGTCTTGATATCAGAGATAACTACCAGAGGACCAGCGTCCAACCTAGAGGCAAAGGGATAAAGGGGCTGTGTTATTCCCTAGCACAGGCTTGTATGAACATACAGGAGGCACCACTGCTCACTCCATTTCTCTTTCTGAACTCTTGTAGGGTGAAGGCTTGAACCTTGGCATCAGCAAAGGTGAAGTGAGGGTCATCATTGGCAATGGCGCTTGCACCGTCCAGACCCTTACGCTTACCCACTTGTACTGTGAGCCCCCTCCGCAGCCCCCCAAGCCACTTAATGCTTCCTCTGTACTGCCAGAGTTCATTGTGAGTTCAGGATTTGCATTGGTGAGAAGGGAAATGTATACAATATGCAGGAACCAATCTGTCCTTCTTCTTATGCACTTGAAAGACTGCCCTCCACCCCTGATAAGTTTTTGAAGACTCTTTATGTCATCCCTGATTTAGCAGAGCAAAACACTTTTAACACTCTTGGACCTAAGAGCCCAATCCTATTATCAGGCTGCACTGCATTGCAGCCTGACCTGTGGTGTCACAGAAACATCTGTAATGAAGCAAGGTACAAAGCTGTGTTCTTGTCTCTGTGCCTGAAGTTTCTCAGGCCCCAATCCTATCCTCACCACCAGTAACAATGTAGCCAAGCCAAAAAGGTGTGCGCTGCATCCGATAGTTGGAGGGGTGACCCAAGGGCAAATGGGAGGTAAGTAAAAATTATTTTTATATTACTTCTGCATAAGCCCTGGGGCCACCTATGGTTCTTCTTGGACATATACTACCTATTTCAGTGGCAGAGCAGCTTCAGGGTAGGCAGCTTCGACAGCGGTGGGCAGCTTTGAAACAGTGGTGATAGGATCCAGCATATGCCATTGCCACCAGATCCACCCCTCCTACCTCCTCCCCACCTAGTTACACCCCTCAATCCTCCCATCCCCCACCCACAGCCCATCCCTTCCATTGACTTTCTACTGCTGGGACTCCAGGCAGGCAGCCAATTGCTTTTGTTGTTTGGGATGATAGCTGGGAACCTCCAGTTTTTCAGCCTCTGAAGTAATCTTAGCTGGCCAATTCAAGGACTGTTTCCTGCAGTAATTGAAGTGGGCTCTGGCCCATAAAAAGCTTATGCCCTTATAGTCTTTGTTAGCATTTTAAGATGTCTTCTTTTGACTTGCTGCAGCACACTAATGCAGCAACCTGTTTGGAAACAGTTTTTTGTGCTGTCATTCTCACTTTGCAGGTGCAAATGGGAAACCTACGCTTGGATCTTGGTCGAGTTCGCTATGACACAGAGCCACCATCTCGTTTTCCCCCTGAAGCCCAAATTGGGCTGGGGGTGGGAGCAGCAGTGTTGGCTTTTGTTGTGCTGCTCCTCATCCTAATGTACAGGTGAACAAAATGCCACTTCAAGGGGAGGGAATGGTGTACAGTGGGGGAAACAACTTTGTTTCCTCCATCTTGTAAATTGCTTCTGCAAAACGGCTCATCTCTTTCCTATTCTGGCAGACGGAAGAGCAAGCAAGCACTTCGGGATTACAAGAAAGTGCTGGTGCAACTTGAGAACCTGGAGATCAGTGTTGGGGATCAGTGCCGCAAGGAATTTACTGGTATGAGTTGGGAAAGCGGGAAGAAGGAAAGGGAGGCAGAGAGGCATCATGAGGGATGAAGGAGAGTTAAGGAGCATGTCTGAGAGATTGGCAGAAAGATCTTATATTGTGGATATGGTCAGACTGGAATCTTTCAATACTCAAAACTTAACAACATAAGGGACTGGGTGTGTGGAATTAGATTGTTCTGGTAGAGGTGAGAATAGCACAGTTACCTCTCTAAGGCTGCAATCCTAACCACATTTTCCTGAGAGTAGGGCCCATTGAACAAAATAGGACTTACTTCTGAGTAGACCTCGTTAGGATTGTACCCTAACTGGCATTGTTCTGCCTGTAAAAAGCAGCCTGACACAGACAAACAGTTGAGGATTTGTCTGGCATGCAGGTACATGGTGGGAAAAGCCTAACCTGTTGAATACCTGTCTATCAGGCTTCTGTTTAATACCACACGAACACAGCCAGGAAATAAAGTAGTTCCCCTCAGTCAAAGGAGTACTTGATGAAGAGAGCAACTTCCAGAATATCAGGAAAAATGTTTTTGAGGAAAATTGTGGAAGAATGTTTGTGTAGAATCTATCACCCAAATGTCACCATTTCCCATCAAAGTGAAGGAATTTTTTCTATGAAAGGGGATGGCTGGATTGTGTTCATGCCTTTCTGCCATGCTTTCTCTTCCTGCCCCCCCCCCACTTGCTTCAGACTTAATGACAGAAATGACCGACCTGAGTGGAGAGCTGGAAGGCTCTGGGATCCCGTTCCTGGACTACAATACCTATGCCCAGCGTGTCTTCTTCCCTGGTCAGGGGGGAGCACCATTGAGGCGTGGGCTTGACCTGCCTGAGGGGCGCCGGGCCACAGTGGAGCAAGGGCTGGGGCAGCTCTCCAATCTCCTAAACAGCAAAGTCTTCCTGCTGACGGTAGGCACTCTGGGGAAGAAAAGCCATAGAAGTAGCTGGGCTATCCCATGCCTCTGTGTGTGGGCGAGGGGTGGGGGGGACAGGAGGGTACTAGGGTATTTGCATCCTGGACAATTGTGTCCTGATCAAATGCAGCCCAGTCATTGGTGTCCTGAGACATTCATGTCTGGTTTTTTTTTTGTCCTGGTTATTTGCATTTTACTATAACTGGGCAACAAACCCTATGTTGTATATCCGGTCTCTTATCCCAGCCCTAACCCTACCCTTGCATTTTAAAAAGTGAGGAAGTCCTCACTTAACGTTGTTTGGCTTTAACGCTGATGAGAAATTTTGATCCCTGCCCACTGGAACGCATTCTTCCAGTTGTCCTGCCAGGCCAAAAGGAGGCCTTACCTCTGCAATGCCTTCCTCCTTCAACATCAACACACCACAACTACCCATCTCCTGGACTGAGCTGCTCACATTTGGTGGGCTCAGTGCCTCATTAGGGAGGTGCAGCGTGCCGCTGTTCGTCTCTGCCAGTTTGCTGAGATGTTGCGTCACAAGCCCCTGCAGTGTGGTGGCCAAAGCTCCACTCGTTGGCCAATGTCCCTGAATGGCCATGGCCACAGCCACAGTGGAAGGTTCCGGAGTCATGGCGGGACTGACAGTCCCAAACATTTTTGTTTACATATATCAGTCTCCCTAAGGTAGAACTTGTTTCATTATATGTCATTTCAGTTAAAGTCACAGTTTCCAAGAACCTATCCTGAACATCAAGTGAGGGCTTCCTGTACATCTAATATATATATTAATGTCCCAATAAATATACATACATTGGAGACATAAATGTCAGGAAAGCAAAAAGAAGGGATGCGAATGTCAAATACCAGGATGCATTTGCCAGAACATAGTGACACAGTGGTCATGTCACTGGATGGGAGTGTATCCTGTGTAGGTGGAATGTTTTGGAGCTGCAAACTGGGAGAAATTCATGTTTGGTTGTCACGCTGTAGCCTGGAGACCAGCACAGTAGCTTTGCCTGTCCAGATGCAGTAGGAGAAGATGCTCATTTTTCCTCCCACCAGTTCCTCCTGCTGTTTACTGTAACAGCACAACTCCAGGCATGCCATGTATTAGGTGAGGTAGGGGGAGGTACGAAGGAACCAGTGGTTGGGGAGGGGAAACAAGCAGGAGAAGCTGCAGGTAAAAATCTGTTGCATTAGGAAATGTAAAGATGCAGTGTTCACCTCTGGTCTGCAACCTGGCACCCCTAGATATATGTGTGCTTTGATGTGCAGTAAGAATGACTGAACATGTCTGCTCTTGCTCTGGGCTCTGTTTCCAGTTCTGGTAAAGGTGTGGAATCACATGTACTGTGGTGGAGGGCAGGAATTCTGACTGGAGGGGTGATTACATTTTTTCCTGCCCCTCTCAGTTAATCCGAACACTAGAGGCCCAGTCGACCTTCTCGCAGCGAGATCGATGTCACGTGGCATCGCTTCTCTCCTTGGCACTTCATGGACGTCTGGAGTACCTGACAGACATCATGCAGACACTGCTGAGTGACCTTGCTGCCCAGTGTGTTGCCCGCAATCCCAAGCTCATGCTTCGCAGGTAGGTCTTGGGGTTGAAGGGAGCCATGACATTTATGAATGGAGCGACGTGATGGTGTTGAGGAGTACCTGATAAATAGCTGAGGAAAAAGTAGCTGGTTCCTGGTTAAAAAAAAATATCCAGTAGGTATTTATGCCTTCTCCTGGAGCAGTGATTTTCAATTCTTTTCATCTCATGGCACTCTGACATGGCACTAAAATTGTCGAGGCACATCATCCATTTTTTTTACGTTTGACAAGACATCACTCTGCCAGTGGAAGGTGGCATCCTGTGGCATTACTAGGATTTGTGTCACCCGGTGTGGGAGACTAGCGCATCACCACCATGATGGACCTCCTCCCATGCAGTGGGCGGGGCAACAACCTGGGTGGTGGGCATGGTGATGTGCCATTGTCTCGCCCCCGCTGGTTTTTTGGCTGTACCTGTTGATGGAACAGATATTTCAACACAATTTGTTTCATTGCATTCTGCTGTAAATTATGCATCAAATGGTATATGACACGATGGTATTATTCCTACAAACCACGATTTTAGCTATTTTGGTCACTAGTGGTGTCACCCCCCTCATATGCATCACCTGGGGCAGGCGGCACCCCCTGCACCCCCATAGCAATGCCACCGTTTACATCCCCCAATGGCCCTGCTAATAAAGGACCCAAACTCCCGCAGCATACCTGCAGACCACTGCACACCAATGTGTTGCGGCACTCTGGTTGAAAATCACTGTCCTAGAGTATGGTTGCCTGCATAGTTGGTGAAGGCATCTATGTTAGAGGGGCTAACTGGCAGGAATTTATTTGCCTGGCTAAAGTTGATCCATGTGGCTAGTTGTCAGAACAAGAAGATGCAGTGCTAAAAATGTTTTAGTTGTTACCTTCCCAAGAAGTTATTAAAGCGTAAACTTGAATATGGTAAATAGCAAAATATTATACTGTAATAAATTTTCAAAGTGTTGCTGGTTGCTGCTGCTCAGTTTATTTGTTTACTTTCTACTAAAATACATTTTGGAATCTTACTGAGAGATATTGCTTTTAAACAAGCTAGTACCCTTTACAAAGTTTAATCACTCTTCTTATGATCAGAAGCACATCTTTCAGGCCTTTTTAAAAAACCATTATTTGTTTTATAAAAGGGACTTCTGCATAGGTATAGAGGCAATCTGCTTAGGGCATATCGGGCTCTGTGGGCTGTTTATACTGTGCAATTTGGATGAGGGCAGCTGACCCCAAATTGGATTTTGAGAAGAAGCATGTTCTGGTAAGAAGCCTTGATGTGAGGAAGGGTGGAATATCACTGAAACCACTCTACTTAGCTGCACTTCTATTTTGTAGGACAGAAACCATGGTGGAAAAACTACTGACCAATTGGATGTCCATCTGTCTTTATTCCTATCTCAGGGTAAGCAATGTGGCATGTCTGGATTGTGCACTCCAAGCTTAAGAGAGGAGCTGGAGGCTGTGGTTGATGAGAAGAGGATGAGAATGGGAAAGAGCATGATTTTGGTAGTCCTGTGACTTGTTGGGGCTCTGTGGGGCATTCTGTTCCCACAGCTGTGACAACCAGAGCTGGCCTAAGATGTATTGGTGCTTAAAGGCAGAAAATCTAAATAGTGACTCTCATGCACACACACACCCATACACACTCCTTTCTCATTACAAGGGGCCATAACCAGGGATGGGCAAATCCAAATGGCTTGAGTTGAGTCGCAAGTCTCTCCCCCCCAAGGCAACTTGACTTGAAAACAAGTCACAATGGGGGCACTTTCCGAGTTGCTGAGTTGCCTTTTCATGATTCAAAAGGACTCGAGTCACAAGTCACCCCCTTTAAAAAGCCTGTTGTGACTCCGCAGAGGAAAATGGGGCTGCTGCCAGGCTCTGTGGGTGCTTTGGGGTTCCCTTTGAGCACTTTCCTGCTGTTCCCACCCATCCCAATGTCAGGTAGCAATGGGGAATGCGCCAACCCCTTCCCTTCCCACCCCAACTGCAGTGAAAGAAATCCCCCATTCACTTCAGCATGGCATGGAGAGAGGATGCATCCCAGCTTGGCCAGACAGGAGGGTGTGGGGCAGTGTGAACCGAGCGAGCAAGAGAAAGCCCACCGCAGCTCAGCAGAGGAAAACAGGGCTGCACTGGGCTTAATGCATGTCTTGGTGTTCACTTTAAACTCGCCCACTGTCCCCGCCCATCCTACCTGTCAGGCAGCAGTGCAGAATGTACCGACCCCTTCCCTTCCCTCATGCCACAACCCCAGCCCAGCCGTAATGAAACCCACCCCCCCTTCACCTCACAGGCAAGGCAGGGAAGGAGTGAGGATGCATCCCAGCTCAACAATCTATTTGCACAAATGCACTGCGTTTGTATTTACAAGAGCGTATGGATTGGAAAAGTCTGTTTGGAAAACCTAGTCTGAATACACAGGCTTTAGGAAACCCTTTGAAAAAGAGAATGAAAGTCCAAGGAGAGTTTTTTTCTCCTTAGACAAGAGAAAAACTGTAGAAGAGACTGAACTGTTTAATCTGTACGGCCCGATTTACAAATTTATAGTAACCAGCATTTTTGACAAGCTGACAGACTATTTCACTGAGCAGAAGCAAGATGCCGATTTTTACAGTAAAAACATTTTACAGCCTGGATATTTCTGCAGGTGAGGCAGGAGGGCACAGGATGGGCCGGTGGAAGCCCATAGGTAAGCCTCTGTGAGCTTAGCTATAGCACAGGCAGGCTGAATCATGGGGGGCATGAATTCATGAGACATGCTTCTCAGACACAGCGACTGACAGTTATTTTCCAGGTATGTTTCTAGAAGAACAGAGGGGTGTTTTGGGGGGCCAAAGTACCCACTGTCCGACCCAGCGTCCCACAATAACAGCAGCAAAATTGCTTGGACGTGGGAGAACCCTCCTAATGTCAAGCAAGCAGTATGCAGGCAGTGCAGTGAGGAATGACACAGCTCAGTTCAGAGGCCTTGCAACTCAAAGTACTTTGAGCTGGCATGTACTCTGGCCAGCATGTGTTGCGCCGCTCACTCAGAAAGACACCTGACCTATACTGTGGACCAGAGGTGTCAGAGGGTTGCTACACCCACCACAACCTCTTCTCCACACCCACAATCAGCAGCAGCACAAGGGAGGGCACTTGCTTCCTTGCCTGCCACCAGCAAAGCCAGACCCCCAGAGGTGGTACCACACTGCACTCCTGGTAGCACTGCTACTGGCACCAGATAGCGGCTGGTCTGGCTGGTAGCACCAGGAGGAGCTCCACAGACCCCATCAGGCAGGCAGCTCAGTCAAGAGAGGCAGGCTAGAAACGGTGCATGCTGTTGCTTGAAACAGTGCGTGCTGTTGTTCACTAGGCAGGCATGCAATGACTGTATGCATTCCGTGGCATTTCTAGAATGAACTCAGTGCTTATGTAGGACAATTTTCCAGTGGATTGTTTCCTCTGCATTGCATTTGCTTCCTACTCTGTCTTCATTCATGGTGTCCACATTCCATTGCCTATGTGACTTCATGGTCAGGCCATCCCTGATGCCTGCCAGCCAGCCAGCTTGTTGGAGCTGCATGCTCATCCCTGCCATGCCTGGTCAGTGACTCCATCCCACTGCACTCCTTGTGCAGGTGTGAGGCTAGGTGCGCAGCAGAGAGAAGACTGTTGCAACTCAGAGAGCCAAGCTTCCTTCCTTCCTTCCTTCCTTCCTTCCTTCCTTCCTTCCTTCATTCATTCATTCATTCATTCATTCATTCTCTCTCTCTTCCCTCCCCCCTTTTGGTTGAAGGAAGTGGCTGGTGAGCCCCTATACATGCTCTTCCGAGCCATCAAATACCAGGTTGACAAAGGCCCAGTAGATTCTGTGACAGGCAAGGCCAAGCGGACTTTGAATGATGGACGGCTACTGCGAGAAGATGTGGAGTATCGGCCTCTCAGTCTGACTGTCCTGGTGCGTGGGGGTGGTCCAGGTGCTGGTGGAGAGACCCAGCGCATCCCAGCCCGTGTCCTTGACACAGACACCATCACCCAGGTGAAGGAGAAGATCTTGGACCAGGTCTACAAAGGTGTACCTTTCTCTCAACGTCCCTCTGTGCACTCTCTCGACTTAGGTAAGGAGTCTTCCCTACACCTATGGGTCTTGCATTGGATGAGGGGTAAAAATTATGTTGAGGATAGTTAACTCAGGGCCCGATCCAGAGCCTGGTGTGCCAGCTTACTGTTGCAAATGTGCCATGAGACATGTTTGCAAACCTTACTGCAGGCCCAGTGCTGGAGCTAGCCCAGCTCCTTTGCTGGACCCGTTGCACACACCTGGACCACTGGGTGGCAGAGAGATGACTGGGGTGGGGGGATGGGTTCTGGAGAGGAGGGAGTGGGGAAGGGTGGGGAGAAGGCCTGGTGGGGGAGGAAGCAGAAGCTGACAGAAGGTGGGACTGGCGGAGCTCAGCTCCACTGGATCTTGAGCCCCATGTTGGGCCATGCGGGCAGACATGGGACTCCTTGATTCTGCACCAGCTCAACAGCTGCCTCAGAATTGAGTCATTTCCTTACCCTTTCCTGAGGAGCTGCCGCAGACTGCCTGGTGCATACTGGATGCCGCAGTGCCATTTTGCGCCATGGGAGCCTCGCACGCCGGGCAGCTCAGGATTGGGTTGCCCTTCTGAGAGGAGAGGGAGCATAAAGAGGTCTCTGTCAAAGTACAGCTGAGGTTTGCTGTGAAGACTTCTGGGGGAGTAGGGAGAGGGGGAAAGAAGAGACTCTTGTGTACCATTCTTCCTATGATTCTCAGAGTGGCGCTCAGGTGTTGCTGGCCACCTGACTCTTTCTGATGAGGATTTGACATCCGTCACACAGAACCAATGGAAGAGGCTGAACACTCTGCAACATTACAAGGTATGGGGTATTGGGGGAGGATTTAAGATGAGGGGAAAATCAGGATCCTAGACTCATGGGTTCTAATTGTGGTTCAGAGGAAATGGGAAAGATGTGGGTTCAGGTGGCCTAGACTTGTGGGTGTTAGAGAAAGAGGATGGTGCAAGATTGTGTTTTGCTATCTGGTAGCTGGTTGAGGAAGATTTTGGCTGTGATTCTGGAATTCCATGCTGGGCATTGCCGAGATACTACCAGATTATAGCACGAGGAGCTGGGAATCGTTCCCTTTCTCCTCCCTGGTTATGTCACAGTAGGAGGAATCTTTTTTCTGTTTTTCATTCTCTCACATAAATTATTCCTCAGTTCCTTGTTGTTTTTTTTTAACTTTGTTTTGTTTGCTTTCTTCCCTTTCCTTTCTCTGATCCTCAGGTTCCAGATGGTGCCACAGTTGGTCTCATTCCCCGCCTTCACAATGACATCTCACAAGGCACAGGCCAGAACTTCTTCACTGGAGAAAGTGAGTCTGTCTTGTTCTTGAACCACTGCTGTCTCCTGCAATGAAGCATCCCCCCCCCCCACTTTCTTCCATCATTTGTGTCCTGTCCTGTTTGAGGCAAAGCAGTGCTGGTGATGGAGGCAATGCTCTAGCTCAGGGCTGCCAAGCTTGTTGTTTGTTTAAAATATAGTTTTATAAACTTTCAGAATAACGCAAAGCAAATAATGAATCAAACTCATCATATGATGGATTCAACTCCATCATGACCCGTGGCTTCCCAAAAAGCTGAATTCAGCTGAACAGTTCTACATATTGTGGCCAGCAAAGAACTAGATAATCTCCCATTTTCCCTGCATCCTGGAGTCTTCTTCAAAATCAGCAGGATTGTCTTCTTATTCTGTTACAAGAGCTGGTTGAATAGTTCCTATCAGAGGTTGTCAGTGGGAGTTAGGAATGTCAGCAACCGGTAGGCCGGGCCAGAAAGTGGACCCCACAGTGAGACAGTGTCTGAAATTACTTTTGCAAAATGAAGTGGCTAGTTAGGAAAAATCTAATTTTTTTTTCAAATCTTCTGCAGAAACTATCTGCACAGTTGGGGTTTTTTCTTTCCTGCTATGAGACTAGATAGAAATGGTTCTTTTGTTTCCTTTTCCAAAAGGAAGGCATAACTTCTGTAGGAACACTGTAAATCCATTTCTGTGCTTTGTAGTATACCTGTGGCCTTTGATGCAAGTTCCCAGGCTCTTGCCCTGTGAAGCTTTAGATAGGCTTCCCCTATTGCCCAATACCTTTCGTTTCTCAGTAGGTAGACTACAAAGCACAGCAGCTCCACCAGCCACCAACTGGCCCTGTGAGCCTCTGCTTCTTCTTTCCTTCAGGCACCATCATTATCCTCACACCTTGGTTTGCTGCTGCTGCTGCTGCTATCTACTGATGCCCCAATCACAGTCATTGCAAGCATCAGGTGTGCACAGATGACTGCCCTTAACTGCTAGTTAAGGGGCAGACTGGCCCACCTTCCATTTTAATGGATGTTACCATGTTCTTTGCAGATACACCAATGTTAGAGGATGGTGAGGAGGGGGGACTGCGCCTCTGGCACCTAGTGAAGCCCTCTGAGGAACCTGAGCCCACAAAGCAGCAACAAGACCGGCGCAGCAGCTTGCGGGAGCGTGCAAAGGCTATTCCTGAGATCTACCTCACCCGCTTGCTTTCCATGAAGGTAAGGAACAGGAACATTTGAGTCCATTGAGTCCCCAGATTTGCTCATTCTCTAGAACAGGGGTGTCCAAAGTTTTTGGCAGGAGGGCCACATCATCTCTCTGGCACTGTGTCAGGGGCTGGGGGAAAAATAATTAATTTACATTTAAAATCTGAATAAATTTACATAAGTTTACATAAATGAATATATTAAAGATGAATTTAAAGACTACATGAAGATCTTGCAATGGCTCAAGGCCTATAGAAGGCCTTGCACAAAGCAAAACTGGCCTTTCCTTTGCTGCCACTGCTGCATCACAGACATGAAACAGCAAGCAGTGGAGGGAGCTCTCATCCCACAGCTCACGTGAGAGGTCAAACAGTCGCCCTCATGCTGAGAGCAGTTGCGTCGGGCTAGTGCAGGCTCCAACAAACCTCCAGAGGGCCAGAGGCTCATTGGAGACTGGGGGTTCTCTGAGGGCCGCATTGAGAATCCTCAAGGGCTGCAAGTGGCCCCAGGGCCAGGTTTGGGCACCCCTGCTCTAGGCTTTCAAACTGGGATTTTGTGGAAGCTTATCAGAGGTTTCTCAGTGGAAACACCAGTAGTGATGACCAAGCTTCTCTGAAAGCCAGGGAACCAACACAACCATCACAACACAACCCATCACAACCAACATTCTTCTGCAGTGGACAATCCCAGGGCTGTGTTGGGTGTGTTCTGGGTATTAATTCACTTTGCATGAAGTAATCACACAAGATACTTGGCCAGTGTTCTGCACTGCCCTAGATGGACTAACAGAATGACTCGGTGGAAGGCAGAAGTTTCTGAGAGCAATACTGGGTATTCCTCAGTGTATGCCTGTGATATCCATGGCAGGCGCAGGTTCTGCCACTGGGGGTCTACAGGGGAGGCGGGGCAGGTTCTGGTCGCTGGGGGGTGCGTTTGGTGAACGGAAGTATGAGGAGCCCAGAAGCTTGTTTTATGCAACTGGTTTAATCTTGTGAGGCTCTTCACATTCATGGGAGCCCTATTAAGTCACAGGTACCCCTTAGATAGAACAATGCCGCCCCCAGTCTTTGGGCAGAATTACAGGCTGGTTCGTTCCCCCAGGACCTTGCCCCAAGTGGCCTCAGCGGGTGTCCAGAAGTACTGGTCAGGAGTGGCCCCTGGTTGTGACAAGAGAGTCCTGCCCCTGGTAGAGGGATCTGCTATGTCCCTGGGGGGTCCTGGTAGTGGGATGGCCCACCCAATTCTTGCTCTTCCTGCATCACCTGCAGACTGCTGAGGTATGACTCCTGGAAGGGGAAGCCCCTGCCTTGCTGGGGTGGCCTGGTGCCACAATAAACCGTGGTGGGTCCTGATCCCTGGGTGCCCCAGGGTCAGTTCCCCAGCCCCAGGGCTGGGGTCCCTGGGACCCCTTTTAAGTCGGGCACAGGAGAGGGAAGGATAGAGCGGTTGCTCCACACAGCCACCTCCCCAACGCTACAGCTGCCAGGAGAGGAGCGACCTCTCCTGATGGCTGCCAGGCCCCTTACGAGGCCGGTGGCCCAGGTGGCCAGCCCCACCCATTCCGGTTTCAGTTCTGGCCCGAGATCTCACGAGATCCCAGCCCAGCCAGCAGTCTGGCCAGACACTGCAGCAGGTAGCCGTTCTTCCAAGCTACTCCAGCTGCCCACTTGAGCAGTAAGGCGAGGCTCTCCTGCCTGGGAGCCTTGTGATGGGCCAGGTTCCCGGCTCCATGCCACTCCCTGCAGCTCCTGCTCCTGAGGTGGGCCAGCTCCCAGCTCCTGGGGCCTAGCTACCCGTGGTGCAGGAGTGACCCCCTACTGGCAGCAGGGAAGGCCAGGTAAGCCCCCTCCTACTCTTATGGGGTCGATCTCTTTACCCACTAGGGTTAGGTTCCTGGAAAACCTAGTGGATGCTGAATTAGTGGATACTGAATCATTGAGCCTGTGGAAGAAAATGGGGTTAGGTACCAGGACCCAGACCCTCTTTACCATATATTATATGAACTTTATGAATCTGAATCTTTAATTCTATGGGGCTGGGTGATAGTGAGGGCTCATCAACTTCTCCAGCATCTGATGCTTCCTTCTCTGTGCTGGATATACCTTGATGTGTTGAAGGTTGTGGCGATGGCAGTTTCTCTGTACTGGCTATCCCTCAACAACTAAGCCTCAGATTTCAGCAGAGGAGAGGGCGTTACTTCACCTGCTCTCCTCCTTCACCTGTCTCTTGGCTCCTTCCCTGAGTTTGCCCCAGCCCCTGAGCAGCCTTCAGGTAGCCAAGCCCGTCCCCCCTCACCCCAAGTGCACTGGCACAGTATTTGCAGATAAGTATTTGCAGATAATTTGCAGTATTTGCAGAGTCACAGATAACGAGAGATAGGTGGCAATTCTGCCCCTCGCGGATAGTGAATTCATATATAAAGAGAACTGACTACTAGCAGATCCTCTGAGAATGGAGCAAGGAATGTTTTCACTGGAGATAAGAGCCCAGTTTGTCATGCCTAACTGTTGGCTTAAAATTATTTGGAAGAAGGCGAGACTCCTAGATGCCAGCTGTTTCTAAGTGATTCTAGCCAGTGTTCACTTAAGGGGGATATATAACAAACTTTGTATCCTTTTCTAAGAGAAAAAAAAAAAAGATGACTTCTCCATCTTGCCTTATCATTGTCTTAACAATCATTGTTATCATTGTCTTCCCTGTTTTCCGCTTTCCACTGCCTTACCTTCTCCAGTCTAAGCTGGGGCCTTGGCAGGATGGTCCTTCACAGTGCAGAACTTTGGATTATTCAGTTGCCATCTTTGGGCTTCTGTGATAACATTTATAGTAGGACCAGCCTGTTATGTCAACTGGTGCTTCTCAGATGATTCCAGTTCCTATGAGCTTGTGGATCTCTAAACTCCCCCCCTTTTTCTCCCTTTCATCTTCCAAAGGGGACACTGCAGAAGTTTGTGGATGATGCATTCCAAGCTGTGCTGAGTGTGAACCGTCCAGTACCCATCGCTGTCAAATATCTCTTTGACCTGTTGGATGAGCTAGCAGCACGGCATGGGGTCAATGAGCCAGAGACACTGCACATCTGGAAAACCAACAGGTGGGGTGGGCACAGGTTGGCTGAGGCACTCTCACCCATGGGAAGTTGAGGTTTGGGACTGGTCAGTGGTGGAGACTGAAAGTTGTCAGATGGAGGCTGGGATGAGTGCCCTTCCTCACTCAATTTTTCTGTCCTTTTTTTTCCAGTTTGTTGCTACGCTTCTGGGTGAACACGCTCAAGAACCCACAATTCATTTTCGATGTGCGTGTCTCAGACAATGTGGATGCCAACCTGAGTGTCATTGCTCAGACATTCATTGATGCCTGCACAACTGCTGAACACAAAGTTGGCAGGGTAGGTCTGAATGTATGTTCATGCCTTCTCTGTCTCTGAAGGACTTGGCCTAGATCAAAACAGGAAAAAACCCTTGTCTCTCAAACTCCTTGTTTCTGAACCAAGGTAAGTGTGTGTGGGGACGGGGCAAAGGCAGCAGCAAGATCCTCAGAATCGTGCTACTGGGGCTGATCAGGGATGATTTTCACTTACCTGAACCATCTCCTGCCTCCTGGGGGTGTAGGGAGCCCTGCAGAGGTTCCTGAAGCCTCTAAAAAAGTTTAAAAAATAAAATAAAAGTTAGAACCCACTTCCTGTTTGCGATCGGAAAATAGGAAGTGGGTTCCAATTGGTTTTATTTTTACTTTTTTAGAGGCTTGGGGGGCTCTGCAGAGGCTTCTGCAGGGCTCCCCACAAGGCCAGGAGGCAGGAGCTTGCTCAGATAAGTGAAAATTGGAAAACTGGATAAGTGAAAATACCTGGGGATTGTGCTGCTGCCTTTCCCTTCCCCAGCCCCAGACAGAGCTTCTCAGACTGGAGCATCATGACACCCCTGTTTGAGAACCGCTGCCTTAAACACTTGCCAAAAAGTTTACAGCTAAGGATAAAGTCATATGGTTGGCAGGCGACTGTCCTCTGCCCTAAAACAGGATTCCCCAGGCATTTAACTAGCTAATTAACTTCACCACTGCCACTAAAGGCAACCCTCCTATGAGGCAAGGGTGACCTGACTGGTTTGGGGCACAATTAAGGGAAGCAGGGTAGGAGATGAACAAATGAACAGATTTGACCTGCATCATCCTCTGGGAATGTCATCTTGTGCAGCTCCCATTCATTTCAATGAAGCTTGTGCAGGAAATTGTTTCTAGAGAACTGTGCCCCATTTTAATTAAGGGGGCACAACCTTTACCTGAGGGTAAAGAGGGGGGCTCCATTTAAATTTCTTGCTGGAGGCACCAAAATGGTTTAATCCAGCTTTGATCATTGTCATCATTTAACCCTCACTGTTATTAGATTGCCACATACAAAGAACAGGAGTGAAATGTGTCCCATACCAGAGTCAGGTGAAGCAAATCGTTTTGAGTTGCAGATTAATGAAACAATCCATACTGCTGAAGGAATGAAGCCACACACACACACAAAAAATACAACACCTAAACACTTTGTGACCATTGATGGGATGATAGGATTTAAGCACCAGTTGTATCCCAGGTATCAAAATAAATACATCCACCAACTTGTTGTGGAGAAACTAATAAAGAGGATGGGACAATTTATGGTGTACAGAGGAAATGGTTTTAGGGGGTGGAGCTTGGGCAAAAGGTCAAGAAACTTACCTCATCAAGGCTGGGACCAGCCTAGATGCCAAACACAAATGTGACCATGTCTCATTCTATTGGGAATAATTAACAGGTCCCCTAACTTACAGTGTTGTGCTTGTTTGGGGTAGCACAAGGAGGAAGCCAAGACTGGCATATTTGGTCAGATGGTAAAAGATCTGGGGCCAGGCACCTGCAGGTTTTTGCTGCATAATGTCTCTTTCACCAATCAGATTTGCAGGAGGTGGGACATGGGGCACAAGTCTAAGGGAGAACTTCCTGCCTCTGCTTCACACTTGATTTACATATAAGGGCTGTGCTCCACAAGTACAGCCAGTATGCTTCCTCATCCTGCTGGGGATAATGGTTTTAGCATTGCTTAAGGCTTAGCACTCTCTTTCCAAGTTCAGTGTATCTTTAATCCCTCAAATCATCAACTTGTTTCCAAGACATCTCTTGCTGTTTCAGTACTTGTGCAAAAGGATTGATTTTTGAGGCACTTACAAAATTGTGTGGGAATAGTTTTATTTCCATTAAGTTTGCAAGATCATTAGCACTCAGACATTTTAAATTACATTGCAACACTTTGCTTAACATTCTGTATTACAAAACATTTCATTTCCCACATATATGTATTTTCTTCTTTCAGGTACATACATTTAAAATATAATTTTCTGTCTGCTGTGATGTAGAAGGTTTTTCAAAAATGGTGGCTTAGAAATGGTTTCACGTTCAGGAAAGTATGCAGAAAATAACTTGCCCTCAAAGCATCAGCAGCTGACATCCCAAGAATTAAATCTGGCTCCCCATTTTCTTCTACCAGCATGAGCCACTCTCCTTAAGAGCATATGCAAGAAGCTATGGAGAGCATTCCACTTCTTTAAAGTGGAAATCCACCTCTACTCACTCCTTCTTTCTCTCTGGCTTCTGGGACTTTACTGGGCCTTACCCACATTTTCAAATCTGTGCTTGCAACCCTAAGGAGCTTATTTTAATGAAATCTGATTCTTACATGAAATACAGATTCCAAGGATGCTTACATGAAATACAGAAAGCCTTGGCCCAAGCTGTCTGATCTCAAAGTCTCATCTTCACCCTTCTCTGGACAGGTGGAAGATTGCTGTGGTGATTTGGGGGTGGGGGACAGGCACCATGAGTGACACTTGTCAGTGACACTTTAAAAAAATTGATATACGTGGTTTAGGCCTGGCTCAGGTCCTGAAATATTTTGGACATTAACCAATACTTTGCATTAAGAATCCTTCCAGGCATCTTCAGAATGTTGTCCTTTTTAAGGAATAAAAGTGCAACCTTTTTGTTGATATCCTGCTTGTTGCCCTTTCTTCTACTTGACTGTTGCTTTTGTCTAATGCAAATGGTAGATAGGTCCATCTGAGTCACAGCATATGCAGAGTCCCTTTTGAAGGAATTGCTTTTGTCTTGCATGCAAAACCCAAAAGGTCTAAGAGTAGTATGGGAAAGAATTAAAAAATACCCTGCAGTGTTGGGGACAAAATACCTTTTACTGTTCCCTATACCAGTGTTTCTCAACCAGTGGCACTCATACCACTGGTGGTACTAGAGGTGGTGTCCAGTGGTACACTGGCAAGCAGCAACAACTGGCAAGCAGCAGTAGGAAGCTGAGCTTGGCAGGCAGAGCTCTAGTGTGCATTTTTCGCATGTTTGAAAAACCCCTTCTGTCTGCCCTGAATCTCTTACCAGTGTTTGTTGCGTTGTGTCTGGCCTCTCAATCTGGAAGTAACTGGTAATGACATCAATGCCAGTTACTTCTGGTGGTAGACCATGTGAAGTAGTATAGTGGGGGAACAAACATTGATAAACACTGTTCTGTACAGTACTGCAAAGCTTTCTCACTCACTGTCTCGTGTGACAACCTGTTGAACTAGTCAGACCAGACTGCCAGCTATTTCCTCTTCTTATGCATCATCCCCAAAGTCTGGTAGTTCTCCCACATTTTTGTTCCCGTGACCAAGAGATCATTTGCTTATACTATCTTTCACATACCGTTTTTCATGTTTAATTAGGGTTTAGATCAACCTCTCTTACTCAGCAGCTCATTTTGTATTCTAATGGCAATCCCAATCTCAGTGTCTAGCTGAGATACTCTTGAAACTGTAACTTTGTTAGGGTGATGAGCGCTAAAGACCACCCCCCACACACATACTTTTCCTCATCCCTCCCCTCTTCCAGAGAGGGAGTCACTAAATCTGCACAATCTAGAGACCAACTGATGTGTTAACCCTTAAACAGTATTCACAAATGGTATTTACATTTATGTATCCTGTCCCTGTAATTTGACTGCAAACACAAATGACTAGAAAGTGCACTGGATTTAAAACAGGCTCTTTTCTGCTTTCTGTTCTGTTAATTATGTTAAAGAATCTGCTTTGCTGGAAAAGACCCTAGTCTGAGCTAAAACAGCATTCCATTTCCATGACTAGCAGCCAGTTATGTGCCTCTGGGAATCTCACAAACAAAGCATGAAAATGAGTCATTCCCTATTGTTCGAGCACAGTATCTGATACTTCAGAGGTACACTGCCTCAGTCCATTTCATTTACCTATTATGGCTAATACAGTAGTCGTTGATAGGTCTATCCTCTTTGAATGCATCTGGTATTTCTTTTCAAAAAGCTTTTTAAAGCAAATGGCTGTTGCCGCATCTTGTGGCAGAAAATTGTTTACATTTGTTGTGTGAAGTTGTCATTTGTACCATTTGTGAATCCTGAAACTTTGACCAATCAGCTACTGGACAATTTTGCTTTGTTTAGACAAATCTTGCATTTCAGACAAATGGGTGTTCTCTTTTCTGTCCCAAGTGAAAATGCCTTTAGCTATTCAAGTGGGAGAGTACTTGCAAGGTTGGAGAGCCACTCTATACTTATTAGAACTTTGAGTTGTCCTCCTGCTGCCTTCTGTAGTTAATGAATTTACTTTAACGAAATGTCAGTCACATTTCCCTGAGCAAAGCCTACCTTACCTTGATTCTTGCCAGGTTTTCATGCAAGTAGTAAACCTGTTTCTGGGGTTTACAATTTTAGATTGCAGGCTGGAGCACATACAACTGAATGAAAAAATTTTTGAACATGGAAAATGATCATGTCAGATAAAAGGCTTTGGTGAGCTCTTCTCTCAGACATGCTACATTTCTGGATGCAGGGAATGTTTTGTATGGAGAAACATTCCATCATGTGATTCCCCCATTTCCAGTCTGAAGTGGTATAACCCAGACACAAGTTTACTGCCTTAGTTAAGTCTACTCCTCTCTCCTTTTTGTTCTTACAACAGATTTGTTCTGGCAACAAGCCAACTGCCTTAGGCATACAATACAATTGTTGGGAGCACTTTAATGCCTGCTAAAGAATGTGTTTGGCAAGGGTGGGGGAGAAGCTTAAAAGTCTGTTAGATGTCTAATGACAAGTCAGTCAAATAGCTCCCTCTTGCAAAAACCAGAGGCGCCAGGGCTGAAGGCCCCCTGCAAGTCTTGTACTCTGAATTATAGGGAATGTGCCTTGATCCCAGATGTGGGAATAGGCTATGACTCTACAAACACATTTGTTATATGCTCAGAGGAAAACGTTTTCTCATTACGTCGCAGGGATGAGAACTCAAGTCAGGTGACTTGAGCCCGTCGCAGAAATGGGTTTTTTGCTGACTCGAGCAGACTCGAGTCACCTGCATCAGTGACTTGGGCATTGACTCGAATCTGAGGACACTGACTCAGCACTCAGTCCCCATGCATGCAGACTTGAGTCTATCTGTGTCTGGGTATTCTTGCTTGCTTTTTGAGTTGTGAAAATGCTCTGGATGACTAGGAAAGTCTGCCCATTAGGACTCATTTTCAAGTTGAGTCCCAGGGGGGTGAAGACTCCTGACTCGACTTGAGTCAAGCCATGCTGGACTTACCCATCCCTGCTTCCTATCAACTTTTTCTTATTACATCCTATCAACTATTGAGAGCTCTTCATTCAGAGCAGGCCAATTTGGCTCACATTCAGTGCTGTTGCTCTAGTAAATGTTACATTTTCCCCCACCTTGCCCTTGGGATATATATATATCCTAAAGGAAACTAAGGCATCCATTACCATTTTTCAAATTATAAAAGCAGCTTTTATAAGTGCTTTACAGCACAATCCAAACTTGCACTGGAACAGGCAGGCCAAAGGGACTGCGCTGTATCCAGTGCAAGTTTGGGGCTGTATGCGGCTTAGCCCAAGGCAAACTTTCCCTTTACCCCGGAGAAAGCTGCAGTAACTCCAATGGGTCTACTCAGATCTGTGCCACCTGATGAGGTGCAAATCCGAGCAATCCAGGACTGCTCAAGGACAGAGTCAAGATCCAGCTTAACTTCTTAAGCTTAAACTTAACTACTTAACATTGTACAATGATAGGCACAATTCTAACCAGGTCTACTCAGAATTAAGTCCTATTTTGTTCAATGGGGCTTACTCTCAGGAAAGTGTGGTTAGGATTGCAGCTGATGGCAGTTGGGATTATGTCAGAAACCTTCCTAAACAGGAAGGTGTGGCAGTGCAGTCTCAGGGCCTGAACTATCAGGACAAGAGTTATGTAGTTCTAGGACTGCTATAGGAGAAAACGCAACACTCTGTTTTGCATAAACCTAATTACCTCTCACATGACGAACAGATGGTACTGAAGCAGGCCACTCACTCGTGTAACTTACCTCAGAGTTATTGTGATGATAAAAATGAATTATAACCTGAGAGTGCATGTGTGGTTATCTTTATGATAGGAGGACTCATACATTTAATAGTTACTTCTCACCTTTGTATCCTGCCCTTCCTCCAAAGATCTCTGGACAGTGTACATGGTGGTTATACTCATTTTTTCCTTTTTTGTTAAATCAATTCTGTGAGGCAGATTAGACTGGTTCAAAATCACCAAGTGAGCTTTGTGGCTCGTCTGTATCATCCAAGTCCAACACTCAATCCAGTTCCTTATACTGGAAAGAGCCACAGTGATCTCTGCAAACCATTTTCAGCCAGCGTGAAAATAAGTAAATGTCCCCCAGAACTACCCAAGTGTGAAAATACTGTAGACATAATTTGTGTCTTCTTTTTTTTTCTCTTTCCATCCTCAGGATTCACCAGTCAACAAACTGCTCTATGCCAGGGAAATTCCACACTACAAGCAGATGGTGGAGAAGTAAGTGTGAGCAGAAAGCCCAAAAGGTGGTAGGTAGGGGAAGAATCTGTTTTTGCTGAAAGCAGAGAGGTAGGGAGGCAAAAACCAGGATACCTGGAAGTTGTGAGCGTAAGACCGTACAAGCACAAGACTGTACCTAAACTGTCTCTATGCTACACTTCTAAAAAAATGTTTCCATGACAAATAAAAATTAATTTGGTATACTGCATTAATTATGCAAATTAGGGGAATTTGTATGATTTATATTGCATAATTATGCCACACACGGGGAAGAGCATAGAACCTCTTCTCCCCATCCCCGTGAAGATCTTATTCAAATTGTCTCCAGACTTCTCAGATGTCTCAGGTAATGTCCACACACTTTACAGTACAATTGTGTATCAAGTTCTCTAGAACTCTTCATCAGGCTAGCTTATTTTGGGGGACCTTAAGGTCTAGAAAATTCCTTCTTGTTACTTAAACTTAGGAAACTTTTTTGGCTTATTAAGATCTGCAGCATTTTTGCATTCCTGTGGAATTATGGCATTTACAAGCCCCAACCACATCTATGTGTGTTTAACAGTCATTAATCTGGTGTATATCTACTTTGGTCCCAAGATAGTTGAAAATGTTATGTCGCTTGCTTGTTCTGATATGTGCATTTGAGATTTATTAGGCATAGTGGCATCACTAGGGGGTGCGGGCTGCACTGGGTGATGCACTGGGGGGGTGACACTACTTCTGGCCGAAACAGTTTAAATCTTGCTATTTTCACATAATACTATAAAGTTATGTATTGGGGCAGGGGTGCCCAAGCTCTGGCCCAGGGGGCCACTTGTGGCCCTCGGGGGCTCCCAATCAGGCCCTCCGGGAGCCCCTAGTCACCAATGAATCTCTGGACCTCCAGAGACTTGCTGGAGCCCATGCTGGCCTCAACAACTGATGCAACTGATCTCAGCATGAGGACGACTGTTTGACCTCTCACCTGAGCTGTGGGACGAGAGCTCCCTCCACTACTTGCTGTTTCATGTCTGTGATGCAGCAGTGGCAGTGAAGGAAAGGCTGGCCTTGCTTTGTGCAAGGCCTTTTATAGGCCTACTGCAAGACCTTCATTCATTCATATAAGTTCCATCTCTAATAAATTCATTTATGTAAATTTATTCAAATTTTAAATGTAAATTAATTCTTCCCCCCCCCCGGCCTCCCACACAGAGAGATGATGTAGCCATCCTGCCAAAATGTTTGGACACCCCTGATCAGGGGTGTCCAAAGTTTTTGGCAGGAGGGCCACATCATCTCTCTGACACTGTGTCGGGGGCCGGGGGGGAAAAAGAATTAATTTACATTTAAAAATTGAATAAATTTTCATAAGTTTACATAAATGAATATATTAAAGATGAACTTATATGAATGAATGAAGGTCTTGCAATAGCTCAAGACCTATAAAAGGCCTTGCACAAGACAAGGCTGTCCTTTCCTTTGCTGCTGCTACTGCATCACAGACGTGAAACAAGAAGCAGTGGAAGGAGCCCTCATCCCACAGCTCACGCGAGAGGTCAAACAGTCACACTCACACTGAGAGCAGTTGTGTTGGGCCAGTGTGGGCTCCAACAAATCTCCGGAGGGCCAGAGTCTCATTGGAGACTGTGGGCTCCCTGAGGGCCGCATTGAGAGGCCTCGAGGGCCGCAAGTGGCCCCAGGGTCGGGGTTTGGGCACCCCTGGTCTATACCAATGCATTATGGGGTGACAATAATGGAGCAAGAAACCTGGAAGTGGATATTTAAAGCTATTTTTCCATTGATTTGGTATCCACTGGTTTTTTTTATCCACTTTCCAGAATGGAACCCCAGTGTACAACAAGGAACGACCTGAACTTGAAAAGTCTAGGAAGTTCTTCCTCCCCCTACTGCCATGTATGCTGCTGTTAATAAGAGATGGGCCCTCCTTCCTCTTACTCCCTTTGTTCATATTAGATTAGTCTCACCAAAAGAATGTTTTTCCTCATCTTTGTATAATCACAGCCAGCGACAACTACCTGGAGAAAAGATTCCCTGAGACAGAGACTAACATTTCTGGTGTGAGCCCTTGGCACTTTTCACCACATGATTGAAAGACAACTATGCAAAAGTGTTTGCACCTGTGGTAATGAAGTAGTAGTGAAAAAACATTGCTCCATGAAAGAAACAAAAAATAAAAGAGCTGGGTATTTTTTTAATCCTTTTACGATTCTTTAATTAGTACTTTAAGCTGGTCTGCACTTTTCAAAAGAGGAATGTGTAGGGATGGGAACTCGAGTAAGGTGAGTCTGAGTTGTGAAAATCAGCATTTTTTGCTGACTCGTGGAGACTTGAGTTACCTTCGCGGATGACTTGGGCCTGAGGCCACCTGACTTGGCACTCATTCTCCATGTACGTGCACTGGAGTCTGTCTGTGTCTGGGTGTCCTTGCTTAGTTTTCTGTGGCGTGAAACACCTTCTGGAGCTATCATTCAGACCTGGCAAGCAGCAGGGAAGTTTCAGCCAGGAGGCAGGAAGGGTTAATGTTTTGCTTTCTCATAAGGCGAGAGGCAGGAGCAGGCACTCTTACCCATCTCTAAAGGAACTGATGGTCAGTGGACAAAGAATGGGTGGTCTGGTTTTTTGCTTTGGATGAGGTAGGGCAGGAGTCCAGGGGGGTTCTTCCCTTGGATTGGCTGGAGAAGCCCAGGGAGGTGGAGGAGGCAGTTAGTAGTGATCATGCTTTCCAACCACATGGCTGCCTCCTACGGGTTCTGTGAGGGGGTGCAAAGCACTAGGTTTTGCAGGGAGCCTCATCTTGGCTTGCAAAGCACTAGGGGTTGCATTGTGCCTCATCACTAGACAACCAGAATGGCTTTGAAGCAGTGCAGTGGCGGCAGGTGAGGCAGAACTGCCTGTCATTGTCCGTGGAAAAGCACTGCAGCTGCCCCACCTGCTTACACCCAAGGAGGCTCTCCTTACACCTGAGAAAGCAGGTGCAAGAACAGCCTCCTTGGGTGTAAGCAGGCGGGGCAGCTACAGTGCTTTTCCACAGACAACAATGGGCAGTTTTGCCTCACCTGCCGCCCCAGCTCTGAAAGGGGGGGGCTCTCGCATGCCTGCGGTGAGGCTCCATGCAACACGTAGTTCTTTGCAAGCCAGTCCTAAGCTCCCTGGGAGAAGTTCTGGGCAGTAAGTGAAACAAGAGTTAAAGCACACCCACACATCCCAGTGGTTCCTATTTAGTAAAGAAAAAGTGTGTCTTCTCTATTGATGTAATTTGCAGTTTGTCCCTGTGGTTGGGAGGCTGAAGGGTTATAAAGCACTGGTTTGCCTAAAGGGGATTAAATGTGGGCAAATGTTCCAGGGCACCACACTTGCAGGAGTAGTACCACCTTCCTTGCCCCCCCCAGGCCGTCAGAGGACTGGAGAAGGCCATGTGCGGCCTCCATGGCTGTTCCGAAGTCTCTGGAGGGCTTTTAAATGCACTTTGGTTTTTGGTGAAAACCAGAAGTGATGTTTTAAAGCCTTTAGAAGGCCTTTTGTGGACTGAGGCTGACCTTTTTGTGGAGGCTGGCCGTTTTGGGCAGAAACCGGAAGTGACGTTTAAGGCCTTCCAGAGGCCTCAAAAGGCCCCCAGTGGGGGGCATTCAAATTGGTGGGGGTGGCATTCTGCAGTTCTGGTTCCAGGTGGCACACAGGCCAGAATTGCCACTGGTAAGTGACCTTGAGCATGTACTCTTGCGTGCTATCTTGTATAGCCCCCTTTTCCCCTTCTCAGCTTCTCACTAATATTCCTCTCCCTCCCCCCTGTAGGTATTATGCAGATATTCGACAGACAGTTCCTGCCAGCTACCAAGAGATGAACTCTGCCTTGACAGAACTCTCAGGGGTAAGGCACCTTTTACCAATGTCTCCTCAGTCATGATTTCCAGAACTGTACCCCCCCCAAGTGGACTTTACTCTTGACTTCCCAACTTAAGACTAGTTCACACCAATCATTTTAAACCATGGAAAGTGGCAGCACTAATAATAAAAGTGCTGCAATTTTCTAGGGACTATAAACTGTTCTCTCTCTCTCTCTCTCTCTCTCACACACACACACACACATCCCCAAATGAATTGACCTTTTCAGTGTAATTACATAGGCCAAGCATGTCAAGTGCATGATGAAACACAGCTTGGAAAATATTCAAAAGGGGGTTGAACAAAGGCAGATTGTGACAAGACTAGATTCATTTACAAGATGAGTTCCTCATGTGCCAATCCAGTCAAAATGGGCCTATTCACACAACCTGGAGAAGGGGGGCTTGTGGAAAGGGCTTTGGAAGACTACATGCCTCCTGCTCTACCCAAGATTCAGTTTTCAGCATATGTTGGCAAGCAGTGGAAGCAAGTCCAGAAAGCCAAATCCTAAAGGGAGTGTACATGACTAGTTCACTGCAGAATAGGAACCAACTTGCCATACATATGCCTATAGGAGGAGAAATCTCTGCTAATCAAGCTTAGATCATCACCTCACTTTATCTTGGAGGTCAATCAGGGATCAGGACTTTTCAAGTAACTGGCAGCACTGGAGAAGCAATACAGAGATAATTAGAGGGCTATTAATCTCCATAGTAACAACCCTGGCAAGCTCCAGCCAAAGTTAACCTTTTATTCTCCTCTGAGAAAAGGGTTAAAGGCTTCTACTGAAATCAAGCAAGCCTTGTTCCATTTTGGAAATGCTGCTGCAGTCTCATTCCATTTTGCTTGACAGAGGTCTAGGATGTAATCTTCATTTCCATTTGAAACAAAGTCCCAGGCTACAGTTCAGTGCACCAGTATTACTTTAGCAATAGGTCTACAATGGGTCTACTTCTGAGTAAATAGGGTTGCAATTATGTGTATCTGCATGTGCTCACAGTCATTCCTTGTTGCTTGTCCCTCTGCTGTGAATTGAATTGCACACTTCCAGTTATGTGTTGTTATAAGTTGTATGTAGAACCTCTGGCTTAACACACCAAGTACCTTAAAGAAGGATTTGATTAATGGTTTTCCTGCAGTGGTTCCCAACCTTTTTTTCACTTGCATACCACTTGGCAGTACATTTCCATAAATTGTACCCCTCATATTAGCTAAATGTATGTAATTAATATGAATAATATAAGCCCTCATCTCCTCTATATGAAAACCCATACTTCAAAATCCATCCATGGATTCATCACAGTATTTTCTCTTTTCATCTGTTTGAAGAACTGAAGACTATGCCTTTTCACTGTTTTGCATCAGAAGTGTCCCGAGCTCATCCAACCAATCAGCAACTAATAAAAAACAGTGGCCAACTTGATGACACTCACACAATGAATAGGAGTTCAAGTATTAGCTTTGATACGTGGAAATGGGAGCTGACTCATAATAACATCTTAACAATATATTATACTGTGTCATAATAACACCTTTTTAGCTCTCAGAACACTCAGACTCACTGGTCAGTTTTGAGTTAAGAAAATGTACTTTTGTTACATAAGGCAGCTGCCTTATCTTTTTCTGGTTATTTAGCTATATCTTTCGTTAGAGTACAGATATTTCAATGCAATTTGTTTCATTACATTCTGCATTAAATTACACATCGAATAATATATAACATGATGGTTATTCTTAAAAACCACCATTTTGGTCACTAGTGGTTGTCACCCTACTAACAGCTTATTAGTTCCATGCTGCGTTATAACAACATCTCATTGGCTCTTCGAACAATCAGTCTCATTGGTTCATTTTCATTTAGGAAATCTACATTTTGTTATATAGTTGTATTTTTATTTTCTAGTTTTTTGGCCATAGCTTTTGATAGAATTGAGATATTTCACTCCAGTTAGTTCCATTGCATTCTGCTGTAAATTATGCATTGAATGGTATATAACATGATGGTATTATTCCTAACAACAGTGATTTTAGCTATTTTGGTCACAAGTGGTATCACCACCCCGAGAGTGACACCTAGGGTGGTCCACCCCACCCACCCCCTGCTAGCTACGCCACTGTGTTCCACAGACATGGCATTGCAGCTGAGAAGTTCCCAATAGCTGGACCCTGTTATTAGGGACCTGTTAGTTCAAGTCTTTTGAATTCAATGGAATTTACTTCCAGGGCATTGTGTTTGGGATTGCAACCTTGCAGCCCAATCCTGAAGGTGCGTTATTAGCATTGTGGTGGCATAATGCACTTTCCAGATGCCATGAAAAGCGGCACACCAGAGTGTGTGGACTGACCACTGCTGGAAGTGGCAAGCAGCCAAACCATGAGGCAACAGACACTTGATGTCCACTACCTCAGGTAGGACCATGCAGGGAGCGAGAGGGAGGTGAGGAGGGGGTGGAATGGGACAGGGGTAGGCGGAAGAGGTTGACAAGAGTGGGGAGAAGGGCAGATTGGGACCAGGGAGGGGACAGGTTTGGTGGCAGCATTTGCTGAATCCTCACCCTCTTCCTGAGCTCAATCCTCCTTCATGAGTCCCTGCAGACTTGTGCAAGCAATATTGCTGGCATGGGTCTGAGTAGACCCACTGGGCCAATAGGTGCCTTCCCCAGGGCAAGGAAACAAATATTTGCTTGCCCCAAAGAGTGGAGGCCAAAACTCCCTCGCAGAATGCAGCGGACACCACACTGGCATCATTGCATGGGGAGTTAGGCAGGATTGGGTTCTTAGTTATGGCATTTTGGGCCAACTGACATTTCCAGATAATCTATAGCTCCATGTACAATACTATATAAAAGTCTAGTCTGAAAGTTACTAGACCATAACACTGGCCAATGCCCCCAGTCAGTTTTTCCTTGCAGCAAGCATGCACCCAAGTGGTCATATGAAAGCCCAGAGTCAGCACAGTTGTGCTTCAGCCTGCAGAAAATTGGTCCCATAAATCAGGGGTCTCCAAACCCTGGCCCAGGGGCCAGATGCAGCCCACGGCGAGCCTCTATCCGGCCCGCGGCCAGCCTCTGATCCCCTGAGAGCCTCTGGCCCAGTTGTCCAAACACAACTAGAGTTGTGCTTGTGGGGTGGGGGAATGGGGTCCATTTAAGTGTGTGCTTTATTTCTTGGGCTGTGTTCATGCTTGGAGAAGTCCTGGACATTTGAGCCCATTCATTTATTCATTCAACTAAGTTCCATCTCTAATGTATTTATTTGAATTTTATATATATATTTTTTTATGACCCTCGACACTGTGCCAGGTATTTTGTGCGGCCCTTTGGCCAAAAGATTTAGAGACTCTTGACCTAAATTAATAATTACACATAGCATTTCCGCAGAGGTTTTACAGCAGTGGTTCCAAAACTGGTGGGTCACAGTCCACCAGGCAAACTGGAAGTAGGGCAGTGTTAGGAAGTGTCAACGTTCAATGAGTTGTCAACGTTTTGTCAACGTTTTTCGAGTGGAAAAAATGGAAGTAGCTGCTGATTAGAGATAAAGATTATTTACAGAAGCTTCAGAGGTCATTGGAGGGGGCTGTAAGCCTCTAGGACCCTGCAGGAGGCCAGCTCTGCCCCCAAGGTAAGAAATAAGTCCCTTGACATCGGCAGCAATGCAATCTCTGTGGCACCATTGCTGCCATTGTTGCTCCCCTGTAGGAGTTTGGGAACCACTATTTTAGAGCATTTGAAGTGCTTTGATTCCATTATCTGTCATTTCATACCAACAGCATATGTCAGAATTGACAAGCTAGCAAAATGGTGATCGCAGACAGATGAGGTGTGATTGGAGGATTGGCTTGTCTACTGCAAGAATATCTCAGTTATCAAATGCTTCTTTCTCTGCACAGACACACATTGCTCCCATTTGTGGGATCCCATCAGTAGACTGTAGGTCACTCAACAATATCTCCAACGGCAGTGCTTTACATAAGAACAGCCCTACTGGGTCAGGTCATAGGCCCATCTAGTCTAGTTTCCTGTATCTCACAGTGGGCCCATCAAATACCCCAGGGAGCAAACAAGACAACAAGAGACCTGCATCCTTGTGCCATCCCTTGCACCTGGCATTCTGAGGTAACCCACTTCTAAAATCAGGAGGTTGCACATACATATCATGGCTTGTAACCCATGATGGACTTTTCCTCCAGAAATTTGTCCAAACCCCTTTTAAAGGCATCCAGGCCAGATGCGATCACCACATCCTGTGGCAAGGGGTTCCACAGACTAACTACACACTGAGTAAAGAAATATTTTCTTTCATCTGTCCTAACTCTCCCAATGCTCAATTTTAGTGGATGTCCCCCAGTTCTGGTGTTATGTGAGAGGGAAAAGAGCATTTCTCTATCCATCTCCTGCATAATTTTGTATGTCTCAATTAGGCCCCCCATCAGGTGCCTTTTTTCTAGACCGAAGAGTCCCCAACGCTATAGCTTTTCCTCATAAGGGAGGTGCCCCAACCCAGTAATAATTTTACAGCCGAATCCTATTCACACTTGCCTGGGAATAAACCCCATTGACTTTAATGGGACTTACTTCTGAGTAGACATGCATAGGATTGGGCTGTAAGTTGCTCTTTTTTGCACCTTTTTTTACTTTCCCCATAGGAATGAAGTGCCATTCACTTATGTGAGAGAAAGTGAAATTGAGGAACACTGTTCTGAGGCAGGGTTAAACTAGTAATTTCAGCAATGGAGGACCTAGCCTGTTCTACTTGTACATAGGTATCACTGAGATTTTGTTTGTTTTTTTAATTGGGATGGATGAGCAGTCAGTCATAGGAACCCCTGCCTATACTTTGAAGTGTTATAGTTTATCACCTCTGTGAGAACCAAGCTTCTTTTTCTGTATCTGGGTTCAGACTTTGGTGAGCCATACTATATACACCTTTGAAAATTATTTGGAAACTTCAATTGGTTCTGCATACGCTGTTAAGCTGCACTGGTCTCCTGGAACACATTTCACTAGCTATAATACAACTGCACTGATTTCTAGATACCATGAAAGTGCTAATTTTACATTCGTCCTAAGCCATATAAGATTTTCCAGGTTTTCTGAAGATTGCTTGATCCCATATGAATCCATCAGTTTACTGAGATAGTTTGGAGAGGCTGTTCTTCAGCTGACTCCCATCTGAGGAGTTTAGGTGATGACCCAGAATTGGACCTTCACAGGAATGGTACACTAGCTTAGGAATTCCCTTCCAGGGGTCTTCACAGCAGTGACATCGCTTAAGGGGGTGCAGATCGCACCTGGTAACAAACTCAGGTGGGTGATACCACTACTGCCCAAAATTGTGAAATCTTGATATTTTCAATAATATCATGTTGTATATCATTTGTTCAATAATGTAAGGTAGAACACAATGGAACAAACGGCTTTATAATATCTGTAGTCTATCAAAAGTTATAGCCAAATAATAAAAAAGGAAAACGCAACTGCCTTATGTAACAAAAACTGGATTTTTGCAACTCAAAACTGATCAGTGTGACTGATTATCCTGAGAGCCAATGAGATGATGTTATGACACAGCAGGGAACCAATAAGGTGTTGGTATGAGTCAGCTCTCATTTTCCTGGATCAGAGAACTCTTATTCAGTTGTGTGAGTGTCATTAAGTTGGCCACTGGTTTTTTTGTTGGTTACCGATTTGTTGGGTGACCTGTATTGTTATATATTAAAGTTAATGGGGGATGACACCAACCCTTGTGATGCCACTGCATTTATGTTTTGCATATGATATTATGTATGGTCTGGTACAAGAGGAGGTCCATTATGGGGGTGACGCTCTTGCATCAGGTGATGTAAACCCTAGTGATGCCTCAGCTTCACGGGGTACATACCCTCTGAAATCAGGCACCAGGTGGACATGTTTCTATTTTTCCATGCTTTTAGAGTAAATGGCACAGTTTTATCTCTGCAGATGGTGCTTTACTGCTCCTTTCCTAGCTTTTACTTTAGATACTATTGCACTCAGATCTCTATTATTCAGAATATTTATACAGGTTAAGTCAAGGTTCCATTCCCAGAACTTACACTGATGGCAAAAAGCACATTAAAACAAATTCTTTTGAAAAAACAATGTCCTTTTGCTCATTGATTTAAAAACAGCCTTACTGACCTTTGTGATGTAAGATAGTCATTAGGCAAACAATTCATCAATCAGTCAGGTGCTTAGAAAGGCCAGAGACCCCCTCCCTTCACCAGTGCAATGTTTCTTACAAGTGCTGAGGGGGAAGGGAGGGGTCACTTGCCTTGAAGCTGTTCTAAGTGCCTGGAGAGAGAATGATTGATGGATTGTCAGCTGGCTGCCTCTCTCACATTAGCGAGGCTATTGTTAAATGACTTTCCCCCCTTAATTTAAAGGGCCCTTCTCATCGCCTAGTGATAAAACTGCAGGTGAAAAATCTGTGGATAATTAGTTTATACCTGTATAATGCTTTTCAGAGAAAGAAAAAAAACTTTATAAAGCCATTTACATAGCAAAGGAATTTAAAGATGGGATCCCTGTCCCAGTTTACAAAGAAACACAAGGGAAGACATCAGCAAACAGTCACTAGGAGGGCACTTCCTTGGAGTAAATAGAGACTGTTGCTCTCCCCCTTCTAAATATGGGAGCCATCACTTAAAAGGTGCTGTTTTGCCTAGTTAGCAGGAGTATATTGTATTGTGTGCTTACTCTCACTTTCCCGACCTGCAAAATGGGCAGCAGATTTACTTTTGCTGTACATGTAATATTTCTTTTTCTATCACATTGGCAGAAATATTCCTCTGATCTAAATTGCCTGGTTGCCCTGCAAGAACTTTACAACTACATTAACAAGTACTATGACCAGGTATGGAGAAGGATGGGGTGCATGGGACAGAAATGTCCATTTTTTCCAGTCCCTGAAGAGAGATGGGCCAAATGGAGAGGAAAGGCCCATAGAGGGAGCTAGAGAAAGGTTTGTATGTGGGTGTCGTAAACATAGGGGGGTTTGGGGTGCTCAGGGTTCTTGGTTTTCAAACCCTAAAGCCCTCAAGGCCCCTCTGCTCAGTAGTACTGCCACCACCCTGTATGTGCCAGTGCCTCAGTCCAGGGACACTGAGACCCTCTAGGCTTAATCCTATCCCTTGCAGGCACTGAGCTCTTTCTCCAATTAAAGCTTCAGTCCTCAAGTTACTAGACCTCAATGAGCACTTGGTAGCTTGCTGAACAGCTAGGCAGGATTCTGAATCTTTGTTCCCAACAGGCAATGAAACAACTTAGTAAAAGGTATTCTAGTTTATTAGGTTCATAAGGTTACACACTCTAAGGCAGCAAATGCTAGAGGCATAAACATCTAGGAAACATATCAGCAATAAAATAATAAAGCTAGCTGGCTATCTCTATTAATCCCTATCTCTCACCTGGGTCAGTTACTCTTATAGATCTCTTAGCTCCAGGGCTACCTATGAGGCTAGGTGCCCATGATGGACAATGGAGCTCACAAGCGTGCAGGATGTTGCACCCAAAACTCTGTTCAAGAAGGACCCTCACACCCCCTGGGTACTCATTATTATACTTCTTAGGCTAATAGTACTGAGGTGACTTCATACTTATTTAGACTGTCCAATGAGAACCCTTGAGGAACAGAACCTTCTCGAAGTTGGCCTGGTTACTAACCCCTGATAGTTCTTACCCCTCCCAACTGGAGATCCACAGCTGCACTCAGTCACCCTTGATCAGGCCCCTCTCTGTCTGCTAAGGTGCTAAACATTCCAATTGGTTGTAATTCTTGTTATCTGTCCTTCCTGGCCAGCAAAGCAGAGACAACAATCCTTTTGTTTATTTACTCACATTCCTGCAGCTGGGAACTGCTAGCAACTTCTCTGTTACACTGTCTTAGTTTGGTTCAGGCTTCACATGCTAACCTAGGCCTAACATGTACTTATTCATGCCAGTGGGATGGACAGACAGCACATTGATCTTGTGTGCCTTTTTGCAGATAATCAGTGCACTAGAAGAGGATCCCTTGGGCCAAAAGATGCAGCTGGCATATCGACTGCAGCAGATTGCAGCTCTCATAGAGAACAAAGTGACTGACTTGTGACATGCCTGGATCCTCTGTCTTCCCGGATAGCATGTGACCAAGGGGGCCAGGTTGAGCCAACCTGGAAGTTGCCTGCTGTACATTTGTGTGGGTGCACACACATCACCACTCCCAGTGCCTTAACTACATAGATGCTGCTGGGCTCTCATGCACTCAGTGCTCTCTCTCTCTCTCTCTCATTTTTTAAAATAGCTGCAAAGGGAATTCTCCCAGTCCTATACACTGGCTTTGTAAATAAAAGGATGTACTGTATTTATTTTTTCACTGTCTGAGGGGGATATAAACTCCCATCTTTGAGGGAGAGGGTTATGGCAGCTCTCTTATGACTATCTGGGATGTGTGGACTTCTCCCTCCCCCCCCCCAATTTACTGGCTGGTAATGCACTAATATTGGGGTGGTAACCCCACCTTCCAGTACTCTCTGCACAAACAGATTCTAACTAGTCTTTTTAACTCTCAAATCTCCAATTGTATGTATATATGGGAGTGTTCTGTTCCAGGATTGTATTTATTTTAATGAGATTTTGGATAATTAAAAAAAAACTTTTAAGAAAAAAAATAATTGTTTGATTTACTCACAGAAGCTAAAAGAAATGGTAGGGAGGAATGGAAAGGGTGGATTGAAGCTAGAGGGAGGGAAAGCAAGAAAAATGGTACCTCGAGGGGAGGAACTATGTATACCACCTTGAGCTCTTTGGAGTAAGGATGGTATAAAAATGTGAAGAAAACAAAATGAAATAATAAGCATCACACTGTTCATAATTTTAAACATCTGTCACGTCCCCCACCTCTTGTCTTGCTCCATTTAGGTGAGAGGCAAAGCAAAACTTTGTTTTGCTCCTTTTCAGTGAGAGGACTAGTGTGCCTTTTTTCTGTTAAAGAGACTGGCTACCAATTATTTCTTTGTATTCAGGGTTCCAAAAAAAATTTCTGGGCTCTTCATTATTTGTGCTTGACCTACATATGAGGGATTTTCCTCTTTGTTCGCTTCAGCCACATGTTCATGAGGATTGCCTCATGGCACTGTGATGTGACAACTGCAGTTGTCATCCTTCAGTCCAACAGTACCGCTTCTGTGGTTTTGTAGCAGCCATTAATGATACATTAATCTTAAGTAGGAATTTGATTGATAGCTAGATATAGATATATAATCTTTCCCCAAATGGAGAAAGTTCACATTCTTGTTTTTCCTTCCTGTTGTTTTGAAATATGATGTGACAGACACCATTATCTAGTGATAGTTTTAGGGCAGTGGTTCTCAAACTAGTGGGTCGTGACCCACCAGTTCGTTTAAAGGTTCCCCTGTCCTGTTAAGGGGCAGGGAAAGGGGAGAGGGCAGTGAGTCGATCCCCAGGATCACATTGCTAAAGGGGGCAGTGCGGGTACTTTTTACTTACTTTCACTAACTTAGAGCTTCTGCAGCCTCCAGGAGGTGCAAGGAGCACTGCACAACCCTCTGCAGGGCTCCCTGAAGCTTGGAATGTTAAGTCCGCGCAAAGCACTTCCTCATTGCATCCTGGGGATCACCCCGCTGCCCTGGCTGCTCCCCCACAAAAACTTACTTAGGGAGTAAATCTTCCCAAAAATCTGAGAACCACTGTTGTAGGGTTTTTTGTTTTGTTTGTTTGTTTGCTTCAGTTGGGCTTTAAGAACTTCATTTGACCTTCAGGGCCAGTTAGCAGTCACATCTTGTCTGGGCGCCTGCTGTATTGGAATTGAGGAGATAGGGTGTGGTGTCCACAGTGCCCCTTGCTCTGAGTAAATGCAGGATTAAAGCCCAGGTGGTAGCTGGAGGTGTGCTGCACAGCTGCAGCCACTGACTAGAGCATAAGGAGATCCTCAGGTATATAGGGAGCACCTGAGGCAGAAAGGGTTTGGTGGGTGATAGAAGGAGTGGAGGTAGGAGAGGAGACTGACTTGGCTTATGGAACTTGGAATTGGACTGTGACTAGACTTTGGCTTTGGACTTTGATTTGGATACCCTGAAGGATTTGACTGACCTACCTGGAACCTGACCGTGGACTGTAACTTATTGGCTCTGGATTGGGATTTGGCAGAACACCTGCCTACACATAAAAACATGTCAGTGATTTAGGGCCCAATTCTATTCAACTGTCCAGCACCCATGCAGCCCTAAGGTGCAGGAACAAATGTTCCTTTAACTTGAGGAGGCCTCTGTGACTGCCTCATCGATGTGCTGGAAGCTTGGATAAGATTTGGCCCTTAGTCTAACCTTCCTAGCATCCTAATTTTCTTTGGGCAGGGAATGTATGTTTGTTTGGAGGATCATGCCATTATCCAGTCTTATGTAGAGGTGGGACTGGGCTTTATTATCACAGTGAGAACTAGATGGCAGTTGCCTTTTTTTCAAAGCAAATTATTCTTGTTGTCAAGAACTTGAAGCAAGTTGCTGTTCTTCCCTCTCTTGGGAGGAAGAGGTGCAGAAGGCTTCAACTGCTGCATGAACGAGGGTTAGGATTTAAAGAGACAGATGCTTAGACCTACAGCTTGCTTTCTCATTTAGGTCAATTTTCACAATGGTTTGTGAAAAGTAGAATGAAAAATGGTGGTTTACTTATGACCTCAGTCCCTTTCCCTTCAAAATAGCCAATTCTGTTAACACAGATACCATTTTGTCTACACCTTGTCTAGCTCTCATTTGGCCACTGTAGACAGCTGCTGATGGGGAGGGGAGGATTTGGTCTTCCAAGTTGTCAACCTTTATATTATGGTCATAGCTCTAAAGAGCACTACTATCTTGCTCTTTAAATTTTGGCAGTCAGCTTTCTGCAGATATATTCTGTTCAGCTGTGAATTGCTGAGAAGTCATGAAAGGCTATGTGGTCTTTGTGGTTAAGCTGCTTGTTACAGCCCATCCTTTTGGCTCAAAAGGAGTGCTAGAAACTTAAAACAGCATGGTATGGTATCTCTTCATGCTCTTTTGGAACTTCAGTTAAGAAGTAAGAGCTTTCCACTGGTAGGTATAAGCACCTAACTTTGACATACAATACCAGTGAAATAACAAGAGTCTCTTGAACCATTTTTTTCAGATACATTCAGTCAGCTTCTTTATGATTAATTATATCAGGAGCCTCAGTGGTGGCTCCTCTCACTGGCTCCATCCAAAGTATCTAAGAAAAGCCTTGCTGAATTCATGTCAAACATGAATTCATCCATGATTGACAGCTTATATGCTCCCCAAATGTACACATTAACTTTTAATTGGAGAGTGTTTCAAGTTTATAGATAAGGAAACAGCATATTAGCAAATATAAGATCCTAAAATATGGTTACATGTGTTGGGAAGATATTGGTCATCACAAATACAGAGCATGCAGGCATGGTATGTAAGTCTGTTTCAAGGGGTGAGACAGTGGTGAATTTTGAGTCCACAGGTAGCAAAGTCCAAGCCTAGAGAGCAAAACATGCCCAGCCTTGCACATGGCCAGGTGGGCCAGGCCAGCCTTCTTCCACTGATGGCAGCCTCTGGGCATGGATCATTGACAGCAGGAGAGGGTCTCTTCTGGGTCCAGGGGCGTCCTCTGTGGATGTTCTCTGTGGTTGTTACTAGAAGTCTTGCTTCTGGCTGGGAGTAATTTGTGCAGTAATTTGTGCAGTTTGTGCAGCTATGAAGCACAAACCCAGACTGCAAGGTGACATACAGAGTAACGGTTTGTGAAAGGAGGAGAAAACAAAGCAAGAGGGGGCATATGTCAGTCCTTCTCAGGTGCTATGTGCAGGCAGGTGCAGTTCAGTTGGTGTATAATCCAGGGTTGAAAGCAAACAAGGCCCATCTCTGTGTTGTGAGGGTCAAGTGGTGTCTGCTTAAGTCTCAACTGGTTTGGGGGCTTCCAGGAGAGTCCACCCACATTGCAGGTTGCCTCCAACACTCCTGAGACTGGTGGGAGGCTGGTAGACTGGTACTTATCCCATCTAGGAGACAGCATGGAGTGAGGTGTGGGTGGCTCCCCTCCACTGTGTTAGGAAGGTAAGCTGGTGTCCTGAGCACTCTGTGGTCCCTCTAGCACTTAAGGGAAATAGTTACAAAGGATGGCAAAAGAGCATGCCGTTCTAGGAATGTGGATATATGATGTGATGTGTAGGATATTATGAGGCACTGTGATTCAGGGGCCAGAACACCGAGCCTCAAGACTTGAATTCAGTACCCTTGCTTTATTTATTTAAATTTATCTTCCACTTTTCCATCCCAAAGTTGCTCACCATCATCAAATTAAAAATAACAAATTCATACAACATAAAACAAAAGCAGCAGCAACTAGTGACACATAACTATAGGAGTAGAAGAACTTTCCTCCCAAGCAAGGTAAAAGCATGCCCCCCCCCCAAGTTTTCAGATGGCAATGGAAGGAGCTTACCTAATTTCATGAAGCAGGGAGTTCCATAAAATATGTGCCACTGCAGAAAAGGGTCTTTCATTCATCACCTCCAATTGCAGTTCTGAGGTCAGAAAGGCTTCAGCAGATGCATCCAGGGATGGCAATCCTTCAAGTATCTTGATCCTAAGCCATCTATTTGTATATGGCCCCTCTTGTCATATGACCCTATGGATATTTAGGTAGATGGTATAGTGTAGTTTTAGCAAGGCCTGCCAAGATTTTGGACTGACAATCAGCCTGAAGAAAACACAGGTCATGGTTCAGGATGTGGACTTACCTCCCTGCATTACAATCTCTGAGCATGAACTGGAGGTTGTCCATGACTTTGTGTACCTTGGCTCAACGATCTCCGACACTCGTTCTCTCGATGCCGAGCTGGACAGGCGCATCGGTAAAGCAGCTACCACGTTTTCCAGACTCACAAAGAGAGTCTGGTCCAACAAGAAGCTGACGGAACATACCAAGATCCAGGTCTACAGAGCTTTCGTCCTGAGTACACTTCTGTACTGCAGCGAGTCATGGACTCTTCGCTCACAACAGGAGAGGAAACTGAGCGCTTTCCACATGCGCTGCCTCCGACGCATCCTCGGCATCACCTGGCAGGACAAAGTTCCAAACAACACAGTCCTGGAACGTGCTGGAATCCCTAGCATGTATTCACTGCTGAAACAGAGACGCCTGCGTTGGCTTGGTCATGTCGTGAGAATGGATGATGGCCGGATCCCAAAGGATCTCCTCTATGGAGAACTCGTGCAAGGAAAGCGCCCTACAGGTAGACCACAGCTGCGATACAAGGACATCTGCAAGAGGGATCTGAAGGCCTTAGGGATGGACCTCAACAAGTGGGAAACCCTGGCCTCTGAGCGGCCCGCTTGGAGGCAGGCTGTGCAGCATGGCCTTTCCCAGTTTGAAGAGACACTTGGCCAACAGTCTGAGGCTAAGAGGCAAAGAAGGAAGGCCCATAGCCAGGGAGACAGACCAGGGACAGACTGCACTTGCTCCCAGTGTGGAAGGGATTGTCACTCCCGGATTGGCCTTTTCAGCCACACTAGACGCTGTGCCAGAACCACCTTTCAGAGCGCGATACCATAGTCTTTCGAGACTGAAGGTTGCCAATACAATAGTGTAGTGTCCAAGACCAAGTGACTATAGATAAGAAAATAACTTGTTCAGCTTTTGCTTCTCTCATGAGCATCCTACAACATGGCCTTGGGGCAAGCTATTCTGCCTCTGCTGGGGATAAAAACAGATACAGGTTGAGTCTCATTATTCTGGAGGGGTTCCCAGAACTCAGTAGATGGCAAAAATTGCCAAATCATTTAAAAAAAAAAAAAGTCCCTTTGCTGGGTGATTTAAAAACAGCCTTGCTGACCTTTGTGATGTTAAGACAGAGTCATTAGGCAGACAATCCAACAGTCTCTCTCCAGTGACTCCTCCCTTCACTCGGAGCAAAGTGATCTTTCTTTCACATGCTCAGGGGGAAGGGAGGGGTCTCTTGGAGTAAAGCCTGGAGAGAGAATGATTGATGGATTGTCAGCTGACTGCCCTCTCTCACATTAAGGAGGCTATTGTTAAACAACCCTTTTCATTTAAAGGGCCCTTCTCATTGAGTTGAGATAGAAAAATCTGTGGAAACTGTGGATAATTAAGTTATACCTGTAATCCCTTGCATGACTCTCTCTACAATAGTAAGGAAAACAGTTTTTAAAACTGTGATTTTAAAGGGATACATTTTTCCCCTTCTTAGCAGTGAAGAGGGCTAATTCCAAGCTTGGGATCATTAGGAAAGGCATTGAGAATAAGACAGCTAATATTATAATGCCATTGTACAAATCGATGGTAAGGCCATACCTGGAGTTTTGCGTCCAGTTCTGGTCCCCACATCTCAAAAAGGATATAGTGGAGATGGAAAAGGTGCAAAAGAGAGCAACCAAAATGACTTCTGGGCTGAGGAAAGGCTACAGCATTTGGGCCTCTTCAGCCTAGAAAAGAGACGCCTGAGGGGGGACATGATTGAGACATACAAAATTATGCATGCAAAGGAGAAAGTGGATAGAGAGATGTTCTTTACACCCTCACATAACACCAGAACCAGGGGACATCCACTAAAATTGAGTGTTGGGAGAGTTAGGACAGACAAAAGAAAATATTTCTTTACTCAGTGTGTGGTTGGTCTGTGGAACTCCTTGCCACAGGATGTGGTGATGGCATCTGGCCTGGGTGCCTTTAAAAGGGGATTGGACAAGTTTCTGGAGAAAAAATCCACTATGGGTTACATGCCATGATGTGTATGTGCAACCTCCTGATTTTAGAAATGGGCTATGTCAGATGCAAGGATGCATCTTGTTATCCAGGATGCAGGTCTCTTGTTATCAGGTGTGCTCCCTGGGGCATTTGGTGGGGCTGCTGTGAGATACAGGAAGCTGGACTAGATGGGCCTATGGCTTAATCCAGTGGGCTGTTCTTGTGTTCTTAAAAGGAACGCAGAAGAGATAAGATAGGCAGCTTGTACCAGGCCATCCTAATGAGGGATGAGTAAGTTCTGCCCAGAAAATATCTTATGAAGTCAGTCTTCACACCTGTCTTTGTGTTATACTGCTCTCTTTTAATGAGGTTAGTAAGAGGACATGTCAAATTACTCTTAATTGAAATGATTGATGTGAATTAGGTTCAAAACTGAGTAAATGATGTTACAGCACATCCTACTGGTTTCTGAAAACTTTGTAATTCAGTATGTTTAAATGTCTGATTTTACCTTTTATGCAAACCTGTAACCTGAAACACACCTATCAGGTGTCTCTAAGGTTATCTACAGCCAATTAGGAGTTTGCCCCATCTATGATGTGGCTTTTCAGCGAATAGGAAGTCTAGATTTTCAGACAAAGAACCAAGAATTGTATAAAGGTTCTGGAAACTCCCAAAACCAGTCTCTCATGCTTTGAGACATTAGTCCCATGAGATGCCCATTGCTTGCAATGCAATAAAAGCCTGTGAACCATCACTCCTGGGTACTGAATTATTCTTGAGTTGCATTTTCAACCTTGCAACATGTTTTCAGCCTTCCCCCTTTTTCCTTCTATCTCCTTTGGGGGGGGGGTACTTCCCATGTTGGCTGCTATTGTAAGACAAAAGGCACAAGCCTAGCTAGGTCTACTCAGAAGTAAGTGCTATTGTGTTCAATGGAACTTACTTCCAGGAAAGTGAGGTTAGGATTGCAGCCAGTCTTTGAGTCTGTTTGCAATTAGCAGATACACACAAAACAAAGTCTTCCCCTCCCTCAGCAAATTCATCACTCCCCCCCCTTTCCAAAACCCTCCAGGTGTCCTGCTAACAAACTCAGGGCACAATCCTAACCACATCTACTCAGAAGTAAGTCCTATTTTGTTCAATAGGGCTTACTCTCAGGTAAGGGTTGTTTCCGATTGCAGCCTTTGCCTCCTAGCCTGGGCTAGCCCTGGAGTTTCCTGCCAATTTCATGAGTGCTGTGTGCATTTTAGGAAGCAAGGCCACTCTGCCAGTCAAAGCTGTTTGAGTGTGTTTTAGCTGCACCTTTGTTTTGTGTCTGATTTAAATATCATATGAGAGCAGGGTCATTTTCTGGGCATATTTGCTTAGGAGAGATCTGTGTTTATGTCAAATGCAAAACTAGAAACATAGGGAACTATCCCCAGAAAAGAAGGTTGTGTTTTATGACAGCCTTGCAGGATTAGATGCACTGATTTTAGTCCCGGAAAAATATCCTGCGCAAATGCACCATTCTGAGCATTTTGGGTTTCATATTATAATGATAACATGGTATACCTCTCTATGGACCCAAACACTTTTACCTTGTAAGTAAATTTAATTTATTTCAGTGTTTCCAAATAAATGTGCTCAGTATTATGGTTTATGGGCAACTTCTTACATTGCGTTTTAAAGAGACAGAACACTTTAGGATTCAGTTGTCCGAGAGAATGCTTTTGATCAGATATTTTCAGAGTTCATAATGCTATTTAAGACAGAACTGTATGTGTGGGAGATGTGCCAAGATTGTAAAATATTCATGACCCTGTGACAACTTGGGGCCCAATCCTATCCAATTTTCCAGTGCCAGTGCAGCTATGCCAGTGGGGCATGCACTTCATCTATGCCACTTCATCTATGCACTTCATCTGTGTGCAGCTATGCCAGTGGGGAGGCAGACACAGAGGCCTCCTCAAGGTAAGGGAACATTTGTTCCCTTACTTTGAGACTGCACTGCAGCTGCACTGGTGCTGGAAAGTTGGATAGGATTGGGCCCTAAGGCTGCAATTCTAACCTCACTTTCCTGGGAGTAGGATCAATTGAACACAATAGGATTTACTTCTGAGTAGACTTGCTTAGGCTTGTGCCCTAACAAAGTAATATGGCCCAAGTTTTTGTAAGTTAAAGTTATTTCATCTACCATTTTACATTGCTGTCTCCTATAATACAGTAATAATAAAAAATTTAATTAGTTTAATCATGGGGGGGGGGGATCGCCAAAATGTTAGTTTGCCTCCCGTGACAGATGGGCTAGGTACACCACTGCCTGGCAGCAGGGGAGTTTTTTCTGTGGTGGGCTTTCTAAAGTGGGGGGGGGGGGCAACTTGACTCAAATCCATTAGAGTCACTAAAGGATGACTTGGAGAGTCAGAAAGTGCCCGTTAGGACTCTTTCTAGTCGACTGGAGTGAAGCCCCGCTGGGTTTTCCCAACACTGCCTGGAATGGCTCCGAAGGGGAGGCAGAGGGGCCCCTGCCAAACTCAGCGCTTTGCAAAGGGGGGCCATCCACACCTCTGTGGCCAGGACCCATTGGCAAGTCACTGCAAGGGCTTGCACTCCGCCACCCCCTCTCTGCAGAAGGCGTAGCGCTGCTGCCCCCACCTTCCTGCTCACTTGCAGCATTAGGCGGCCTGGGGAAAGGAACTCTTTCCACCCCCGTTTCCCCATAAGCAAAATGGGACGGGCCAACCCTGCGGGGTTGTTGTGAACACAGATGAGCAGCGTGAAGCGGTTTGCACGTTTCAAAGCAGCGATTTGTTCCCTGCGGACTTCTGAAATCACAGCCCCGCGTGGCCGCTCGCCCGCCCCTCGGGGGCCAGAGGACAGCGCCGGCAGGACGTGCAGCGCCCGCCCTCCAGCCTCACGTGGTGGAGCAGAAGCAGCGACAGGGGCCGGACCGCGCAGGCGCAGGCAGGAGTGCGGGCTTCTATGGAGCTCACGGGGGCTGGGGGGGCCACGAGCGGCCAGAAAGGTAAGGGGGTGGCGGGCCGGGCGGCGCGCTGGGAAGTGTCGGGGCGCGTGCGGGGAGGGGGCGGAGGAGTGCTCGCGGCGGGGCTGGCGGCAGGTGCAGAGGGGGCGCCTGCCGCAGTTGGCGGGCTTGCCTGGGAAACTTTTGCGGGGAGAGAGCCCCCCGCTCGCCTGCTGACTGCGCTCCCGCCCCGCAGGCCCCGGCAAGAAGAAGAAGCACAGGAAGGAGAAGGCGCCGCCCCCTCCGCAGGCGGAGAGCGAGACCCCCGCCGGGTGAGTGAGTGTGCAGGAGGAGCAGGGCGAGTCCAGGTGTGGCTGCCAGGGGCGCTGTCAGTGGAGCCGTCGAGCCTCTCCCTGCCCCCCGTAGCTGCGCTGCTCAGTGCCAGGGGCGCACGTGAACGCTCGCACTGGCCGGCGGGTGCAGGACTCTGGGCACGCGTGTCCGTCAGTTGATGGCTGCAACACCAGGGCAGTGACTGGTGGGTGCGGGTGGCAACACCCCAGTCCCTGTAGCCTGCAGTACAGGGCTCTGCAGCTGAACGGATTCACACGCTCAAGCAGCCTTTTTCGGGCATGGGCAAATCCAGCGATGCCCGAACCGTCCCTTGCCACTTGCACGTTGGAGAACACTGGTTCTTTCCATTCATGCGTGTTGGCCCATGGTTGGCCAGGTGTCATTTGACCATCTCTATGTGATTGAAGACAAAGTCGGTCAAGAAACGGAGTGGACGTGAAATGGCCTCTTATGTATAATATTAAGAATAAGAATAACTAGGTATTTATCTACTGCCTTGCTGGTCATTGGATTACTCTTCTGACTTTATTCAAGGCGGTTTACACAGGCAGGCATTTCTAAATCCCTCAAGGGGATTTTTACAATCATAGAGGTTCTCTCTTTCAAGAACCAACAACATTTCAGATGGATCTTCCTGGTTTGGTCTCACTTCTGGCCTCCAGTTCTCCCAGGCAGGCTGACAAGCAGCTCCATCTCTCACATGGAGGGCAGCCAAGATGCTTCTTGCTCACACCAAGAGCAGGTGGAATCACTCAGCTGGGCTTGTCAGCTGCTTCAGGGTCTCGCCATTCTCAGCCGTTCAGGGAGCTGCCGGTGTCCTCGAACTGGCGACCTTCTGATGTTATCTTCGGGCTAACCCTTTAGACCAGACCTTCTGTATAAGGGGAGCAGCCCTTAAGTAGGGGCCTAAGGAAGGCATAGGAGGGAGGAATGGGGGTGCTGGAACCTTAATGCAGGGTGCCAGGGGGAGCCTCATCCTGTCAGTGGTGGAAACCAGGCTGTGGGCTATCTTTTGGGGTGCAATCTGTTGTGGGGAAAAGTGCCACAAAATAGTTGGCTGTATGATGCATCCAGATGCCAGAAATGGACTAGTTCTGTGGAAGAGACCTAAGGCTTCTCACCTAAGGTCTCAGTGAGACCATTCTCACTGAGATGGTAAATCTGTGTCTTGAGGCAGCGTGTGGGGGCTTGCATGATGGAATGCTCCTCTCTCCAGACGAAAGAAAAATACTTAGCCATCTAGGAAACCACCAGGTGAGGGAGAGAATTTCTTGTGTGGCCTTAGCCCTGATGTGCTTGGCTCCTCTGTGTATGGAGGAGCATCCTGCTGTGGTGGGCATCTCTACCTGCAGCCTGAGGTGACACAGCTAGACATAGGATTAACACCTTGGTGAAAACTAGGCCTGAACCACACAGGACTGATGGATTTTCTTTGCCCGTCTCATCCCTTCCCTTCCCTCCTTCCAGATTCCATTCCCATCCTGGGCGGCAGCTGCTGGGCCTGTTGGGCTATTTTTAACACCCTGTCTGTCTCCTGTGTCTATGCACATTTGGGCTCTGACAGGGTAGAGAGTTCTGAGCTCACAAGGTATTAATTCCTCTTTTACTAATGAGGGGAGCATGTGGGACAAATAAAGTCCCCAGCATCAGTATGTTCTGGCTGAACAGAGCCTTCGCTTTCCATCTCAAGGCCGCTGCTCCAGTCTGCCTTTCACACCAGGATCAGCAGCTCCTACCCCAGTCTTAGGAACTTTCTCTTAGGAGTATCTTCTCCCTAGTGTTGGCATCACAGTGGAGGTTAGCAGCAATAAATGGGATAAGCATACCCATTTTGCCAATTAGTTTCAATTAATGGTTGACCCATGCCTCTCATTCCCTGGGGATGGAGGAGATGGCACAAGAAGGGCTGGAAGGCAGTAGGTATGTACTGAATTTTGTCAAGTGTGGTGATATTCTTGTTGGGCCATTGATGAATATGCCATTTCACAGAATAAAAAAGCGGGTGAAGATGAATGCCTCCAGAGGTGGCTCTCAAACTGAAAAGGGCAAAAGATGTCTGTTAGTGGCTGTATTGGAATTGTGGAAGATCTGGGGAGCAGGTAGATGTGGTATCAGCAGTGGCCCCTTTAAGGGTAAGGCCTGGGAATCCAGCAGAGTGTGCTGCATAGCTGCAGCCACTTGAAGGCAATAGGGCCCTAAGACATAAAAGCACCTGATGAAGCTGGAGAGTTTGGTGTGGGTAGCAGATGGAGGAAAGCTTGAGGAAGGACAGTGGATTAATGGACTGCTGGAACTGCTGGTGGACTGATGCATGAATGGACTTTGGAAGCTGCTGGAGCAGAAACTATAGGAGACACTAAGACTGGTGTTTGGCTGCTGTGCCCAAGACCTGCTGAGGACCAAGGGGCTGCTGTAGTGGCGGGAGGCTGCTGGCAGGAAGGAGGTTAAACAGGTGAGCTACTCTGGTGGTGGGGTCCAGCAGTACTGCTGGGCAGAACCAGAGTCATTTTTTGAGGAAAGAAGGGGAGCTAATTAGCTAAAAGTGGGCATAATTCTCCAGGTGGAGCTTGGACTGGGAATCTGGCAGAACAGTGGCCACTCTCAACACTGGAATACTGATCATGCCTTTAGGATGTAGTATGTGCTCTTGGTGGATTTTGATTACTCTCTTTGCCTTCCCACCTCACAGGCCTCTGAGTCTCTCCTGCTCAGATGACACTCCACGCACCCCCCCAATACCTCCTTTGCCTCTCCCTGCTTCAGTCGGAGAGGGGCTCTTGGGATCAGATGATGAAGAACAAGAGGACCCCCGAGATTATTGCCGAGGTATTTCAGCATTGGGAGAATGGGGGGGGGTGTCCTTTGAAGTTTGGGGGGAGGGGCTGTCAGAGGCAGCATTTCTTTTTGTGCTCTGCTTGTGGCTGGCTGTTGGTGGACACTGAGTGCTGGGTTAGAGGGAGCACTGATCAGACCCAGCAAGGCCATTTCTTATGAACCATGATGGTTAAAGTTCTAAGGCAGTGGACATCTGGCTACCAGCTGCTGGGGCAAGCAGAAGGAATTGTGATCTGTTTGTGGGCTCTCCAGAGACATCTGGGTGATCATAGTTGGAGATAGGATGCTGAACTAGATGGACTCTTGACCTGAGCCCAGGAAGGCCCTTCTGATGTTTTTGAACATCTACCCCTTGCTATCCCAGCTAAAGGAGACACATTTCAGAGTGAGGTCCTCTTATATTTAGCAAGGGGATAGCAACCGTCCCTCTTCAACCTAGCATGGTGTCTTTTCCAGTAGCTGTTGCTGGTGCCTTTTCTGTATATTTTTTTAGATTGTGAGCCCTTTGGGTACAGGAAACCATGTACTGGTTTATTTTACTATGTAAATAACTTTGGGCACAATCCTAAGTAGGTCTACTCAGAAGTAAGTCCTAGTGTGTTCAATGGGACTTACTCCCAGGAAAGTGAGGTTAGGATTGCAGCCTTTGTGAACTACTCATGTTGAAAAACGGTGTATATTCTTAATAACAAACAACAGTAATAACAACAAATTATAAATATTATTATAAATGATTCACTTACAGCACAGTCCTATGCATGTTTTTTCAGAAGTCCCATTGAATCCAAAGGGACTTACAGGTGTAACCTAATTATCCACGGATTTTTCACCTGAAGTTTTATCTCAAGGCAATGAGAAGGACCCTTTAAATTAAAATTAAAAAGTTGTTTAACAATAGTGTTGTTAATGCAAGAGAGGGCAGCGGGCTGACTATTTTTTATCCATTGATCATTCTCTCCAGGCATTTAGAACAGCTTCACTCCAAGGCAAGCAACCCCACCCTTCCCCCTGAGTACTTGGAAGAAAGATAATCACTTTGCATTCTTTCTCAGTGCTGCACTCTGGGTGAAGGGAGGGATCCCTGAGTGAAGTCTTTCTAAGTGCCTGGAGAGAGACTGATTGATGGATTGTCTGCCTAATGAGTCTGTCTTATTTCAAAAAGGTAAGCAAGGCTGTTTTTAAATTGCCTAGCAAAGGGACATTGTTTTTTAAATAGACTTGCTTTAATGCAATTTTTGCCATCTATGTGAGTTCTGGGAGCAGAACCCTTGCGAATAAGGAGACTCAACCTATACTTCTAAGTAGGTGTGTATAGGATTGCAGCTTTAGAGACTATTTGTGCTATTCTTCATAAGCTATTCATATGCCATTCAGAGTGCAATACCATAGTCTTTCGAGACTGAAGGTTGCCAACAGAAAATTCATATGCTGTTATTGTGGCAAATTGCATAATTTCCTAACTTCCCCTTGTTTCATTTACCAGGTGGGTATTATCCAGTAAAGATTGGGGACCTATTTAATGGGCGCTACCATGTGGTGCGGAAACTCGGCTGGGGGCACTTTTCTACTGTCTGGCTCTGCTGGGATATACAGTGAGTATAGGGTCAAGAGGATAGGGTGGCGGGAAGGACATCCTCTCAAATTTTGTACCCCACCAAAGAGGGAGGGAAGGTTAGCTCATTGTTAGACAGTCCATTCCAATCTTCTTGAGAAAGCACAAAAGAATTTCAGAATTGTAAATGTTTGTGCCATACAGATCTGGACTGAGGAGTGGGGGTGGTGTGAGGAGTGTGAGAGATTGTGTGTTCGTGGTTTTCTTTGTCTTTATGAGGACGAGAAACTTGGTGGTGTTTTGTTTTTTAAAAAAGATTGTCTGTGATAATCAAGGCTCTAACTATGATCTTTGAATTTGCCCCAAAGCCCATTTGGTGACATTATGCACAATTTATCCAATCTAGTGTCCTGTTGGCAGGGAAATTTTCATTATGTAAGCTGCTAAGTGGTCCATTCTGTTTTTATGAGATGACTTAATGTTTTTTAAATAATAAACTTATTTACCATGAGTTTAGCTTTATTGTTGTGAGTATATTCCACCAAGTCTCAAAAGAAGATCAAATTTTTAAATAGTAACAGAGATCCCAGGATTGACTATTCCCTTCCTCTCTCCCACCAGGCGAAAACGTTTTGTGGCCCTCAAAGTGGTGAAGAGTGCTGTGCACTATACAGAGACAGCAGTGGACGAGATAAAGTTGTTGAAATGTGTGAGTTTTCTTCCCTTGCCATCTGTACCCCCAGTGCTGCTAGAGTTCCCCTAAATGTACTTTTCCCCCCTCCTCCCCCCAAGGGTTGGAAGTAGGCTTAGTTTCTAAAAAGAGAGGTGGTAGGCCTCAAGTGTGCCTGGATGCTCTGACTCTTAAACAGCCCTCATCCTCAAAATGATGGCAGTTTGCTGTAGGAAATGAAACATATTTTGCCCATGCAAATATATAGTCTAGTGTTGAGATTTGTCACTGGTTGTGGTTTTTAATCTAAACCCTGACCAGCCATGGCTTAGGTGAAGCGGTTAATGGGTGAACTTTCTGCTTCCTGCTTCTACCTTGGCCTTTTTCCATTTCCTCTAGGGTTTGATTTACCATTTAGAGCCAGTCTTTATGGTCAAGTGTAGTTCCTTTTTTCAGGAACATCCTAGAGCAGTTTTGAGTACAAGTTGATGGGGATGGCAGGGAAAGACACCCAACACAGCCTGCTTCCTATGATAAAGGGCAATAGCCTGAGGCAGTTGCTGTAGGAACTCGGAGCTTTTCTTGCCTGCTGGCTACTCTGCTGCCCCTTTCTTGGGTTTCAAGGGGATTCTTGAGAAAAACCTCATGTCTCTGCTGTACCCGCATATACTCCTTTCAGCTTAAAACAGTTGTTTTGTGACATTGTCAAAAATCATCCTTTGGCTCTAAGATGAGCAATGGACACATCCAGAATAATCCCCAGTTCACATTTCTGTTGGAACAGTACCAGTTCAGACGGTCAGTTACCTGTTTGAATACTCCCTCCTCCATGTTACTGGCTGTACTTGGAGAGCTAGCTTTCTGGGGAAGAGAGGTTTTAATCTTTTCCTCTCCCTCCTGTGCAAGTTACCTACGTGTGTGTGTGTGGGGGGGGGGGGGTTGCACTTGTTAGAAGCATTTAAATCTGCAGTCCTAAGTGATAGTTGCACTGTGTACCATGTGAACAAGTAGAGGGGGAATTTGAGTTATAACAAGGTTGAACTAGTAGCTAGTTCTCCCGCTGTTGGGAAGGGGGTCTTCCAACAAGTTAACTTGTCACAACTTGTCACTTGTTAACTCTTCTCTGCATCTCTTAAGTTGGCAACTGGCAGGTTCCGTTTTGACTGACAGGCCTCTTGATGCTCCTGGCTAGGATGTTTAGAGCCCCTGTTTCACTTAGGACATTTCTTTCCACCCTCTAGGTTCGGGACTCTGACCCCAGTGACTCCAAACGGGATAACATTGTGCAACTCATTGATGATTTCAAGATCTCAGGGATCAACGGTGTCCGTATCCTTCCATAGTGGATCAGAGCAGCAATTGGAGCTGTTTCTATTCAGATGTTGCTGGGATCCCTCTCTCATTCAAAAGCTTTGGTATCTAAAAGTATCTGACCTGGAAATCAAAGGCCAAAACTAGACAAATTGCTTGTGGAGTCGGGGGGGGGGGGGACTGTTCCTACAACTTCAGGTGGGGGAAACTGCATAATTGAATACCCCTTGCTAAAACAAGTAACAGTAACAACAAAGCTAAACTCTTTTTCCATGCACATAGAAAGTTAGCATATCAGGAGAAAGCTAGTCTAGAACCTTTCTCTCAACTTCTAGTTTTCTATGTGCAAGGTGGGCTTTCTATGGTATTCAGTCATGCAGTCTACCCCCTTTTTTCTGAAGTAGTACAGTCCAGATCAATTTGACCAAGCAATGAACAAGAGTTTTGGGCATAAATGCTTGCAGGTTTTTTCAAGTGGTCATTGTATTGTAGCATACATGCTCAGTTTTTGCTAGGCTTCTGGAAGTTCCCCCCAGCAAGTGTTCCTGTTGGGGGGGGGGAATTGTGCCTTTCACAGGAATAAGCTACAAGGCATTTTTGGAGTGTCCTTATTGTGGATGTGTTGAAGAAAAGGCACCTATTGACTGATAGCTCCTTCTCCACCTTCCCAATGCCTTCTTGAGTCAAATGTTTTAATTTTGAGTCTTTCCTGCACTACCACAGGAGTTCTCAAGTAACCTGTCCCAAAAAAAATTGTGTGAAGGGAATGAGCTGGGAAGAAACCTGTAGAACACCAGTAGGGCTACCCCTCTCCTGCAGCAGTTCCCTGCTGTTTGACAAGCAATTCCATATTGGTAGTCCTGAGACTATGAACTTCCTTTCTCCAGTGCTGGATTACACTTCTGCCCCATATAGTGAAACCAAATGGGGAAAATTAGTAAACAGACCAAACCTCCTGCAGCAGGGCTAGATCTGCTCATCCACTGCACAGGGTGCTCTGAGAAACGAATCCAGATGTTGTGATTGGCTGTAAAGACTCTTGGTCTTCATGTTAAGCAATCGGGTATCTCAAGAATTGGTGTTCAGCATTCTCCTTGGGGCAGAGCCCTGGCCCAGTGCTGGGTTTCTTTCTCATTTTACCCCATATCCAGTACTAGCTGAAGCCCTCGCCCTCCTGCCTGAGGCAGTATGTCACCTTGCTGGCCAGTTTTCTTGTTTTGCATGCATACACCCTCTGTAGTCTGCCCTACCTACGCTCTGATTTTAAAAGTATTGAAGACGGCCAGGGGCTGGAGTGAGCAGAAGAGGGATTCTGTGAGTAGAGTGGGGTGACCTCTAGAGCATCTCCCAGAAAAAACACACTTTCTGCATGTTTGAACTGACTTATAGATGCTCTAGGCCACACCATTCTCCTGTTCTCCACCTCTTTCCTCTTCTGCTTGTTCCCAAGGCTCTAGACCTGAGGCAGAGTCACTGAATAAGTGGCTGACCTGGTGTTGAGGGAGAGCAGGAGGGTAGGTGACCAGCAGAGGTGACAGGCAGGTAGGGATGTGTGTGTGGAACAATCCCCAGCAGTCTGCTGCTTCCCACCACTTGGATAGATGCATCACCCCACCTCATGACTGTTCCAGTTCTCTCATTAAGATTATTATTCATTAATAATTAGACTGGCAGGAGGAAGAGGAGAGACTGGCAGGAGGAACAATGTTCTGGTGTGTTATGCAAGAACTAGCTGGGTCATTGTGACAACTGTTGGGTTCTGACTCTCCTTGACTTAGCCCCTGCCCAGATGTCTGCATGGTCCTTGAAGTTTTAGGGCACCAGCTGTTAAAATGGATCATCAAATCCAACTATCAAGGGCTTCCTATACCCTGTGTCAAGAGCATTCTGCGTCAGGTAAAGTGGATTTGTGGGCTGGGTTGGTATAGACTGCTAGTATTTGTTTGTTTAAAAGTTTCATATGCAGCATTTCCTCCTAAGAACAAAGAAGACTAAGGTAACCTGCAAGCAGTAAAATGAAATACAGCAAAAACGATAAATGCAAAAACTTAATCAAAATGCCGCTCATTTGAAAAGAACAGAATAAAAACGGGGAAGCAGCCTATGGTGAGGGGGTGAGTGGGAACAAACCCCTAAAAGGAGAAACTAACTTAAACAGGTCTTCAGTTCCTATCTGAAGGTCACCAGGGAAGAGGCAGTTCTTAACTCTGTTGGGAGGGATTTCAGAGTTGTGGTGCCATTGAGAAGGCCCTCCCCTTCATTGTCACCCACCTCGACTTGAACAGTGGTGCACACACAGGAGCACCCTTCCAGGTGATTTCAAAGGATGGTTCATCAGAAGGGGGGAGGTGTTTTTCAGATATCCTGGTCTCAAACCCTGAAAGGTTTTAATAGTGAAGACCAGCACTTTGAATTGCATCTGGAAGTGAATCGGCAGCCACAGGAGCAGTGGTTTGACCACCACACCCCCATGGCCACCATGTTTTGCATTAATTGCAGTTTCTGGGCAATCCTCATGGGCAGTGTTTCTCAAACTGTGGGTTGGGACCCACTAGGTGGGTCGCAAGCCAATTTCAGGTGGGTCCCCATTCATTTCAGTATTCTATTTTTAATAGATTAGACTTAATGCCTCCATGGTATGTGATTGCATTTGGGGAGATGTGATAGATCTGTACTTTTAACAGGCTACTGTGTATATACTTTTAACAATGATAGTAAATGGGACTTACTCTTGGGTAAGTGTGGGTAGGATTGCAGCCTAGGATTGTTAAAAATTTTCCTGCTTGATGATGTCACTTCCAGTCATGACATCATTTCCGATGGATCCTGACAGGTTTTCATTCTAAAAAGTGGATCCTGGTGCTAAATGTTTGAGAACCACTGCTCAAGGGAGCCCCATCTAGTTTTGATGTCACCGGCACATGGACCATTCTGGTCAAGTCTGATCAGCTCAGGTAGGGTCACAGTTGGCACATCAGCCAAAGCTGGGAAAATGCCCCACTAGTCACTGCTGCAACATGATTATCGAGGAGTTGTGAATAGTCCAGGAGGACACCCAGACTGCAAAACTGCTCCTGTAGGGTTATTCCTACCCTTCTTGTTTAACCTATTCAGATTAGTAGGCATGAAATGCCTTCATTTTGTGTTATTCTTTGCAACAATTTTGGAAAATAGAATAGATGAAGGCCATCCAGTAAGCTTCATGACTAAGCAGGAATTCAGATGGTAGAGTCCTTTCTTGACCATATCATTCCAGACTATTAGTGGAGAATTGCATGTTGCAGGACTTCCCCATGAAAGAAAAAGAACATTTCCTGCATATGGAATGCTAGCACATTAGAGAGAAGACTAGGCTAAAACTCTTCTTTTTTTTATATTCTACTTTCTCACACACAGGAAGTTGTTTTGCTTTGGGGAGCACTCAAACAAGTTACTATGACTCGTGCACTCTGAAATGGTACAATTCAAGACCATGAACTTTTTGTGTATGTTTGAACTGGCTTTTAGAGTGGGGAAGTTCATAGAAAATCTGTTACCTGCTAAGTGTTCCTGTGTGACCTACAAACTGAAATAAAATAACTTGAGTCATGATGTCTGTAGCATCCTGGCTACTGAATACTGGGTCCATGAGGGCTAGAATTGTGCTTTTTAATTTTTGTTAGTTGGTCAAGGATTTTTGCATTCAAATCCAGAATTGAGTGCCAGCTGTTGCCTGGAAGAGCAGAAGCAGGGTTATAAATAACCATTCATTTGGTTGCCTGAAACAAGGAATAGACTGCCAGTTTTCAAACATGGAAAGACAGAATTAAAATAAGGAATTGCCTCCAGGTAACCAGATAAGTCATGAAATTTTGTATATGAAATGTGAAATTTTGTAAAGTTCTGGAGGCAGCCTGTGTTATGTAGGTTCTTCTTTTTACCTTCCTGGAAGATGGAGGGATAGAGAGAGAGAGAACCCAGAGTACCTTGAGAACACAGCCCCCTAAGACACCTTCATTTCAGTGTGGCATACTGAGCTAGCAATCTCTGTCTCTTCTCTTCCTGGAAGGGAGACAGCAATAGAGTTCCACTTAGCCTTCCAAATGGAACCCTGTGGATGGCATTGTGGGGGGAGAAGGGCGGGCAGCCATTATATTGGGGCGGGCAAAGAGAGAGAGGCCCTAGCACTCAGCCCTCCTTGAGAATAGGCAAGGCTGCATTTGAGGACATTGCTGGAGGGGTCCCTCTTCCTTCCAGATCTGAGCTTCAGAATGGAGAGAGGAAAAAAAGAGACCCCTGAGCTGACCTCAAGCAGATTGGAGCTACTTTAAAGCAGAAGCAAGTTTTCAACTCTTATTTTATTTTTTGCTTCAAGAGGACACCATTTGGAATATTCACCTCAGGATGAACGTGTATTGATTTGAGCCACCTCTGCCCTTTTAGCAGAGCTTGTGGGGTTTGTTTGTTGGACTCCAAGAGTGGGAGCAACCACTGTTAGCAGTGCATCGTGATAAGACAGCCTGGTGCTAATGGCAGCTTCCCCCTCTGTCTTGGTCTTCTTATAGCAGGAAGGAGGATGGGAGGGTTAGGAGTGCATGGAGTTAGTGGGGGTAAGGGGGCTCACATGAATGAAACAAGGTATGAGAGTTATCTGCCAGGGCCATGGACAGCCATTCCCACATCTAGACCTTCCTCCTCAGGTTTGCTGATGTCACTGGTTTGATTTGGAAGCCTAGCCCTGAAATGCAGCTGTCATTTATGTAGTGCTTCTTGAAGGACTTCACAAACATTGTTCGTTGTCATATTGACAGCAAACCCTGTGAGATGGGACAGAGGTATTATGATTATCCACACACTGCAGATGGTGGGCTGATGTTGAGAGGGAGTGGCTTGCCTTGAAGAGAGGGACCAAAATGATTACAGGGCTGAGGCACCTCCCTTACAAGAAAAGGCTATAATGCCTGGGGCTCTTCAGTCTAGAAAGAAGGTGCCTGCAGGGGGATATGATAGAGATGTACATTATTCATGGGGTGGACAGAGGGAAGTTTCTTCTAGCACAGTGGTTCTCAGACATTGAGGGAGCTTTACACGCTCAGTAAGTTCTTGCGGGGGAGGGGCTAGGGCAGCAAAATGGAAGTGCTTTGCACCCGCTTTCAGGGAAAGTTCCAAGCCTGGGGAAGCGTTGCGGAGGGCTGCGCAGGGCTCCCCGCACCTCCTGCAGCCTGCTGCAGCCTTGCCTTCACAAGCACAAGTAAGTCACGAGCACCCTCCTTGCCCCTGATACGGATGCGATCCTGGGGATCGCTTCCCTGCCTCTCCCCTTCCTTTACACGAACTGGTGGGTCATGACCCACCAGTTCATGGACCACTGCTCTAGCACAATGTCAGACAAAGTATTTCTTTGCCCAGCGTATAAATATTTCTTTGCCCATTACCACGTGATGTTGTAATTGCAGCTGGCCTAAATGCATTTAAAAGGAGATTGGACAGATTTATGAAGGAAATGTCTATCACAATTACAAGTCATAATGACTGTATGGAACCTCTAGGTTTTAGAGGTAACCTATCTCTGAATGCCGGATGCAAGAGAATGGCATCCAGATACTGGTATCTTATCTTGTGTTCTCCCAGAGGCATCAGGTGGGCCATTGTGAGATATAGGAAGCTGGACTAGCAAGGCTACACTTGGTTGTAGCAAGGCTTTTATGTTCTTATGCCTAAGGCCATTTAGTGAGATAACATTTGAACTGAAGACTTGCTGATTTGAAGCTCAGGCCTGAATTGCACTGGCAGCCAAATGAGGTAGTAGAATCCTGAGGTGGTGAAGCGAAATGTATGATTTCAGGCTGCAGTTGAGTCAGGGGCGGGGATACCATTTCTAAATGAAAAAGAAAAAGGCCCTCCTTGTAAACATAAAACTAGTGCATGCCAAAGGAAAGAGGTTCTGTTCCCTGCTGTGCTAGCCTTCAGTTTGCATGGAATTTTTAAAAGTCAATTCTGCCACTTGAGCAACCTCCCGCCTCATTCTGCTAAATGGGTAGCCCAGTTGTTAGTCACTGCACCGCACCAGCCACTGTCTGTTGTAAGTCCAGAGGCTTCATAATGCATGCCATTTGCAGGGACTGATGTTATGTACATCTATTTCCTTCTGCTTCCCAAGAGGACTCCAGGGCTTAACTGAAAGTAATTCACTGTGTTTATTTAAAATACTTCCACCTTGCCTTTCCCCCACTAACTTGGGTGCTCAAGATGACTTACATAAAATCAAGGAAATATGGTACATCATCAGGTAGGTGAAAGAGCTCCAGATTTTAAGTTAAAGTCCCAGAGTACTCAACATTTGAATGTCTTGAAGGTTTCCTCCTCTTCAAAGAACCCTGCATTTATTCTTTCATTTGAGCAGGCATCTCCTTTTTCAGGTATTGCAGGGCCTCGACTACCTCCACACCAAGTGCAAAATAATTCACACGGACATAAAGCCAGAAAACATCCTGCTGTGTGTGGATGAGGGTTATGTGCGGCGCCTGGCAGCTGAGGCAACTCTCTGGCAACAGGCAGGAGGGCCTCCCCCTTCTGGCTCTTCAGGTAAATAATTCCATGCTACTGTTGTTCTTTGATCTTCATATAGGTACTGTATCGAGGAGGACAATCCCTGTGCAAACAAGCAAACTTCTCAGTCAGATTGACTTCAGAAGGTGATGGGCTCCAAGTTCCAGCTTGTGTAAACACAGCTGTTACTCAATGATATTGCAGTAGTATAGGGTATCCAATGAATGTACAAAGCATTGCAGCAGGAGGAAAAGGCAACTCTGCTTGCAGGGAATGCCTGAATAACAAAAGTGCAGTGATCTTACTGCAGGACTTACTTGGATTGATTGTATGGTGGTCATGGCATAGAGAAGAGTGAGCTTGAGGCAAGAAGCTGAGGTGAAAGTGTATGAAAGGCTAGAGCCTGCCCAAGAGCTAGATTTGCAGAAGGGGAACTTTGAAGAAGAGGTGGAAAATGGCAAGCCAGGGTTATTGTTTGGTCCCTATTGCTGTTGCTGCTGCTTTTTCCACCCACAAACTTCATGCATCTGCCGTGACAATTGTGGATCAGTGGGGGGCAGCTTTTGCATATGAAGAAGCAAACCTGGCCCTGGGGATCCCATTAGTGATTTCTAGGCTGAAGATTCAGATATGGAAGGAAAATGATTGGATGTGCAGAAAATGGGAGGATGCTTTAAACAGCTTAGTGGAAGACACAAAAATTGGAAAGGGCTAAAACGAGAATTGCTCACAAACAAAAGTAAAGTGGCTTCCCTTGTCCCATGCTTGGGTTCCTGCTTTGTGAACAGCGTTCTCAGTTGTAAGGTAAAAGTTTAGTCTCTTCCCCCCCCCACACACACACACCTGTGTCTGTCAGTGTGTGGGCAAGTTGCGGCAGGTCAGTAAAAGAGATGAGGGGAGAAGGTGGAGAAAGGACATGCAAGTGTCACAAGTGGAGACATAAGTGGACAGTCACAAAAAAGCTCAAGAGGTGGCAGAGAGAGCAAGATGAAGCAGACTTGCGCTTCCTGGGTTCTATAACTCATTCTGCTTTGCCTAGTCACTGGGAGCTATCAAGACCTAGGTACTAGGTACTGAGCCCCTCTTCCTCCCCTGCTAGAAACATAGCCTCCATTTCTGCCTTCAGAAATTTTAGCAGATGCTAACAACTTATATCCTTGCAAACATAAGGAATAGAACAGTGCTTCCCAAACTTTTTTGCACTGGGACCCACTTTTTAAAACAATTTATCATGACCCACATAGCTTTATTAGACAGAAAAAGCAATTAATTAAATTATTAATATAAAATTATTAATTAATAATCCGGGTCTTATGTTCCCGAGGCTGTTAGAGACCTTACATATAGTATGTATGTAGACATTTGCTAGACTCTCCCTAGAAATGGAGTTCAAAGAGTGTTTCCCCAAAACAGTCATTCCAGGGTACCCAGAAGGTTGAACTGGAGAGCAAGATATGCAGTTAGGTACTTTCAGGCCAGACAAAAGGTTGAAACAAGGTTCACACATGATCTTTGGCTCACATTGGGAGAGGTTACTAGAGAGAATCGGAAAGTATGACATTTTAATTTGGGGGTAATGAGATGACCTGATACCACAGGTTAGCATTCCAGCCTTGACAGCAGTCTCTCTGTCCGGATTTCTTGCTGCTGCAGTTTTCTTTTGCAAACTGGGCAAGGGTGCTTGCAAAGGTTTTTTTTAATATTTCAGAAACTTCTTGTGACCCACCAAAAAGCAGCTCGTGACCCGTTTGGCGGGTCTCAACCCACAGTTTGGAAAACACTGGATTAGACCCATGAATGAAGGTTGTGTTGTAAAGATTAATTTGATCAGATTCCAATTTGGTTCAGCATCAGGAAAAATAATAGTTGATTATTCAAACCTCTGTGTCAACTGTGGTGGGACTCTTAAGATGAAGGCAAGGTGGGGGGTGTGGGTGGAATATCTGTTTTTTGCTCTGGTTCAAGTAGATTCACCTCGCCACACTGAGAAGCGTGGATTCTCTTCTTCACATACCCTCTAAAGGGAAAGTGTTACTGATTTGATGTTTGTTTGCTCGGATTTCCGGGTATTTGATTCTGGAAATCATGTCTGTCTCTTTCTCTCCCCCCACTACCCTCTCCTTTCTCTCCTCTCACTCCATCTGTGCATCTCTTCCCCCAGTCAGCTCTGCACCCCAGGAGAGCCTGGTAAGTTCCCTCTCAGTGCCACAACCCATCTAGGGGTGGGGAAACAATTAAGTTTTGAATTGCTTGTTTTTGAGCTTGCTGGCACTCTGCAGCTAGCCATTGCCCACTTCCATGTGTTGGCCATATAAGGATGTGTCTTTCTCTTGCCACACCTGTATTCACCAGTAGCCCAGACTTATGGACGTGTCCATGGATGATTTTTCACTTGGGCTCATGATGATTTTTTTAGCCTTTGCTGGATATGAAAACTAACTAGAGGGACCCAGAGCATTACAGCCTCATGTGGGTTGTTCTCAATGCAGATATGGCATTGTTGGCTCCGAGTGAGACAACACTGGGTGTCCTCTTACTAGTTGAAAGCCAGTGCAAGCTATTTTATTGGACTGAATTGGAAACAGATTGACTTGGATTGAATTGGAAACATACGCTCTCCCGTTAAAGTAGTAAATAGGCTACTAGTCCTGTGTAGCTTCCTTTCTTTTATTGGGGCTCCCTTGCACCAGAGAACTTCCCAATGGATTGTGCCACGTGAGTCAGCTCTGTGCCCCAAATACATTTGTCAAGAAGTTCAACTTCTTGGACAACCGGCCTCGGGCTTGGCCCTTCAGAGGAGGTGAAGTGGGAAAGGAGATGAGAATGAAAGGATTGCCATGCTGAATCAGTAAAGATTGATCACTTGCTATCATTCTCTCTTGATAGTTGTTACATAGATGCCTCAGGGAGCTTTGTCAGAAGGGACTACTGTCTGTATTCCCAGCACGTGATAATCCTACATTATTGTTCCTAAACATGGTGATTCCAATAATTGCTACTGAGAGAGCTATCAACTAGAGTCCCCCGTATCCACCGATTTGGTTATTCCATGGATTGGGTCCGGACCCCCCAACTTAACTCCCCTAGCCTCTGGAAGGGCTTCTGAGTCCAGAGACACTCCCTGGCCTCTGATGGGCTCAGATGGAGCTATATAACCCAAAACATGTGACTTCTGGATAAACCAGAAGTGACATTTTTAATGCCTTATAAGGCATTGGGAGGCCCAGGGAAGCCCGTATATCTAGAAGTCACGTGTTTTGAGCTGTACAGCTCAGTCTGAGCCTGGTAGAGATTGTCCTTGGCCTCTGCTGGGCTCAGACTCCCTGGCCCTTGGACTGTGGGGATGGGTGTTTGCCTGTATCCATGGTTTCAGGTATCCGCAGGAGTTTCTAGAATGGAGGTTCTATTGTAGTTTTTCGAATCTTTTCCCTCCTCTGCCAGCAAGTGCAGTTCTAAGACATCCCTCTATTACCCAGGCTCCTAATCACTTTCTCCCTCAGTTTTTGGGTTTCTGCAGCCATACATACAGGCGCACCAGAATGCAAACTAATATCTTCAATTCTGTGTTTATAATACAATGCTTTGTTGGGGGATGAAATTTGCATAGATTCAGTTGACTTGTGGAGGCGCTGATTGGGCAGTGTGCAGAACAGCAATGAATTGCCTCTTTTTGCTACGTACAGCCCTGATTCCTGGAGATATTAGCAGCTGCTACTTTTGTCTCTTCAGTATTTCCCTCCCTGCTAAGTGATTCAGGAACTTGTTATTAGACAAAATAATTTGAGATTATCTAGATCGATACTACTTGAATTAAAAGGATTTCATACCAGAAGCCAAGTAGAGATTTTTCATCAAATGCTAATAATGTCACAGGGGGCATCCTGAACAGCATAGCAAACAGCATGTTCCCAGTGTCATTGGATACAATTAATACACTTAATGCTAAAGTTGTGTGAGCTCATAAAGTTGGCACTGTCTTAGAGCCCAATCCTGGGCTTTGCATGTTTGCAGGCCCTACCACCAGGTGAACACCAGAGGTAGCCCAGCGCTGGCCAGTGCCAGATTACCGCTGGGTGGGCACCCAACCTCTGCCGCTTGGCAGTTGTACTGGCCACTGAGCAGCAGAGATGTAAGCTTGGGCGTGGGGGGAGGCGGGGAGGAGGGGTTCAGGGGAGGCAGGGAGAGGCATGCCAGGGGGAGGGAGCAGGGAGGGAGGGAGGTGAGACTAGTGGAGTGACACTCCATCGGATCCAAAGCCTCTGCGTCGGGCTTGCCACCCAACACTTGATTCACCAGCGACCTTTTTGTTGGCAGTGAATCGAGTAGCCCCATTGCAGGGCTACTCACTTTACCCGGGGGAAGGGGGCAAAAGTCCTGTTCTCCTGAGGAGCCGGTGGCAGCTGCTTGAAGTGCGCAGGTTGCGATTGGCGCCACTGTAGCCACACACCCTGGACAGCTCAGGTTTTGGCTGCCCACCATGGTTAAGAGATGGAGAATGGGTAGCAAGACCATATCATCCTTCTCATCTTGCATATGAATTCTCCCTGCTTGTCACCCATGCATGATTAAACATCACCATCATTAGTCATGGGCAATACCAACCTGGGTTCTCTCTTTTCTAGGGTTTGAAGCGGGAATTCTTTTGCTATTAAACCAAGATTGATATTAGTGCTGATATGGCACAGCCACAATGAAGGACATGGGAAAGGGAGGATCTGGAGAACGGGAGTGTTCTATCTAAGGGAATACTTCCAAATGCATAATGGTGGTTGAAAAAAATCTCCAGTTTTATATGTGCTATAGCTTCAAATGCTGCATTTATGATCCGTTTTTCTCTGTTATGTGTTTATGAGACTGTAGCCCATCTTCCATCCATCTCTTCCTAAAGGCTGCTGTGGCTAAACGTCTGGTCCTTCTGCATTCTTGCAGTCTTTTACCACATTTTGTGACTCGTCTGTTCACATGCTACTCTGTAGGGCTTGCTTTGTCCTGGGAGAGTGCAGAATTAACTGCCTTATAACTTTTAGTCTAAAAGCACCAGGAGAGAGTTTGACATGAGTATCATTTTTTTTTTTTGCTTGCTTCCAAGTTATGCCACTTGAAAAAAGAAAAAAAAGTGCCAGTAAAACCTAACACTATACACAAATAGCGTGGAGAAAGTTGTATAAAATTTAATTCTGAACTTGGCCACTATGGGGTCTGCCTTCACCCTGCCCCCCCCCCGCCAACTGGATTTTAAAAATAGTCCAAACATTACTTGATGATGACTAGCTGAACATATGTTACTGTTCTCTGAGTAGCTCCGTTGTGTGGTATGAGAGGCACAGCTCATGATCCATTGGTGTCACGGAGTGCTCAGGTGCAGCTCTTGAGCTGTCTGCCATTATATTTATATTGGTTGAAAAACTGTTCTGTATGAAGTCCTCAAAAGTTATTTGCTTAGTAAAATTGGGCAAATATTAGACCTTCCTAAGACTTCTAAATGCTCAAGTGTTCACTACACTCTGCCATAAACAGGACTACCCTGACATTTTGTAAGCCTCATCATTCTCAGAAAGGAGATTCACCACAGAAAACACAGCCCTAGTTCTCACTGAGGTGGTAAACATGTGTCTAGGCTGCACTGCTTCAGACTTGGAGTTTGGAACTCTTACAGTTGGATGCTCTGCCTATCACATCCATCTGGTGGCTGCTCCATCCCAGGGGGGAGTGGTACATTAAAGGGGTTGCTGTCTGACATCAGGGGGAGGCTTACCACAGAGAAGGTACAGACCAGGACCTTTGCTCCTATTTGCCATTTGCTCCTATTGAGAACATAAGAGGACGCCCTGCTGGATCAGGCCAAAGGTCCAGCTTCCTGTATCTCACAGTGGCCCACCAAACGCTTCAGAAAGCACACAAAACAACAGACACAACCTACGTCCTGGTGTCCTCCTCTGCATCTGGTAATCAGGCAGGCTGCCTCTAAAACCAAGAATTTGCACATACCTACTATAACTTGTAACCCGTAATGAATTTTTCCTCCAGAAATTTGTCCAATCCCCTCTTAGAGGCATCTAGGCAAGATGCCATCACTACTTTCTGTGGCAAAGAGTTCCACAGACTAATTACATGCTAGGTAAAGAAATATTTTCTTTTGTCTGTCCTAACTCTCCCAACACTCAATTTTAGCGGATGTCCCGTGGTGCTGGTGTTGTGTGAGAGGGAAAAGAACATCCCCCTATTCACTTTATCCATCCCCTGCACAATTTTGTATATCTCAGTCATGATCCCCCCCCCACCCTAGCACCTCTTTTCTAGACTGAAGAGACCCAAACACTGTAGCCTTTCCTCGTAAGGGAGGTGCCCCAGTCCAGTAGTCATTTTGGTCACTCTGCACCTTTTCCATTTCCACAGTATCCTTTTTGAGATGTAGTGACCAGAACTGGACACAATACTCCAAGTGTGGCCTTACCATCGATTTGTACAACGGCATTACAGTATTAGCTGTCTTATTCTCAATGCCTTTTCTAATAATACCAAGCATGGAATTAGCCTTCTTCACTGCTGCCACACATTGGGTCGACACTTTCATTGAACTGTCCACACGCACCCCAAGATCTCTCTCCTGTTCTGTCACAGACAGCTCAGAACCCATTATTTTTTGCATGTTTTTGCTATTCATACTGTTGTGCATTGTGGGGGTCACAGCTGTGCAGCGTACTCTGAGAGGTAGTGATTTGGGAGTTGGTCTTACTGGAAGATTCAGTTCAAATCCCTGCTTAGCCATGAAGCTTCTTGGGTGACTTTGACCAGTCATGATCTCTCAGGCTCACACACCTTACAGGGTTGTTGTGAGTACAAAAGGAGGGGGGAACCATGTACATATGCCCTGAGTTCCTTGGAGGAAGGGTGGTATAAAAATGTGAAAAAATAAATCAGTAAATCCTCAGTGCACATACTGAATCATTTACCCACTTTGAACCGGGTTGCACTCCCCTTGCAAGACTGGGTACACAGCTTAGGAGTTCTAGACTCTCAGCTCTCTAGAAAATCAGGAGGCAGCAGTTGCTAGAAGTGCGTTCACCCAGCATCGGCTGGTGTGCCAACTGAGGGTCCAGTCCTATCCAACATTCCAGCACTGGTGCAACCCCAATGTAGCTCGGAGGTAAGGGAACAAGTGTTCCTATAGCTTGAGGAGGCCTCTGTGACTGCCCCCACCACCACCACAGGATGCAGTGCATGTCCTACTGGCATGGCTGCACCGGCACTGGAAAATTGGATAGGATTGGGCCCTGAGACCATACTTAAGAAAAGCCTGACTGGATCAAGCCAAAAGCCCATCTAGGCCAGCCTCCTGTATCTCACAGTGACCCACCAGATGCCTCAGGGTGCACACAAGACAACAGGAGACCAGCATGCTGATGCTCTTCCTCGCATCTGTCATGCTGAGATATTCAGAGCCGTTCAGACCTGGCCAGGTGATCCATGTTTTAGGAATTTCAAGACTAGACTGCTGTAACATACTCTGTATGGGTCTACCCTCTAAAACAGTTCAGAAACTGCATGTAGTGCAGAATGCAGCTGTTCGGGTGTTTACAGGGACTAGATGATATGCCTTGGTTGGACCACTGTTTCAGCAGCTATGCTGGTTGCCCATTTGCTTCCAGTTCCAATTCAAGGTGCTAGTTCTAACCTTTAAGGCCCTCCATGTTTTGGCTCCAGGCTATCTGAAAGACCAACTACTTCCATGCATTCCAACCCACCCTCTTAGGTCATCTGAAGGGCTCTTCTACAAGTGCTGTCTCTGTCACAAGAGGGATGGCAGTTTGGGGGTAAGCCTTCACTGTAGTGGCGCCACAACTATGAAATTCCTTTCCAGGAGAATTGAGAACTACTCCCTCCCTCATTGCTTTTTGGCAAGGGCTTCAAAACATACCTGTTTCATCTGATATTGGCCTTCTGCCCCTCTGAAATACTTATGTGACTTGATTGCCTCCCTCTACTTATTTGCTCCCCTAATGGCTCAATGGTATGTGTAAGTTCTTGCTTTGTTTTTGTTTTTATGTTTCACTGTTTAATGTTGAAATTCATGTTTTTAATGCTTCTTACCTGATATGATACTTTGTACTTTATTATGGAGCTTTGTAAGCTGCCTTGGCCGTAGGGAAGGCGGGATATAAATTTCTCAAATCAATAAATAAGCAAGCAAGCCATTCTGACTTTACTATAGCAGTGGTTAAGGGACCAGTCAAGAGCAGTCATTGGATTCCAGTTCACATGTACAGCAGTGCATGAAGGAGATTTGCATTGAGGAGCCCCCTCCCCATTTTGCAATCAGAATAAATTATGCACATTGAGTGATGTGACCTATCTGCTTTGCACAGTTGTTTGGAAGATTCAGTTCTCCTCACAATTTGTCAGGGTTGGAAGCAGTGTCAGAACCAGCCCTAGTGCAGTTGAAGGCAGGATGAGCTGGAAAGATCAGGGCTTGGTTGCTCAGAAGAATAAAGCCTGATTTGGAAGATCACCTGATCCATTCAGGCCTGTTGCTGAAAGGAGGCTTCTTTAGGTGATAGGGCTGATCTCCCTGCAATTTCCTCCTAGAGCCTGTACTGGGTGGTGGTGCCCAGGCTAAATCTCCTGCTGATGCCACTCAGATCTCCCATGGCATTTGATCCTTGACAAACACCATCTTGGCAGATCACTGTCTTCTCCTGCTATGCAATGATTCTGATGGGTCTGAATCCCCCTACTGGCTGGTTCAGACCCTAACCCTGGGCACAGTCTGAGAATTCATGGAACAGCTACCTTGCTAAAGTTAAGCATTTTGGACAGTACTGAGATGGAAGCAGTGACATTACTAAGGTTTGTGTCACCTGGTACCGGAGGCCTGCAGGTCACCCCTATGATGGACCTCCTCCTGTGCAATGGGTGGGGCACCGCCCCAGATGGTGGGTGTGGTGATGCACCATTGCCACGCCTCCACTGGTTTTTGGCTATAACTTTTGATAAAATAGAGATATTTCAAAGCGGTTTGTTTCCTTGCATTCTTCATGAAATTACACATATTACATGATGGTATTATTTGAAAATTTTGGCCAGTAGTGGTGTCAAACCCCCCCCCCCCGTGTGTGTCAGCCAGTGCTGCCCACATATCCTTCATCCCCCTAGCAGTGCCACGGGATTGGAGACTGCTTGGCACTAATGAAAGGAAGGCAGAATGCAATTTAAAAAGTTAAGCCCTACTGGAAGGAAGCCAAGTCCTATGGGAGCGCAGCACATTGGTTTGTATGAAGGACTGCCTGTAGTTATAGTGATTGTGAGCATATCCTCTCTAAGGAAAATTTCCTGATGGTGGAGTGAGTATATTTGATTAGTGTCAAATACAGTGGGCTCAAGCCATGTCACTGGGTCTCCAAATCAAATGGACTGCCCCTCCTACAGACCAATTACGTCCCTTGTATTTTTCCTTCCTGGTGGCAAAACACTGCTGGCATCATGTGTCACACATGGAGCAGATTCTCATGTTGTAGTTAAGCAGGGGGACAGGAAGTAGCCCTATCTTGTGCTTTCTCTTACTACATCTCTGTATGAAAAAGTATGCCCACTCCAGAGGGTAGTAAGGTTTGCTGGGGCCCCAGTGCTGCTAAGGGGCTTCATGCTCCAATGGTGCCACCATTCTTACTTTGTATGGTGCATGTGTTGTACGCAAGAAGGTTTGCAGTAGCGTGAAAGAATGCACACACTACTGCTCCTTTCAAGCTAAAGGGGATCTCTTAAGAGTGTCTTGCCCAACAGCCCTCAAGATTATGGAACCAGTACTATGAAAAGGGCAGTTGCAAGGGTAGGGTGCAAATGCTTCTGCTGCAAAAACCACTTGTGCTTCTCACCCTGCAGGATCAAAGGCATTGGGGAGAAAAGTTGGGAGGCCCTTTGAAAAATCCACAAGGCCCCTGACTTGTCTCCATCACATTCAAAAATAGCAGCTTAAGGAGACATCTGAAGAGATATGGGGGAGCAAGCCCCTCCTATGATGTAATCACTGCTCAGAAGCATGGGAAAGGGAAGCACAACTGTCACACTTTCTCTTCTACCTGCTTCACTGTAATATGCAGCTCTTCATCTGAGGTAAAGGTCATGTGCTAGAACCTTGTGACATTGGTCCAGTTCCCACCTTGAATCCCTGAACACTAGGTTCACTCTCATTCACCAGGATTCCTTTTTGGGGACTGGATAGGTAACGTGGCTTCCAGATGTGCACATGAGGCAGAGAATGCATTACGCGCATGTGTCCATGCAGTCATGCACACACCCTCCGTGAGGCCAACTGAAGCTGTCATCTCAGGCAACAGATTGGCGCAATGCCCAGTCGTGTCCACTGGTCCTCCTCTTCCTCCTCCCACTCCCTGGACTGGGAAAAGGTGATGGGGTCAGAGCAGAAGTGTGGAGGGGAGAGCAGAGAACTGGAGGAGCAGAGACTGACACATCACCAGGGAAGGGGGAGCAGCATTTGGCATGGTGCCTCAGGCACTGGGATGTCTTGGGCCAGCCCTGTGCACATGTGCGCACATGCACACACCTGGTATAGGTTTATGAACCGGCTTCTTTAGGAAGATAGTTCCTAATGAAGTTACTTTATGATTTTCCCTGCTGCTCTCTTAAGCTTGTGGTGGATTCTGCCATGACTGTTGCCCTGATTGCTGAGAAAGGGCTGTAGCTCATATCATTCAGCTTTTCTTTGTTCCATTTTCACATTCATGTGCACTTTCTTTTCCACCTTAAAAATACATGTATGTGCACACTCACACACACAATTGCCTTGTATATCATTTTTTGCCTGTGCAGGCACAAGGTGGTACCCCTTGCACACCCATTTTGGTTTCTTTGTCTTCTCATTCCTAGTTGCATGCTCTCCATGCCTTTGTTCTCCGGAGTTCATGCTTCTATCACCGAGCACGCCCTTGTTTCCGCACCTTGTTGATTTGCTCCAGTTCCTGGTTTTCACTTTGTCCTTGCTTAGGGCAGGCCCTTGATGTTTTGCTACTGCAAGCACCAACTCCATGCGATCATAGCAATGTACCTCAGGATCCCTTGTGGTATTGTGAGGGATTCTGAGCCTGCATCATGCATTGCTTTCTTGCTATCCCTGAATATATTATTTCCCCAAATGACCACGCAAGTTACTTCTACTCTCACACTGTCTTGAACCCAGTGTGTTTTGGAGGCCTGGTTCTTGCACACCTCACCCCTTTTCCACTCTGGCTCTCCCATTCTGCTTGTTTCTGTACCTGGTCACACTTGAGCCTATTCCCAAGCCCCTCTTTTCTGCCAGGCTATTGGTTATTTAAGCGTAGATCTCACTGAAGTAGTCAGTCTGTCCCAGGGCTATCCTACTTCCGGCTTCTGATGTGGAGGGGGACTGCCATGGTTGAATGCTCTTCCATAGAACCAACCTCTCCTTGAAAACTAGCATGCCTGAGAGGACAACACAGAACTCTTCTCCCTGCCTTGCTAATTACCTGTGCTGAGAAAATATGTTTGTATGGAGGGGCATTCTGTCATTTGAACCCTCATCAGCAATCTTCAGTGGTACAACTCAAACACAGGCTTACCACGAGGCCTTCATTCCCAGTCATTTGCTCACCCAGTCTTGCATGTGTAACAGTCATGCTGCTTATATGGTTCCTTAGGGATTTTACAGATTTGCAGTACCTTTTTTCCCACAATGTTTTGTTTCCTGTGCTACACTTAGGGCGCAGTCCTAACCCCTTATGTCAGTGCTTTCCAGCACTGGCATAGCAGTGCCAATGGGACATGTGCTGTATCCTGCAGTTGGGTGTCACTCACAGAGGCCTCCTCAAAGTAAGGGAATGTTTGTTCCCTTACCTCAGAGCTGCATTGCCCTTACATCAGTGCTGGAAAGTGCAGTGTTAGGGTTGCGCCCTCATTTGTTTGCTACTCACTTGCACTTTGTGTGTGTGATGTGAGATCCCATCCTGCTGTTTCTGGCCCTCCTGGATGTTACTTGGTTTGCTCCTGATTCCCTGTGGCTTCCCCAAATCTTGCACACTGGCCTGTATGTGTGTCACTTGCATGCTTCCCACACAGCCCTGAAAAGATGAATCCTAGGGCTGTAACATGGGGCTGTTTCCCCTCCCAGAACGGGAAGCTTTCAAAGAACAAGCGGAAGAAACTGAAGAGGAAGCAGAAGCGGCAGAGTCAGCTGCTGGCCGAGCGGATCCGTGACCTGCAGCAGCTGGATGACCTGGCAGCCACAGCAGGAGGGGATGCCAGCGAGTCTGCAGCAACCCAAGGTGAGATGGCCTGGGGAAGGTGCTGTCTAGTCGTGGCTGACTCACCCTCACCTGCGTTCTCTTTGCTCACTTGCTCCAGTACCCCTTTGCATAACTTAAAGCAGTGGTTCCCAGCCTGTGAGCTATGGCTCCTGGGGAGCCGCAGAATCCTTGCAAAAAACCCACCACCCTATACAGTTCAGCAAGACCTCTATTGGCATAAAATACAGAGAAAAAAGCAAAACAAGACACAAATATACAACAACATCACAAACTTCAGTCCTTTCCTCACCACCCTATACAATGTATAGGATTATAGCCCTACTGGGGAGCTGTGCCCAATGGCCCAGTAGGTCAAGGGAGCTGCCAGTCAAAAAGGTTTGTGAACCACTGGCTCAAAGATTTGTGCTCGCATCATTCATGTTCTCTTGTATGTTTGTGTTTTTAGTGTGCATGGTTTGTGCCCCTTCTTGCATGCCTATGCCCCTTGATCGCCTGTTCTCCTTTCTTGTAGTGTTATGTTAGTTATCCAGCTAGGCTGGTTTTGTTCCACACATTCACCTTTGCGTGCTTGTTTGGTATCAGCAAGGATTTGTAATGAGAGTAATGCGTAGTAATACACATTCTGTGCCCTTTTCCAAATGCCAGGGTACAAAAACCTGTTGATTATAAAAAACCAAGCGTTAACAGCATTTACTAAACATGCAGGTACATGCAGGTTGATTACAAAGATCCTAGCATTAGCAGCATTTATAAAATATGCAGGTACTGTTGTCATGATGTACTAATATTTGAACATTGATCAACACTGTCTTGCCAAGATGACCATGTTGCACACATTAGCACATCAGATTTGAAGTAATCACAAATATTTTGCTGCACATATACCCATATTTGAAACAGAAGCACATGGATTGCCTGCAGGAGAGCCTGGGTTCAATTCCTGGTGTCATCTCCAAGTAGGGCTGGGAAGTACCCTCACCTGAAACACTAGAGAGTTTCTAACAGTCAGTATTGACCATACTAAGCTAGATGGACCAGGAGCCTGACTTGGCAGCTTCATGTGCAAAATGCCCAGTCAAGCTCTGATGTGATAGTGTGTGCAAATCCATGACACTGTCAAAACACTTTGATTTTTAATGCTCTGTTTTAAACTTGTAGTATGTGGGTCTAGTTCGCATTGGGATGATAAACCTTTGTCTGGGCAGTACGCTGTGTCAAACTGCTGGGGAGGGTTCACATGATGGAATGCTCCTCCAAACAAAAGAATTATAAAGTTTATAATTGCCTACACATGGAAAACTAATATATGAAAGAGAGTTGTCCAGGCTCGAAACTGCTGTGATGTTCTCTTTTCAAGAATTTGGGGGGGGGGGCATTGGAGGAGCCTTCGCTCATGTGACCCCCACACATGCTGATGCACTGTACCCCACTGTATTGATGCAGCATAATGTGGACACAGATTTACCACCTCAATGAGAACTAGGCTATAGAGATAATAGTAGCCAGCTTGTTTTATGAATAATGTTAAAACTGGAATATTTGTAACAAATCTGTTTTTGATATTTTGGACCCCGACTCTTAAAATCAAAAGCAGTATACTTATTTGACAGGCATTCCCTACTTTCATCTTTTTGTCGCCCTGCGTCCCATGCTTCTCTCCTTATTCTTGCATAAATGCTGCTTTGTTGGCCGCTGTACTCTCTGCTTGCCTCTTGGTTTGTCACAGTCTGTGTTGGCAATCCTGATTCTCTTCTTCCCTCTAGAGCTGCACGTTGGAGCCCCCATCTCAATCTCCACTGCTGAAAGTGCAGAACCCTCTGGGGGGTCGCTGGCCTGCAGCCCCCAGAGCCTGACGTCATCGTCTGGCTTCTACACACACAATGCCTACGACAGCTGCAACGGGCACTCTCCACCAGGCACAGCCAGCCGCCACTTCAGCCCTGATTCAGCAACCTCTGGCTTCTCAGGGTCCCTTTTCTCTGGCTCGGCCATGTCAGGGGTTTCTAATCAGAGGGAGCACGGGGGTCTTCTCTCCCCCAGCAGTGAGTATTTCCAGCTCCAATCACATGATCGTACGGGGTAAGAAGGCAGTGGTGACCAGTATGCCCCAAAGTTGGTGAACATTCCTGTCCTTCCATCTTGGAGTCTTCTGTTCAGCACACCTCAGGGCCATCATCCCCCCCAGGCCATCATTTCTTAAAGCTATGATGGCTGCTAAGACACACCTTTTGAGTGCATATGACTAAAAACATGCTTTATGATGATCACATGCCCTGTTAGCTATTTAATTGGATAACAAATAAATAGTGGGATGTTCTTTTCCTTCTCACAGGACACCAAAACCAGGGGATGCCCACTAAAATTGAGTGTTGGGAAGGTTAGAACAGACGAAAGAAAATATTTCTTTCCCCAGCGTGTAATTATTCTGTGGAACTCCTTGCCACAGGATGTGGTGATTGTGTCTGGCCTAGATCCCTTTAAAAGTGGATTGGACAGAATTCTGGAGGAAAACTCCATCACGTGTACAAGCTATGATGGGTGTGTGCAGCCTCCTGGATTTAAACGTAGGCTACCTCAGAATGCCAGGTACAAGGGAGTGGCAACAGGATGCAGTTATCTTATTGTCTTGTGTGTTCTCTGAGGCATCTGGTGGGCCACAGTGAGATACAGGATGGTGGAATAGATGGGCCCGTGGCCTGATCTAATAGAGCTCTTCCTGTGTTTTTATGTATACTGTCCTTCACTATTTCATTATTATTTATATATTTTTAAAGTACCTTGCTCTATGAAGCTTACATAAAATCAATAAAACCAGCAAATCATTGGAACATTTAAAGGGTTTTCATTTTCCCTGCCTGACTGGCTGCTGCTGTGAGGCAATCAGCAGGGGACCTAATTAAACTAGAGGAGCAGCAATGCAGTTTGCAGTTTACGGGGGGGGGGACGGGGACACGATGACGACAAAATAGGTGTGTGGATTACCATTCCACTAGTTAGTTAGCTCGTTAGTTTATTAGGACCCAGTCCTATCCAACTTTCCAGCACCGGTGTAGCTGGTGCTTCTATCCCGGTAAGGGATCAAATGTTTCCATACCATGAAGAGTCCTCTGTGACTGCCTTCCCACCACAGGATGCAGTGCGCGCCTCATTGGCACAGCTATGTCAGTGCTGGAAAGTTGGATAGGATTGGGCCTTTAGTTTGTTCGTACTCAATCCCCCATTCTGGACTTCCTCTGCAGCTTTTGGCACCTCTGAATTCCTGGTGAACCCTTTGGAACCCCAAAATGCAGAAAAGATCAGAGTGAAGATAGCAGATCTGGGCAATGCCTGCTGGGTGGTAAGTGTGATATTGAGATGAATGGCTTTTTTCTCCTCCTCTTATGCACCTCCCACTGGTGAGACTGACCATGAGGAGTTCGATGTGGCGGTCTGTACTGCAAAGGGTGGCAGTGCACGGATGGTTTAGGAATAGAAGTTACAGGGTTATATGTCAGACTCTGATGTGGGGAGCCAGTTACAGAGAAGGGGCTTTGGGGAGACTGCATATTCTCAGGGTGAGGCTCCTTCCCTGCAGAGTGTCTACCACAAGGACTAGGGTAGAGATGGGTGATCCTACTCTGCATTACTGGAGAATAAAATGCAGGGGCCATGGAGCCAGGGAGGCTTCTCAAGTTGCTTTTGCTACTTAGGGCCACCAGAGGTTCAAGTTGCTCTCCTTTTTGTCCACTGAAAAATAGGAATTTTAGGAAGAAAGATGGTTGGGGTGGTGGTGGAATAGGAGTCATCCCTTTCCTTCCTCAGCCAGTCTTTTTCCTGCCTTTTAAGTGCAAGGATTCAGGTTCTGCCCTTAGACACTACACAGTTCTCTTTTCAATAGGCATTTAATGACTTTATTTAAATTTTCACCCTGTCTGATGCTAAAGGTTTTTGACACATTACAATGTGAATTATGATACAGTTGTATAAACTGTAGAGATTGTTCCCTTTGCTCTTCCCCATCCAAGTGCACTGAGCCCTACTGTGGCTGCTCTCCAGAGTGCCAAGAGGGAAGCTATGCAGCCACATGGCCATGCAGCCTAGATGGAGTTCTGCCCCAGAGGTTTGTGGTGAAAGGTAGAGGGTGCTCTGCTTTACTGGGTAGAACACACAAATGGTGGGAGGGGCATTTTGGTTAGCCATCTCAAGAGGATTGTATTGTGTCGAGTGAGGGGCATGATCTGTCCTGAAAGGAGTTTTCACCTTGTTTCTGGTTCTCCTCAGCACAAACATTTTACAGAGGACATTCAGACCCGCCAATATCGGGCCCTAGAAGTCCTGATTGGTGCCGTCTACAGCACCCCAGCAGACATTTGGAGCACAGCATGTATGGTACGCTGAAGTGGTTCCTCCGCATATCTTGTTTCCCTCTTGTTTCTCTCTTTCTGTGCCATATTCCGGTTGACATTTGTTGGTTGCTGTGTGAAAGACTCTTACGTTGTCGTTCAGGTTTAGTGCAGATCTGCTTCAAGTGGAATAAATTAAGTGGTTGGGGGTTATTCAATTAAATATATTAATTGAGTTGTGTTGAGTTTATAAAATTGCCACCCACACCCACCCACCCGCACACATACACACAAACAACAGCACACTGACAAAAGAATTTCTGCTAATATGTCATGACCTTTAGAAGTTTTAAACCACCCAGAGCCAGACTGGGTGAAGAGGCCTGAAGCCTGGTTTATATGCCCCATATTTTCCACACAGAAGCCACTTTGAAATGGCTGCCTGTAGTGCTCGTTTCACACGACCAAACCATTCTTGTGGATTTAGAGGTTGTTTCTTTCAAGACTAGTACAGATGTCTGAAAATGAAAGCTTTGGGTGGGTTGGTGTTAAGAAGCTTTGCCCAAACACCACTATACAAACGCTTCAACCATAGGATAATAGCCACTGAAGTAGACTCCTCATAATGACTATATGATGGATAAGTTGGGCCTTAAGGCACATCATTGAGATGCTTGCGCTCTGAGAATACCTCCTGAATGCTATTGCTGTGTGCTTTTGGTGATTGGGTGAATGTTCAGGTATCAGACCCAGTCTCTGTCAAGAGGCAGTCTTGCTACAAGGAGCGGCAGCAGAATCCATTTGCTACTCAGACTAAGGAGAAAGACTGCCCTGAAGGGAGTTGTGTAATTCTACATTAACTGTTCTCTTATTGGCCCAAGGTTGGTGTTTGCAAACAGGTTGAGAGCACAATCCTATACTTGTCTACTCAGAAGTAAGTCACATTGTCTTCAATGGAGACTCTTAGGAAAGAGTGCATAAGTTTGCAGCCTGAATCTCCATCATACCTATCCTAGACAGAGGATGTTTGGAGGGTTCTCAAGTCCTGACATAGGGTGACAGGAAACATTGTGATGGGGAGGCGATGTGGCAGAGGGCAGGAACAAGTGTATTGGCTCTGTAGTTATGGCTTTTCCCATAAGTGAGTCAAGGTCTCTGTGTATTCCTTTCCTTGACAGGCATTTGAACTGGCAACTGGTGATTACCTCTTTGAGCCACACTCGGGTGAAGATTATACCAGGGATGAAGGTAGGTAGCATTTCCTTTGTTGAGCTGTTGGGAGTAGAGAGCATACACAGAGTGGAGTGGAGGCTTAGCTGGCCTTGATATTTTCAACTGAAAATAAAGGCGGGAATGATGCAAGTCGTTGGTAATGTGCATGCCAGATCATGAAACATTAGGATGTACTGGGAAAAACTGGAAACCTTTTGGTCTTGTGACCTCTCTGAAAGGATATGGTGGTGGAAAGCAGAGAGAACTTCAGGATGGGGAGGGGCTGTGTGGGATCTGAGGTGGAGGAGTGGAAGTGTCTAGGGATCTATTATTCCAAGAATGGAACCTATATTAGCCATCCCTTAATACTTTCTGTTCTCTGGTGGTCTCTCCATGACAGGGTCAGTTTGATGAGATGGGTAGCTGCTCCCTCTCAGGGAGTCAGGTAAAGTCTTCCTGAGGGGAGGAACTCCCCTTGCCTCCCCAGACTGACCTGGTCTCCAGAAGAGCAGGCTGGGTTTTGACCATCCAGGCTGACCAACGAGTCCTTAGAATTTTTCTCTTTCTGCCTCAGCAGACCTCTTTTTTTGAGGGGTGACAGGCTCCTCACCTCTTAACCTGCAGGAGCCTCCAGAACTGGAGTTCCCAGCGTTGCCCATTTACTTTTTAAATTTTCACACCGGTTTAGCGCCGTTTCGCGCCTCCCTGGCTCTCCTGGCACACAGCGGCCATCTTGGCCACCTGGCAGCATGTGTGCTACTGCTGCTCTCCCAACTGCTGGTCCAGTTGAAGCAGAAGAAGGGGAGCACACGCGGCCAGACAGGGCCCCCTGCTCTCCCAGGAGGAATCGAGCCTACTGGGGGCTTGGCCACCGACGAGCTCCATCACCCATGTGAAGCCAGCCTCAGAGCTCCACCAGTGCTGCCTCCATCCACCATGAGAAGAGGGGGATGTCAGGGAGGACATGGCCAACCCCACTAAAGAGACACCCATTTCCACTTCCCTGGCGTCAGGAGCTGTGTCTGCCATTAATTTGGAGGAGCTCTTGGCCACCATCCAGAGCATGGTCCAAGCTTCCGTTTCTGCCAGCATGTCATGGTATTGCCACCATCCAGGGCTCACTTCCCACCCCGGGGTCCCCCCAGCAGCAAAGTCCCAGCAGCTCCCCCGGCACCTCCCAAGTTTCCCGAGGATCAAGCCTCCCAGGGCGTCCCCTCTGAGATAAAGGTGGATCTTCTCCCCCCCAAGAAGGCCAAGAGATTGGGGGACCTCAACAACATGCTCTGAGTTGCCTCTGGACAAGGAGGAGACCTCCATGGGTTCTTCTTCTGAGGAGGGGGAGATTTCCAAGGATGAGGGCCTGAACTCTGACCAACAGTGCACTACCCTGTTTGCCCCAGATTTTTTTCCTAGACTGTTCCAGGGAATTGCCAGCATCCTGGAGCTCAACCTTCCCAGCCCCCTGTGGATTCTCAGCCCTCCTCTTCCCTCTGGGGTGCTGCCTCCATTCTCCCTAGCCAGCAGGAGGCCCTCCAGGGGTTTCTCCTTCCTGATTACTTCAAGCAGATCATAGACAAGGAATGGGCTACCCCAGCCAAGGCCAGGGACTCCAACCCAACTCCTGCAGATTTTGCAGGATAGAGAAGGATGACCTCCCCAGATTCAAGTCACACCTAGTGGATGCGCCTGTGGCAGCACTGGATTCCCCTTTGATCCTGCCTTCGGACAGTGAGAGTCTCTCCAAGGACCAGTGGATTAGAGCAGGGGTCTCCAAACCCCAGCCCAGGGGCCAGATGCAGCCTGCACAAGCCTCTTTCTGGCCCACGGCCAACCTCTTGTCCCCTGAAAGCCTCTGGCCCACTCAACTGAACATGACCAGAACTGTGCTCTGATTGTGTCTGGAGGGTGTTCTGAGGGCCAGAGAGGTTGAATGAATGAGCCCATTCATTCATGTATTTACTCATCTAAGTTCCATCTCTAATTTATTTATTTAAATTTTATATGACCCTCCACACCACGCCAGATATTTGATGCGGCCTTCTGGCCAAAAAGTTTGGAGACCCCTGGATTAGAGGATTGAGATAGCTTCCAGGCGCACCTTTGAGTCCTCTGCCAATTTCCTCAAGGCCTCTATAGCCTCTTCCCTCTGCATCAGGACCCTCGTGCTCTGGTTGCAGCAGTTTGCAGAGCACCATCAGGTCCCCAGCAGGGCACAATCTGATCTCTGGAAGATAGCTGCCCCGAGAGGGGACTGGGGTTCTAATTCCCCAAGAAGTTTGGGGCAGCCAAACCATTCTCTGCCTCAAGTGGTTAAACAGGTGGATGCAACACCAGAAGTTCAAGATGGAGACCCTAAGATCCATAGTGAGGGCCATCTGGAGGAACAACTACCATCTGGAGGAACAACTCACTGGACCTCTAGGAAGCTTATTTGCATGTGCCATTCCTCCCCTCTCAAAGAAGATTTCTGCCCACTACCCATACTGGGCTCTTCCATTCAGTCTAGCCTCTGCCCTGAGAGTGTTCTCCAAAGTCCTGGTTGTGCTCGTGGCCCACCTGTGCACCCAAGGAGTGGCGCTTTCCCCCTATCTCAACTATGTCCGCCTGAGAGCCAAATCAGCTTTGCAAGGACAACACCACATCATCCAGACCATCTGCTGCCTGATGCATCACAGCTTCATCATGAACCGGGAGAAAAACCATCTGGTCCCCTCCCAGTCCATCCTCCACCTGGGGGGCAATCATAGATTCTGTACGCCACAAGGTTTTCCTGTCACAAGAAAGGTGGGACGAGATCAGATAACTTGCTTCCTTGGTTCTGGCCAGACGTTCTGACCCTGGCACACCTCCTCAACATGCTAACCTCCTGCCAGGACATCATCCCGTGGACCAGATTCCAAGCCAGGGCTCTTCAACACCTCCTCACCCCTTTCCTGGACCACATTGTCCTCCAGAGGCACAGGTGTGGCTGGCTGGACCCACATACCCACATGGATCTGCGCTGGTGGCTGCAGCCACCCAGGCTGAACCAGGGTTCTCCAGTCCAGGTTCCCTACCAGACAGTGACCCACACCAAAATCAGCCTTCTCGGATGGGGGGCTAGCTGGAGGAGCTTTCAGCCCAGGGCAGGTGGTCTCCAAGCAACGCCAAAAGAAGCATCAATTACCTGGAGCTGCCCACTATCTAGCTCTGAAGACCTTTTCACCACATTTCAGGTCAAGGGACATCCTGGTGTATACAGACAACATCTTGGCCAGGGCGTACTTCAACTGCCAAGGGGGAACGAGATAGTTGACCCTGCGGAGCCACGCATGCTGGATGTTCCGTGGGTTGAGAGGAACTTCTGTTCCCTCAGGGCAGAGTACATTCCAGGCATCGACAACACCATGGCAGACTGGCTGAGTCGGAAGGACCTCGAGCAGTCAGAGTGGCAGCTTCATATACAGATCTTCCAGATGCTCAGCAGTTGCTTTGGGTCCTTTGCCCTGGACCTCTTTGTGTGTCACCTCAACAGCCACTCCTTCCTGCCCCACTTCCTCTCCAAAGTTCTTTCGCAGGGTAGCCCTCCTGAACCCCCTCAATTCTCAGGGACCTCTCCTGAGATCTATCCCTGGTCCTCTGGGCTCTCACCTGCCCTCCTTTCAAACCCGTGGCCACCTGTTCCTTCCAGATTCTCATTCAAAAGATAGTGTTCTTGATCAGCATAACATCGGCCAGGAGGTTCTCCGAGATAGTAGCCCTCTCCTTGTTCAAGGAACTCTGCCATTTTCTCAAGGACTGTGTGGTTCTCCAGCCTGACCCGTCCTTCCTCAGTATGTAGTTAGTCTACTCAGCGTGTAGTTAGTTTGTGGAACTCCTTGCCACAGGATGAGGTGATGGCATCTGGCCTAGATGTCTTTAAAAGGAGATTGGACAGATTTCTGGAGGAAAAGTCCATCATGGGTTACAAGCCATGATGTGTATGTGAAATCTCCTGATTTTAGAAGTGGGTTACCTCAGAATGCAAGGGATGGCACCAGGTCTCTTGTTGTCTTGTGTGCTCCCTGAGGCATTTGGTGAGCCACTGTGAGATACAGGAAGCTGGACTAGATGGGCCTATGGCCTGATCCAGTGGGGTTGTTCTTATGTTCCTGCCCAAGGTCAACTCTGTATTCCACCGATTCCAAGAGGTAGTCATCCCTTCCTTCTGCCCTAACTCCAAGGAGACGGACTGGCATACCTTAGACATGCACTGGGCCATCAGCTTCTATTTAGACATGAGCTCTGCCTTCAGGAAAACCAAAGCCCTGTTTGTTTCCTACAAGCCAAAGAAGCAGGGGCTCAAGATGTTGCCCTCAACCATGTGAATGAGGGAGGTGAAAGGTGAGGCCTTCAGGACCTGCAGCCTGGAGCTTCCCTCCCCATGCATCCTGGCCCATTCCTTGAGGGGAGTCGCCATGTCTGTGACTTTCAAGGCCCATCTGTCCCTGGAGCAGGTGTGTAGAGTGGCGACCTGGAGCTCACCTCACACTTTCATTAAGTACTATAAGATGGACACCTTCCCCTACGAGGATGCAGCCTTTGCTAGGCGGGTTTTGCAGAGTGTGGTCTCCTACACTTCAGGCAGCTCCTACCCTTGAGGGGTATGGCTTGGGTAGATCCCATCTCATCAGGCTGACCCTGCCATGGAGAGCCCACTGGAGAAAGGGGACTTACCTGTGAATTCCCTTTCTCAGTGGACTGGAGTCCTCAGTGGACTGGCGGGGTCAGTCACCCCCCTTCACAGCCTGAATGGGGGACACTCATACTTCAAAAGAAGAAGTAGAAGAAAGGCAATAGAATAGAATGATTTTTAGATTGTGAGCCCTTTTGGGCCAGGGAGCCATTAGTTGTTTGTTTGATTTTTTTCTGTAAAGTGCTTTGTGAACTTTCTGTTGAAAAGCGGTATATAAATACTATTAATAATAATTAATAATAATGATAGGTGGAGCCCCTATTAGGAGCAGGATGCCTTAGCATACAGAGGGTACCTAGGCCGTGACCCTGTGCCCATGAGGGTCTTTTCTGTGGTGGCTGCCGTCTCACATTATCCGGAGCAATCAGTCCGCAGCAGCCTGGATTGGATTCATTGTTTCCATTGGTGGTGAACCAAGCACCTTGAGACTGCGGGCGCTGGAACTGGGAAGCGGGTTCTTCCTCTTTGCTTTCTCAGTCTGGGGAGGCAAGGGGAGCCCCTACCCTCAGGAATACTTTACCTGACCCGCCTACCTGAGAGGGAGGAGCTATCCATCTCATCAAACCGATCCTGCCTTGGAGTCCACTGAGAAAGGAAATTCACAGGTAAGTCCAAATCTCATTTGTATTATTGAGCAAGAACTCAGCTTGTATTTTCTGCCTTGATTTTATTCAGATTCATGAAGCCAGAGTTCTGTATAATAATAGCAGCAGCAGCAGCAACAACAGAAAGCGAGTCTTGCTTGGAACAGTACAATTTTATGAAAATATCTGTGAATATCCCAGGTCCCTGGGAAGGACCTGATATTCTGCAGTCCAAACCCAGCTATCAGTTTGTGGCAGGCTATGCATAAGAACCATAATATTCATCAGCTAAAACACAGGCATGGCATGGCTGTGCCACAAAGGGAGACTCCCATGCCAAGCCCCAGGTCTCTAACATTTTATCTTCTTTTTCCTATGCCAGATCATATTGCCCACATTGTTGAGTTACTGGGTGATATCCCTCCGCACTTTGCTCTTTCAGGACGCTATTCCCGAGAATACTTCAATCGGCGAGGTAAGATGGGAAGGGATTAGAAGGAGTCTTTTCCTTCCCACCATGTGGCTAATGTTCAGAGCTTGCACATATATATGAGAGAGTGAGAGGAAAAAAGGGGGGGAGTGTGAGTGCAAGAGGTTGGCAGAACTATGTAGTAGAGAATTGTGGGAGAAGATGCTAGGCAGGAGGAAATTTTGGTGAGAAAACCTTTGTTGGGTGAAACAAGATCTCTAGAGGGAAAACTTTGAACATGGGAGTTTGCTACAAGCTCTGCCTACTATAAATTTCATGAAGGTCACAACATTTTTTTGGATGGTAGTGTCCAGAACCAGTTTGTGCTCATTCATGAGTATCAGTACCACTCCCATTGTTGCAACTGCATTAGTGCTCTGTAGAGGTTGGTCTGGAGCAGTGGCATAGTGGTACATTTTGAAATGCAGGAACTCAGCAGGACACACACACACACACCCATAGCCAAGTCCCACTACGACAGCAGTTTTTAACTGCTGTGCTATAGCATACTGGTGTGCTGTGAATGGGCCTCAGGTGCACCATGGGGCAAGAGGAGGCAGACATCAGCCGTGCAGGAGAAGGCACGGCTACCCTGAGCCTCGCACAGCATCCAAGTAAAAGATGCAGCCAGCAAAGAGGGCGGAACTGGCTGCATTTGTATTTTGCCAAGTGGAACCTGCCACTTTAAGAATACAGTGGCTGTTGCCTCTCCTGTGTGCTGATTGGACAGCCAGAGAAGCCTGAAGGAGCTCCAGGTAGGAGCCCTGCAGTGAGCACACAAGTAAGCCAGAGGGCAGGCAGCAGGAATAAAGCAAGTGAGTGAGAGGGAATCTGCCCAGGGCCACTGGCTGAGGTTTTTCTTCCAAAGAAGCCAGAACAGCTGGCATATTTCCAGTTCATTTCAGTGAGGCTTGAACAGGCAAATTGTCTGGTGGATTGTGACCCTCTCCCCAAATGCCACAGGTTGCCTGTTGCTGTTTTATTCAGTTTTCAGGGTTTGGGGGAACTTCCTCTGAACACAAACAATGGAATGCCCCAGTTAAATGCAGTTTTTTAATCCCAGTGACTCACCACAGTTTGCCTGCCACACTCTGAAGGGACCCTTCAGCCTTGCCTCCGCTGGCAGGATGCTTTTTCTCCCTTACTGTAAGGACATTATTCACACTCTTTCTCGCATATACAAGCAGGCACTTGGCACATCATTCTTTTCTCTCACCCCACTTCTTCCCTCATGCAGAACTCATTCTTGCCCTCCTAAAATCATTTAGCATTTTAACACCTTCCTTTCTGTCCCTCTCCTCACTTATCCCCATTTTCCAAAGGTAATAATCCTTTGCCTTGCATCCTCTCTCTCCCCCCACCAAAGTTGAATCCCACACCTTGTTTCAGTCATACCTTGTCATTGCTCCTACTAAAATCTGACTACCCTACTTTCACACGTTTTCCTTCTTTCCAAAAACCACATGCAGGGTCCCCCCCCCCCTTATCTGTGGATCTTGTATCCATGGTTTGACTTATCCAAGGATCAGGGATCTGTGGGGTCCTCACATGCCCCCTCCAGAGGTTGTTGCCTTCAGAGGGTCTTCTGAGCCCCACAGAGGCTGCACGCAGTTTCCCCTGGCTGAGCCTCTGGCTGCCCGAAACTTAGGCTGGATACAGCGCAGGCCCGTCAGCCTGCCTGTTCCAGCACAAGTTAAGACAGGCTGTAAAAGGCGTTATGAGGGCCTGGGAAGCCGCAGGTATTCAAGTTCAGAGAAGTTTGATCACAGCTTGTTGTGAATTTCTTTAATTGCCAAGTAATGTTTTAATTAAATTAAGGTTAAAGTAATTACATTGTATTTATTAATTGTATTGTAATTTAAAAACTGGTGTTGTGCCTCAACAATTTTAGCATGTTTTCAGTGTGCAGGGAACTACGCGTAAAAAAGGTTAAAAACCGCTGCACTAGGATTGTACAGCAAAAAATTAACTGTCAGAGTTCTTTGTTAGGGTGTTTTCTCTTTCTGCCTCTTATTTCTGCTTTTAAACTTGAAAGATGTATGGGTCCAATCCTAATTAAAAGTTGCCCACAGGGCATAGCAGCACCATCATAGATTCCACTGCATCCTGCAAGCAGTCAGAAACCATGTGGGGATGGAGAGGAAAGCAAACATTTCTTTTACTTATTTTACTCCCACATGAATGTATTCCAGTGGTTTCCAACCTTTAGGAGCCTATGAACCTCTGAGACAAAAATTGGAATTGGCGTGGCAGGCCTGGTTAGTACTTGGATGGGAGTCCACCTGGGAATACTGGGTGCTGTAGGTTTGTACCATAGTCTTTCGAGACTGAAGGTTGCCAACCATTTTTACATACAACCATGCCTCCTAGTGGATTTTTATCAGGGGGTACAAATGTTTCTTTTGGGCCCCTTCCCAAAGGGGGATGGGAGAGGTGAAACAGAGTGGAGGAGGGTGTGATAGGTGCAGGCAGAACAGAGGTGGGGAGGGGGCAAAACAGGGCAGGGGGAGCAGGAAGAGGGCAACAGCAGAAAGAGTTTTTGGAGCCCTGGTCTACTCTACTTCCCAATATGGAGCTCATGTCTACCTGCCCACAGAATGTCAGCAGCTAGATATAGTAATACAGAAAACCACACACACTCTTAAGACTCTAAAATTTTTTAAATTTTAAAAATCGTTGTAGAAAACTAGATTATCATATTTAGGCTCACACTAGAATGGGAAGTGTCCTGTGTGTACCAAAATGTACTTCTACAGCAGCTATAGTTCCACAGCTGTCCTTGATACCCTCCTTCATGGTAAGCTGATCCACAAGCCAAAGAGCTGCTGTAGCAGGCCAGTTTCCTCCCATGTTTGACATGTTCAGGAGTGTCATATATGCATTCCTTTGCCCAGCACATGGCTTGCGGCGGCCACCATGCACCCAGCATCCCACGTGGGCAGCAAGTCTGGGTGAGGTTGGAAAATATACAATCCCAGGAAATTTCTGGTGGTCCTCCTTTGCCTCCTGGACCCCCTTTTTGACCCTGGACCCAAGTACAAATTACCCCCAGAGTCCTGCATGCAACCCCCACCTCTTCACACAAAAAATACAATTAAATTTGTAATAATTAGAGATTTATTAGATGTATTATTTATAGCGAAGATTTCTGGGTTGTTGCTTTTGTTGCTGGCTGTGGGCAGTTCATTCTCTGTCCTCTCTGGTGGTCCATGGGGGAACATCTGGATGTGATCAAAGGCAATCTTTTTTTTTTCCTGAGACATTACGGACCATTTCTCAGGATCTTGTGGTCCACCTGTGGTCCCTGGACCACAGGCTGGGAACCAGTGATCTATCTGGACCTGCACTTAGCACAAGTCTGAGTAGAGGCAAGAGGGTGTGTCAAGGCCAGAACTGAGCAGAGGATGTTGGTGGAGCCATTATTTCCAATAACTGTCCTCCACCCACCACACACCTCTGAGGCCTTGATCCCCATCCTGCTCCCCCCACCCTATTCTGCCCACCCTGCTGACTTACCATTGGTGTAGGGCAGGGGTGCTCAAACTTTCAACTTTAGGGATGCTGGACCTTTAACAAGTGTATAGAAGAGAGAATTACAGCAGGTGCAACTTGTCATCCCACAGATGACAAGCTACACCTGCTGAAATTCTCTCTTCTATACACTTGTTAAAGGTCCAGCATCCCTAAAGTTGAAAGTTTGAGCACCCCTGGTGTAGGGGGTTGCTGGATCCAGTAGTGAAGTGAGTCTTCAGCACTGGTGCTGTTTGTGGCAGCACTTTTTAAATGGCTTTTAAATGATCCTGACAGTGGCGCACTGTGCATACCTTCTGAAACCATTTTACCTACCATTTTACAACAGTGGCACCTTGTTTTGCTGCTATTCAAGTGGGCCCAGCCATAGGTAGGATTGGGCTGCCCAGCTATAATCCTATGCTAATTTACCTGGGAGTAAGTCTTCTTGAACACAGTGGACTTAGGGCCAAATCCTATCCAACTTTCCAGCTGTGGTGTAGCCATGCCAGTGAGGTGTGTGCTGTATCCTGTGGTGGGAGTGTAGTTCTGGAGGCCTCCATAAGGTAAGGGAACATTTTTTTCCCTTGCCTTGGGGCTACATTACAGCTGCACTTGTACTGGAAAGTTGGATAGGATTACTTCTCAATAAAAATGCACATATACCTGGCATTGCAGGAGTATAGGAAGAATACAAAATGTGCTGGGTACAGAATTCAGCTTCCTGAAAATCTCCATTTTTGTTTTATTTTGTCTGTTTAAAAAGCAAATCCCTAGCCCTTGTACTTGAAAACATGTAGGCAATGCCTACTTAAATCTTATCAGGTTGAAATGGCTGAATAAGATTCCCAGTGTCTAAGGATGAGGTTTCAGTGCCCTGCATAGCATCACTCAATAACTAAAAAATCAGAATCGAATATACAAAATGAGATAAATTATGCACATATATAATCAGTGGTGGCAGAATTCAGCATTCCTTGATGCAGAATTTTATTATTTTCCCAGCACAAAATACATACAGCCCTAGACTGACCTCCTCCAATGCTGCTTTTTCTCTGCTTCTCTCTTCCCAGGGGACCTGCGTCACATTAAGAACTTGAAGCACTGGGGCCTGTATGAGGTTTTGGTAGAGAAATATGAGTGGCCTCTTGAGCAAGCGGCCCAATTCACAGACTTCCTGTTGCCCATGATGGAATACATCCCAGAAGAACGTGCCACAGCTGCCCAGTGTCTGCAGCACCCATGGCTCAATTCCTAAGGCCCAACATTGTTTCTTTGGACTGTCTGCTGAAGCAAGGAGATTCTCGCTTGCATGAGTTTCTTTGGCATGGAACTTAATCCCATTGCCAGAGTGGAAGGTGGAAGGTTTTATTCTCTCCTGGCTCTTCCCCTTAAGTGGAGGGCATTCAAGGAATTGGGACAACAGGCTGATTAGTGGGGAGTTATAAGACTTGACTGAACCCCAGTAGCTGGTATTGTTGTGTGGCCATTTCTGAAGCTCAGCCAGAAGGTATGGGCTTCACCCCAGTTCCTTCCCAAGAAGTTGCTTCTTTTGAGTTGTCAGTAGCCATCTTCCCAACTTTGCCTTTGACTGATGCTGTTTGACTTTTAAAATTAGCCTTGGGAATCTTTTTTTTTTTTTTTTTTTAGTCTTTGACTGATGCTGTTTGACTTTTAAAATTTGTCTTGGGGATTCTTGTGGACTTTTTTCTTCCTTTAGAGGAGAAGGAAAAAGTCTCCCATCCTTCCTAACCCAAGTGGGCCTGAGTGTGAATGTGAACTAGTTTGAGGGGGGAACGTGCCCAGCATGTATGAGTGTGGGTGTAGTACAGGCTAACTGTGAATAAGGTTTGGATAGTAAACCTGAAGATGTGTTTGAATGTTCAATCAAGCTGCTGGAAATGATAGTGTGACTTCTTTGTTTTGCACATGCAGCCTTTCTGGAAGTGGCAGAGGTACCACAGTTCCCTGCGTATGTGTGTGTCTCCCTTGTCCAAGTGCCCATGCCAATGAAATGTGGCTCCTCTGAGCAAAAATTATTGTGCAAATGAATCAATGTATGAAAGTTACATGACTTTGGCTTGGTGGAATTGTAGGGGGAGGGAAAAGCAATAAAGCTACCAATGGAGAAAGCAAGTGGAAATGTGTAAGTAGCAAAGTGGAAAGGAGGGACTTCTGCTCAGTGTTCCTGCTAAGGTGTATGACAGTGGGCCATGCACCTCCCAGCCAGACTCCATGCAGCACAGGGTTCAGCCTCCTGGAAGTTTGGTGATGCAGAGGTGGCATCGTGATTCATCATGATGCTGTGTAGCTGCTGAAGGGCACCAGTGCAGACTCCTTGGAGGGAACGGTGCTCCTGTTGCCAGCTGACCATCAGATGCTGTCCTTGCTACCTGATGTGTCTGTGCTTATGGGCTTTGCTGGAAGCATTGTCCCATATTGTGAGTGACAGTTGAGTAAACAAGGAAGAGATTCCCACCCAAAGGACATTTTGCGAGTCCTGTACCCCGATGCCTGAATCACACTGTAGTCTCTAACATGCATGCTTTACAAGGGGCTCAGTTGTGAGAATTTGCTCGTAATTTGGCATTCTAAGAATTTCAACTTTTTAATAAGCAAATTCTAGCTCTCATTGTGAAGAAAATGTCTTTGGGAAAAGATAGTAAAAGAGAATCTTTTCTACTTAGTAGAGTTCTTTGTCTCCTTCTCACTCTGATTTCCCTTGGTTCTTACATTGGCTCTGCTTCCTTCATCAGTTCAATCCTTGTCCCAGTTTTGGGGGAGCAAGGGAAACAATGATCCTGACAGCTTGGGTGATTACACAATTTATTTCAGGCTCTTTTCTAGCTGACAAATTATGGTTACTGGATATGTATATGTGAGCTTGTTGATAACCCTTTTTGCTGGTGGATGGTTGGGCATGGCAGGAATTGTTACCAGGTTGAACTGCTATTGCAGCCCCATACCTCCCTCCAGTTCCTACTGTTATGTTTCCTGATGGTTTTGTTACCTGTGAGCAGCTTCTCATGTTTTTAAGGCTAAGAGAACAGCTGCTCCAGAAAGTTTGGCAGCAGGAAGCAAAATGCTCAAGCTATGTGCCTTTGAGAAGGAGTCTTTCTTTATGATGAAGGATTCAGCAAGGGAGCTAAACTGCCAGCCCCCTGTGGCCTTTCCCCAAAATATGTTGGGCACAGAAAAAGAGAAACCTACAGCTAAAGGAAAGACACAGACTGCAGTGCCTGGGGTAAAACTGTTACAAGAGCCAGGCTGAAACCTCACAGTTCCAGGCCCTCCTCACTCTTCCCCCAGGAGTTCCACTGGAACCCAGGAATTGTTGTTCTGGCTCCCTTGCATTCTGCAGACTCCGTTTGTGATGGTGTGTGTAAAGCTGCTTGGGTATGGGAAACAGTTGAAAGCAACGTTACCCAAGAGAGAGCAGTGACTTTAAACCAAAGTTATGGCGTGGGAGAACTGGGCATTGGGAGAGTGGCAGTAATATTTTCTTGCACTGCAGTTCTTTATTTAGAAGTCAGGGCCTTGCTTTAGGTTTGGCCTCTGTGTGTGCCTGTGAGAGTGTGCGTGCGCGGGTGTTTTCAGCCTCCCCCCCTGTGCTGTTGCAGGGATTGAATTCAAGACTTTTCATTAAAGTGTTTGCAATAGCCTCTGCCTCTTCCTCTTTTGGGAAACTGGGGTTTGGGAAAATCACAGCAAATGAGAAGCAGGTTTGTAACTCCTTCAAGGGGAAAGGTTATGGTTCAATGGTAAAGAACATACTTTTCATGCAGCAAGTTCCAGGCTCAAACCCTGGCATCTTCAGATACTGTTGGGAAAGTCCCCTGTCTGAAACCCTGATGTAGTGGAAACATGCAAGATCCCTCAAGGAGATAGGGTGTGGTGTCAACAGAGGCCTGTTGCTCTGACAGGTCTGGGAAGCTTGGGGTCTTAGAATGCGGAGAATGTGCTGCACAGTTGCAGCTACTTGGAGGCAACAGGGTCCTTAGGAACAGAAGCAGCACCTGGAGGAGGGAGAGTTTGTGGGAGGAGGAAAGGTTGGAGGGAGGAAGGAGAGAGGACTGACTGATGGACTAACGGATGATGGACTAACGAACTGGTGGACTGGCTAACTGACGAATGAAGTGGCTAATGGACTAACTGTCTGGCTGGCAAATTGACTAACTGAAAGGAGGCTGCTGGAGACTGGGGTTTAGCTACCAAACCCAGGTGCTGCTGAAAGCTAAAGTACAGCTGCAGCTGGAGAGGCTGCTGACTACAGCAGAGGGGAAGGAGGACCTTTGCAGCCCACAGGCAAGCTACCTACGGGTTACCTCACTGTTGGTGCTGGGGTTCAGCAGCAATTTTGTACACCACTAGAACTAGCCATGTTTGAGCCAGGGGGACTAATTAGCTTAAAGTGGTCATAAGTTCTCTAGACCAGATTTTGACAAAATACCTGATGAGCTGCTGGCACCCAACATAGATGGTACTGAACTAGACAGATCAGTGGTCTGATGAGCATCCAAATCCTTCAATGTCAGTTGCACCCACAGAAGAGAGCTTCCTGGGCAGATCAGCCTTGCTGGATAGGAGCACAAGTTTCTAGCCTTTATGTAGAGGTAAGCCTGAAAGCACATGGGCAATGCTTATGCTTATGCCTGCAGCTCAGGAGAGTAGCTAGTTACTAGTAGAAGCAAAACAGCTGCACAAATCAATAAAATGGACACGGTTTATACAGGTGGCAGCATTCTGCTTTTCTGAGTGCAGAACTTGGATCACCATACAGCAGAGTTTTGGTTCTCAAAGCAGGGATTAACTGCAGCTCTAGTTAGTAGATCTGGTTATGTAATTTGCAGTGGAATACTTCGCATGTCTACTCAGAAGCAAGCCCCATTATGTTCAATAGGGCTTACTCCCAGAAAAGTGTGTCTAGGATTGCAGCCTTGGATAGGGTTGTAGATCCTATCCAACTCCCAGGAAAGTGTGCATAGGATTGCAGCCTTGGGCTACAATCCTATCCACACTTTCCTGGGAGTAAGCTCCATTGACTATAATGGAACCTATTTTGCGTAGATATGCATAGGGTTGGGCTCTTAGTCTCTTGAAAATTAAGCATGTTTTCTTTCAGTTGGTTGGACAATAAAATGATTCAGAAAATGTTACAGAAGAATCACTGAGATGTGAAGAGTATCTTTTTTAAAAAAACCATAAGATGTCCATGTGCAGATGCCCCAGCACTGGCTATAGTTTTAGAAGGAACCAACTCCTTTTTAGAACTAGCAGCCCAATCCTGTATGAGACACACCAGCATAGTTCCACATACACTGGTGCAACAATGGCTCTGCTGGCACAGAAATCCAACAAATGCACCACAGGCACTCACCAGAAGAATACCATGCCAATGTAGGTCAAACACCAGGACAACTCTGCCAGTGGAGAGGCCATTGGGCCTAATGTGGAGACATTGGGGCATAATGTGGGAGGGGGGAAACAAGGAGGATTTAACATATGCCATATCCTAACTCCTGCTTTTAGATTAAGAACATGCCCCTGGTGCCGGAAAAGTTACGTACCAATGACAGAACTGGTGTAGAAAGGAGTAAACCCAACGGGAACAATGAGGAAGGTGAAAACACCAGAAAATTGCACCCCTCCTGCCACTCCCCACCCTGCCCACTTCCCTATAATGGAGCATAGGACACAGGCATTTGGGTGCCAATCATAGCTTAACAACTCCAGTAGGTAAGCTCCTGCCAGGGTGACTAGAAGCTCAGATTATATTACTCATGGCACAGGGCTATACATCTCTGGCTTCTCAAAGAGGAACGTTAGTGATGGGAACCATGGTGAAAGGGTACTTGGTGCACAAAGGAACAAGCAATCTCTTGTACCTCACATGTACAGCAAGATAGTTCACACTGCTCAGAATTCGTATTGCAGGTACTCTGCCCTAGGAGGAGGCTACAGACAAGACACCTAACTGGATGCTCTCCCTCATCACCCCAAGAGGGAACGGACAATGCACCCCTCACAGGTAAGCAAAAGGGAGTCACATGCCACAATATATTGATCCTGCATCTCTGTCCGTCCCCTCCTCCGCTATACTGAGTCTTCAGGAGTATCAAAATATGTCTGCGTCAGACTGTATTGTCTAAGTATCCTTTCCTTTTACAGCAGCTAAGAGCTGGGTGTGTCTGCTCTCTCTTGGCGAATGTCATGGATGCCAACTATTGGTACTACTGGCCACTCACTAGAACCCCCCTTTTTTTCCAGGACTGCACCATTAACACAGGAGGCTGAATGGTGGTCCCCTGCAGAGTTTCACTGCAGCCCCCCCCCAACAGAAGGAAAGGTAATATCCCAAGGCAGTATGCTCCCCCCCCCGCCCCCAACAGAGCACCACAGTCCCTCACAAAGTATGCATCTCAAATCAGAGAGCAAGTGTGTCTGATGCTGTTGTTAACTCCTTGTTACTCTTGCTGTGTTTCGCCTTGCTCCCTACAGTTGTCCTACAGGTAAAGACACTGTGCAGACCCCAAGGGAAGCCTAGTCTGCCTGCATGTAGTTGCTGCTCAGCCAGGTTGCTGACCTACTCATTGTAGTCAGTACCTGTGGCTTTAAAAACTCATGACAGACAGTGAATCAACTGGTGCAACCAAACCTAAGTAGTAGGTTTGGTTACTTAACATAAGAACATAAGAATACTTGGTCATCTGTTGCATAACTTGCAATAGCACAACAGCCTTGCTGGGAGGAGATGGTTGGAAATTTTACTTGTGTGTTTCTCTTTTAAATGCTGCTCTATCACCAATATAGTTCAATAAAAACTTTGACTCTGTCACCTTCGTTGCCTTTTTGCTAGAACAATGCTTCTCAAACTGTGGGTTGGGACCCACTAGGTGAGTCACAATCCAATTTCAGGAGAACCCCATGCATTTCAATATGTATTTTTAAACTTGATGCTACAATGGTATGACTGCATTTGGGGAAATGTTACAGATCTGTACTTTTAACAAGCTGTATTTGTGTTTTTAACAATAATAAATGGGGCTTATTCCTGTAGCCTTTTGGATGTTTGGGAACTTATTGTAAACTTTTTACTTACAAAATTGATTTGATTTTGTTGTATGGCGTGTTAAAAATTTTCCTGCTTGATGATGTCAGTTCTGTTCATGACATCACTTCCAATGGGTTCTGACAAATTGTTATTCCAGTACTAAAAAGTTTGAGAACAACTTTGCGAGAAGATAGGGATCCCTTCTTCCCATCCTAGGCTGCTGCATTACATAAGATCATAAGAAAAGCCCCACTGGATCAGGCCAAAGCCCATTTAATCCAGCTTCCTGTATCTCACAGGGGCCTGTCAGGTGCCTCTCAAGCCAGCAAGAGACCTGCATCCTGGTGCCCTCCCTTGCATCTGGCATTCTGACATAACCCATTTCTAAAATCAGAAGGTTGCACATACATATCATGGCTTGTAGCCCTTGATGGATTTTTCCTCCAGAAATTTGTCCAATCCCCTTTTAAAGGCATCCAGGCCAAATGCCATCACCACATCCTGTGGCAAGGAGTTCCACAGACTAATTACTTGCTGGGTAAAGAAATAATTTCTTTTGTCTGTCTCCCGACACTCGGTTTTGGTGGATGTCCCCTGGTTCCCCCCCAGGCACCTTTTTTTCTAGATCAGGGGTGTCCAAACCTTTTGGCAGGAGGGCCACATCCTGCCAAAAGATCTGACACTGTGTTGGGGGTCGGGGGAAAAATAATCTACATTTTAAATTTGAATAAATTTATATAAATAAATATATTAGTGATGAATATAGCGATAGGCCAGCCTTTGCTGCTTCACAGATGTGAAACAGCAAGCAATGGAGGGAGCCCTCAGCCCACAGCTCGTGCAAGAAGTCAAACAGTCGGCCTTTGCACTGAGAGTAGTCACTTCGGGCCAGCGCGGGCTCCAATGAGTCTCCAGAGGGCCAGAGGTTTGTTGGAGACTGGAGGCTCCACGCAGGCCAGATTGGGGACCACAAATGGCCCCCAGGCCAGGGTTTGAGCACTCATTCTGGATCCAAGGGCCCCAAATGCTATAGCCTTTCCTCATAAGGGAGGTGCTCCAGTCCAGTAATCATTTTGGTTATTCTCTTTTGCACCTTTTCCATTTCCACAGTATCCTTTTTGAGATGTGGTCACCAGAACTGGACACAAGGGATAGGTTCCCTCTTCTCTAGAACGGGTTTCCAAACCCCAGCCCAGGGGCCAGATGCGGCCTATGACAAACCTCTATCCGGCACACGGCAAGCCTTGGTTCCCTGCAAGCCTCTGGCCCACTCAACTGAATGTGACCAGAGCTGTGCTCCAGTTGCATCTGTAGTGTGTTCTAAGGGCCTGGGAGGCCATGCCCCTCCCCTCAGAATGCCTTCTAAAGGCCTAACAACATCACTTCCTGGTTTTCCTGAAAAGCCAGAAGTGACTTTTTGGGCCATCTGAAGGCCTTAGGCTTTCTAATGTATTTATTTAAATTTTATATTTAAAATTGATTTATTTTTCCAGCCCTTGACACCATGCCAGATATTTGATGTGGCCCTCTGGCCTAAACATTTAGAGACCCCTGCTCTAGAATGATGTCCTCTAGCCCTGAGACTTCCTACCCCAGCAGCTGGGGAGCTACCTGCCTTAAGGTGCGATGACACCTGCATGTCCTTAGAAGTCTCACAGTTGTCCCTCTCTGCCTGCCTCTGCTTCTCGAGGTTGACAACCAAGGCTTTAAGGGAGCAGGCCCTGGAGCTCCTTGCACCAAGGACACACCCATGACATGCCCCAGAGGCATACAGTCATACATGTGACACTCAGTGCAAAACACTGGCTAGCCTCCACCCTGCTACTGGCTATCTGACTGCAGAGTTTTGTTTTTTTCTCATGTGGTAGCAGACTCTAGCTTTATACTCTCCGCTAGCTCCTTCCACTGCCCTTCTGACTGGCTGTGCTGGCATGTTGCCTGGATAGGCTTAGGATATGGCAGTTGTTCTGGGCGAATTGTGGTGTTGGTGCAATGCACAAATAGGACTAGGAGTCCTGACCCTTTAACATGCAGCTGCATTATCAAGACTAGCTGTAGGCACCTTCAGTATAACACCCCACCCCCGATAAAACACAGAAGTTCCAACCCACAACCTCCCTCTCCTCACAACATTTATCTGTGCTTTTCTTCCAGACAACCTAAAGCAAGAGAGACACCATCTACCTCACACTTATGTTTATTCTGGAGAACGCAGGGAATTATTACCAGTTACACATGATATACAAAAAATGGCATTTGTGGGTGAGCAGAATGAAATGGAAGGGTCTGCTCCTGACTCATACAACAGGAGTTTTCCGCCTCTTTTACCCAAGGAGGTAGAAGAGGGGGAGATAATTGCTTCAGTTGCAGCAGAGGCTGGGGAACTACTTTGTTTCTGCTCCTTGGCTTCACAATGCAACCTAACAACAAAAAAGGAAAAAGTTTATTTCTGATCCTTGGCCAGTGCTTTACAGTTCAAGAATTGGAATGCAATTAACAGAGAGTTCTTCATTTCTTAGGACCACCGATATTAATGCTAAATGCAAAGTTTGGGCCTTTCCTCTTACATAACACCTGCTGGAGCGATCAGGATTGGGACCATGGAGGAGGAAGGGGGCTTTATCTGTTTCAGTTATAGTCCCAATCTGGATTGGACAGAAGCAAGGGAGGCAAGCCTTCCACCAGCTGATATTTACATTACAAAAAAAGCACACTGGGTCAAGCTCCTTGTCTAATATTAATAACATAATTTGCCCTCATTCTGTCTAACCTTGGTCTGTGTTAGATTGCTAACATTTCCACTTTAAAAAGCGGGAGGAGCCCAAGGCCAGCGCTAAGTGAAATTTAATACTTTGAGCTTTCAAAATACTTTCAATTGCTTCATTAGGTTTTTGGTAACTTCAGTGTTGGAGACAGGCAGAACATAGTCTCCAAAGTCCTGCTTCCCCTGCCTACCGGCTCCTGCTTTATACCTAACCCCATGTCTAAAACCCCAGACTGGGAACTGCTACTGAAGAAGAAGCAGGATCAGAATGTTTCTTGCAACTAGGGTACACTTTCAAATCTGCCAGCAGAGAGAGAGAGAGAGAGATGGTTCAATCTTGAGTAAAACGGACGATTGCCATTTCTGAAAAGTGCAAGCAACATTTCTTCCTCGGCTAGTGCTGTGACTTTCCAACCCCACCCAGAGGCACAAGCAGAACAGAGTGCCCCTTTCCAGCCCACCTCACCTGTGCCAGATTAGATGTAGATTTGCGTATCTGATTCAGGATGGACTGAACGGCTTCAGAGGTTGTGCCCTTGCCCCCAATATCCGGTGTGTGGGTCTGGGGAGGAGAAACAGCCAGTTATGCTAAACTTCCCACACTCAAAATCATCCATCCATAGACTTCAGTATAACAAGACACTTGGTGAATCTGCACTAGAGACTTAAGCAGGTTTCACAATCATTCTCTTACTCAGGACAGCTGGGAATTTTAATTCTGTGGGGACTGGGGTGGCAGTAGCAAGGGATCTTAATTCACTGCATCCTCACCAAGTAAAATCCCCAAGATTCATGGTGCTTAAACTCATATAAAGCCTATGCAGATCTGTAGTGGAGATAGGCTACCCATTTTCCTGCAGTGCTAGATTTCAAGAATTGTTAAGAGGTCTCAGTTCATGGCTAAGGGCGCAATCCAGAGCTGTCCTTGGGCTGGTGCAAGTCCCTAATGCTGGCCGTAAAGCACAGTTGATCTAGAGCAGGGGTGCCCAAACCCCGGCCCTGGGGCCACTTGTGGCCCTCAAGGCCTCTTAATGCAGCCTCAGGGAGCCCCCAGTCTCCAATGAGCCTCTGGCCCTCCGAAGATTTGTTGGAGCCCACACTGGCCCGACACAACTGCTCTCAGCGCAAGAGCAACTGTTTGATGTCTTGCATGAGCTGTGGGATAAGGGCTCCCTCCACTGCTTGCTGTTTTTCATCTGTGATGCAGCAGTGGCAGTGAAGGAAAGACCAGCCTTACTTTGCACAAGGCCTTTTACAGGCCTTGACCTATTGCAAGTCCTTCATTCATTCATATAAGTTCATCTTTAATATATTCATTTATGTAAATTTATTCAAATTTTAAATGTAAATTAATTCTTTTTTTCCCCGGCCCCCAACACAGTGTCAGAGAGATGATGTGGCCCTCCTGCCAAAAACTTTGGACACCCCTGATCCAGAGTCAGCTGGGCTGGCACACAGACATGCACTGGGCAGGGGGGAGGTGGGAGGGAGACTTTCTGGGGTGGGGGAGGGCAGTCCTGGGGGCAGGCGGGGAATGGAAGGTGGGGCTGGGACCTCTGGAGGTGGCACAAGTCTGAGGAGACCCATTGGGGCTACAGTGGCTTACCTGGGGGTAATGGGAAGAGTTACCTCCGACTGAGCCACTTTGGGGCCCTTATCTTGCATAGGATACAGCGCAAGCCTCCTGGCCTGCCTGCTCCAGCGCAAGATAGGATTGCACTGCATGTGACTTGGGGCCCAATCCTATCCAACTTTTCAGCACTGATGCAGCAATGCCAACAGGGTGTTTGCTGAATCCTGCAATGGGGGGGGGGAGATAGTCACAGAGGCCTCCTCAAAGTAAGGGAATGTTTGTTCCCTTACCTTGAGGCTATATTGTGGCTGCACTGCATCAGAGCTAGGTAGTTGGATAGGACTGGACCCCTAGGCTATTCAACACACACACACACACACACACACACACACACACACACGTGTACTTCAGTCCTTGTGTAATCTGACCAACAGAAGGGATAACATACGAAACACTCAGTATCGTTAACACAACATGATCAACTTTTGCACTGCCGCTCCCTATGCTATGCCAACTGACGATGCAAGAAGCCTTTGTAGTTTGTCTTGTCTACCAGTCCCTCCAACATCTGATGGATGACAGCCTCTTCCCTCCCTCTCTGATTCACCAATGAACCACCAACTGTTCAGTCATATTTGTTTTGACTTAGATATGGTTGGAGAGTCAAGTGGTGATTTTTGTTTTTGACTGATCTGCATCTACTACACTTTCTCTATGAATTATGAAGGGTTCTCATCTTAAAAACATGCCAACAAGCCTTGGGTTGGCAAGAAGCATCTTGGGCTTGAATTAAAACAAAACCCATCTTATCCATTTGAGACTAGATTTTACTGCTGGTAATACTAAGTCCACTGGCTCCAAATGACCAAATCTTAAAGCTTATGTTTCAGGTTACTCATTTCATCCTTAGTCCGGTGGGGGGGGGGGAGACAGAGCAACTCACATTTGCATCATCCATGGAGGCCAGAACTGCTTTGCGGATCACGGATGCAGAGTTGTGGAGTCTGTAATGGAGGACAGATATGAGGGATCACAAACAACAGCACAAGTCCAGTCCTTTCCCCGTTTGGTCAACAGAATCTGCTACTGGCTGGGACATTTATTACATTTTCATTCCACTTTTCCTTCAAGGAGCTCAGGGTACCCTATGTAATTGTTGTTGCCTCCCCCTCCTCGCTTTCCTTTCCTCCTTGCAACAACCCCATGTGGCATATTCAGCTGAGAGAGAATAACTGACACAATGTTGTCTGTAAACTATAGCAGAGTAAGAATCTGAGTAACTTATTTAAGTAGCTACATTACACTGGCTCTCATAATTTTGAACTGGCAATTGAGTCTGAAGGGCAGTGTAAGGATATTGGGGGGGGAGAGAGAGGGGACCTGGACACATACTTCAGGTGGTCCAACATCATGCAGCTGGCAAGCAGCATGGCTGTGGGGTTGGCAATGTTCTTGCCGGCAATGCTCTTTCCTGTATTGCGAGTGGCCTGAAGGGGGGAAAAAGAGAGAAGGGGGGGGGGACGGATGGACACAACATTAGAGACTGAATGACAAGTACTCCTATTACCAAGGAACCAATGTGATTCCAAGCCATCTTGAAAAGAGGGAGCTGCAAATGGCACAAAGTAACTTATTTTCAAGGAAATGTGTACGGTTGCCATGCAAGTATGTTAGAAGTGATGGTGGCCAGATCCTTCACACAGTTGGACAGGAGGGAGAAGAAGAAACTAGCACCCCATCCTGTTCAACTACCCAGGTAGTCAGGACCAATTTGTAAGGCAACAGCAGCAGCTAGGCACCTGAATTTTCACACTACAGCACACAATTCCATGACAAGTCACTCCTCCTCTTTTGTTCTCTTCCCACTGTCAAATTCACAACCTGAAATTCCTTGGGATATGCTTTGTTCTCCAGTTGTGAGGAGTAAGGGCACTATATAAATTAACAACAGAAATAGCTCCTCATAGCTATTTGAGCAACCAGCAACCTCACTGAACAAACTGTTTTCTGTGGGGTCCTGCAGTCAACACTCACCACTGGAAGATGCTGCACATCTCTGATTCAGAATGTCTTTTCCTACCAACCTTTTCCCCCTACTCCCTCAGTTTCAAACCATGGTTAATCTAGAACCCTGGTTAGCCTTAAGTTCGGTTACAATTAGTCAAAATAACATTTTGCCACAGTTAAGGCAGGAGGGAAAAATTTGGTTCAGAGAGAAAGCATGCGATCACAATCTGCCATAGCTCAGTGGGAGAGTACCTGCTTTGTATGCATAAGGTCCCAGGGTCAATCCCTGGGAGCATCTTCAGATAAAGCAGAGGAAAATTCCTGTCTGAAATTCTTGAAAGCCACTGCCTGCTTGCAGAGAATGCTGAGCTAAACAGAACAGTGGTCCAACTCAGCTTTGTATGTATGTTCAAGGTCCCTACAACTAAGAGGGCCTTGAACATTTTGTCTGCATCAGCTTATAGGAAAATAGGTTCAGTTAAGCAGGCATATTCTTAGCTGCAACCTTATCACATTCCTTATTTTAGCAGTACTAAATCTCAGCCCTCCTTATATGCCTCACCGTCTCAAATACAGCATAGTCGCGTCCATAGTTGGCTCCTGGCACTAGCCCTGGGCCCCCGACCAATCCGGCACAGACATTGTTGACAATATTGCCATAGAGGTTAGGCATAACCATGACATCAAACTGCTGCGGACGAGACACCAGCTGGAAATTCAGAGAAGAAGGCAATGAGAAGAGTGAAAAGACATCAGGAACCATGAATGCCCCCCCCTTTCCACTCACTCCAGTTGTGATGTGTTCAAATCTATCTGCAGGCATATATAAGGGCACTCCCAATTTGCATTTACACAATTTTTAAAACCACAAATACTAATAGGAACATTGTAATAAAAATTATCAGCTGACTTGATTTCCCCCACAAAACAAAATAAGGAAAACGACAGAAATCTTCTACAATTACTAGAACAGTGGTTCCCAAACTGTGGGTCGTGACCCACCAGTGGGTTGCAACCTGATGTTTGATGGAACATGAAACAGACAAGCTGATAGCTGACAAGGAAAACATTGGGAGCCAATGGTTCCCAAAAAAGGTTTCACATCAGCTACTCTAGCTTTATCCTTATGGGGGGGGGCACCTTCTGGAGTTTGTTGAGCTCCACATTCATCAAATCAGGACCATTCTAGTGCCCTTGCATTCCCCTTTACCTGGTCTTCAATAGGAACCAAGGCACATTTGCCTACTTATGAATAAATGCATATGTGTGGCTCAGTCTCTCTTTCCATAGGGCTGAATACATTCTCCTTGTCAGCTGGGGGGACTTCCCTTTCGAGTGTTTTTTGGGCCTGTGTACGTTGGTTTGGGACCATTCAGATGGTATTGCATTTCTCTCTGCCTGCCCTTCAAAGTGTACAGTTGCATACTTGCGAGTAAACACATGCGAGTTCAGTTTCTTTCTACAGGGCTCAATACATTTTCCTTGTCAGCTATCAGTTTGTTCATTTCACGACCCACCAACAATAAGATTGGGATCAACTGGTGAGTCTGGGAAACTGCACCAGGAAATTTTGAATTGCTTCAATTGTCCAATTTCTAATCTTCATTGCTATAGAAACAATTTTACCAAGGGTGTTGGACATAGCCCAGGGATCTGCATACAGATGTGGCAGAGTGGCTCTTTTGAGAAACTGAGGAAATTGAGTAGTGTTATTGAAAAAATCTGCAGGGACCAAGAATGGAGGGGGAAAAGTTTGAATTTTGTTCAGAGAAGGCACAGAAGTCCTGTGTTTGAAACTGTGGCTGGACATGAAACAAAAACATTAGAGTATACCTGCATAGTGGTGTTGTCAACAATCATGCTATCAAATGTTATGTCTGGGTAGCCAGCTGCCACCTCTTTGCAGCACTGCAGGAAGAGACCATCACCCAGTTTCCTTTATGGGAGAAGAGAAAGGATGCAGGATCAGTCATAGATGATGATTAACACAGGCAGCCTATGGCACTCTTGAACCAGAGCAAAGGGCCCACAGGCTTGGCTCTGGCACAGAGTCAGGTTTGCACTCCTGTCTGCCCCTCTTACCTGGAATGAATCCCTGACTTGGTAACTAGAAGTAAACGTCCTCCCCTCCCTCACAAGGCTGTGATGGCGAGCAAAAGAACAGCAACACTTCCTACTGTGGAGATGCTGGTTGTCATTGAGCTCAGGGGTTTCTGGGCCCTGCCACAGCCACCCCTGCTCTCCCCCACAAGTAGTGCACTAATATCCCATGACTTACATGATGTTAGCCTTGTGGACTGCCGTCACCTTCTTGCGACCAGCTTCATGCGCCAACTTGAAGGCATATTCTGCAATGCGCAGAGATTTGGTCTTTGTGATTATCTTCAGGCTCTCCACTACACCAGAGACACTCTGTGGGGAGGGGCAACAAATGTGTTCCTGAGTCTCTCTCCACTCCACTCCAAGGAGCTGGGAGGGACATAGTGCCTCCAGGGAAAGAACACTGCAGTTCCCAACTCAGAAGAATCGCCACATTTAAGAGCCTACTGCCTGGGACTCCCCCCTCCCCCCACAACTAACTTTCCATGCAAGATAATACACTTGCAAATCAGTTGGTCAGTCTGGTCAGCTCACATGGACAGTGTGCAAGCGTTTTTGTTTTTGCAGGACCTTTCTCTTATACACTTAAACTACTCACTCTTCATTTCGGCTCACACACAGGAATGAAGAGTATAAATTCAAAACTCAGGTGAAGTGTCTGTGTCTGTTCACACTGGGGAGGAGGGAACTAAAAAGTCCTGTGTCAGCATCCTGGCTTGCATGAGAGAAAGCACTGGAGGTGCACGGTTAGAGGAGTGTTGCTTGGGACATATGCCAAGGGCCATTCTGAACCGCTAGCTGCACATCCCCATTACAGAATCCTACAATTCTACTGCAGCACCCCCACTGCAAAGGCAAGATCACTCACCTCTTCCCAACCCACAACACCCTGCTCAGTCCTGACCACAGTATGCCACAAGCAGACAGAAGGTGTGTCACAGAAGGTGTTTGCAAAGCAAAACATGCCACAGCTTTGCCGTTATGCAAAAAGGGCTAAAAGGAAGGGGTCAGAGAAATGGGGACAACATGGGCAGCCTTCGTTACCACACCTCATGCTCCAGGCTGCTGTATTCACCCTCCGTGTTCTCCCGGACAATAAGAATGTCAATGTCTCGGTGTCGGGATGCCACTCCTGGAAGGCTCTTACAATGGATTACATTGGCAAACAGATCCAGGGTAGTACTGTGGAGGAAAAATCGGGAAAGTTTACACAGTATAGTCTCTGCTCTTAAATTACCAAAAGTACTTAATCCTTCTGGGTCTCCAAGTCCCAACTTCTTCCTTAGTTTCACCAACTGCCTAATCAAGAACATAGTGCTGTTAGACAATACTGGTATATTCTGGAAGGCCAACCTATGATGTAAGAAGATGGACTTAGTGGCAGGCTTGGACAGGAGCTGGAAGCCTGCTGGGCCTGGCTGTGGGAGAGGGCCAAGTCTCTTCATCTGCTGCTCTAGTGATGTGATGCTGCTTGCCTCCCAACCCAGCTAACTACAACTAGAACCACATCAAGATACAATGTGCAGGGGTGCATAAATATGATGGCATTCAGTTGAGTGGGACTTTTCTTGGGGGGCCACTGCAGTATGCCACAAGCACGTTAACAGTACAAGCATATTATTGCTTGATATACATATTCTGCTTCCAGAATTTGCATTGTTTGAAAAGGCGAGCGCTCTCTCTCTCTCTCTCTCACACACACACACACACACACACACACACACACACACACACACAGAGAGAGATAGGAATTGTATAGAAATTATGGGTTGGCTGGCTGTAGAATGGACCAGAAAATAGCAGTCAGAGAGGATATGGGAGGAGCTATTCAAGATGCTGACACCTCCACCCAGTCCTAAGAAGGTCAACCCAGACTTGCTCTGTCTCCAATAAGCTAATCAAATCTGTACAACATCCACCCAAGTTCCATTCGTGGCATTTTCACTGCAAGGGTTACTACTCAGTTGTCTTCCAGTAAATTAAGGTGCCAAAGGCAGTATGGAGGGCTGAGCAGAGAGAAGTAGACAGAATTAAACCAGATTTACAGGTTTAAGACAGCATCAGGAGCAGGAACCTGACAAATAATAGGAATTTGTCTTGGGGTAAGTCTTGTTCCTGGTGAAGGCAGGGGGCATTCCTCAGGAATGGGATTGTACCTCGCTGCTGCTGGAGGCAGGGCCAACAAAAAGGCGGGTGGAGCTCTACGAGCACAGGGATCCAGTCCCCAGACACTACTTGCTGAGCCGTGACAAAATCCTCATGACTGGTTGCAAACTTGCATCACAATTGTACGCTGTTTGGAAAATTGCTTTGCACGTGAATGGGTATAATACCCCAGAAACAGAAGGCTTTGAACAAGGGAAACCCTAACTATCACCTAAGGGAAACCCTAACTACCCTATAGGAAACCCTAAATACCACCTTGCACCTATTTGTATCCAGCAGAAGGAGTGATCCCCTGAAGTGTGGTGGGCAGAATGCCCCCTGCCTCCACCAGGAACAAGACTTACCCCAGGTAAGGCAAATTCCTCTTTTCCCTCGTGGAGGCGGGGCGTTCCTCACCAATGGGATTTACCCCTCGGAAGGGACAGTTAGATCACTTGCTCTCACACCTTCACTATCTTCTGGAGAACTTTCCTCCTGTAGGAAGCCTCGGTCAAGGCTGATAGACCTACCTTGTAGTGCTTAAAGAAGATGTGAGGCGATGACCATGTGGCATCTGAGAGTGATGTCACATGCCGTGAAATGCTGCCAAAATGGCTGCCACCTGACGGGAATGAGCCTGGAGGTTGGAAGCCAGCTGCCTCATACACTATTGGGATGCAAGCTCTAAGCCATTTAGCTAGAGTTACTAGGGACACCATCCCGCCCATGGTAAGCTACAAATAGAGTATCCAACTTCCTGAATGGCAAGTGTGTTCGTATGGAACCTTAGGACTTTTCTGACATGTAGTGTGTGCCCAGCCTTTTCCCTTGGATGTTTAGGATTAGGGCAAAAGGATGGTAAAACTAGTTCTTGCTGTCAATGAAAAATTGAATTGACTTTGGGTAAGAAAAATGGATGTTATAGCTACTAGAAAGGCAGTTTTATATGACAGGACTTTGTGGGACTGTGGCCATAGGCTCAAAGGGAAGAAAGATGTTAGTACCCTGCTCAGACCCCAATTTGGAAGCCTGTGAACAGGAAGTTTCAGCCCCCCCCCCCAGTGCCTTGGAGAGCAGCTACTTGTCCATGTAGCATACTAGTTCTAAGATCCTTGTCTAAGCCATCCTGGGGAAACTCCAAGATAACAAACACATCAGGTGAGGCGGGAGAGAAACACTTATCTCTCCCTAAAGGTTTTCCAGGTTAGGCACCAGTCCCTAAAGGTTTTCCAGGTGGCCCTATACACCTTTCCAGTTGATGAACAACTAGAGTAGGGGTGTCAAACATAAGGCCCAGGGGCTGGATGCGGCCCACGGAAGCTTTTTATCTGGCCCTCAGAGGCTGATCAGTGCTTAGATGTTACTGCTGTAAGGGCAGTCCACATGAAAATTGGCTCTCCCATATCTTGAATAATGACATCACTTTCTGCCTAATGACATCACTTCTGGCCCTCAACAGGCATCATGAATGCTTCTGTGGCCCTTGGTATGAAACTAGTTTGACACCCCTGAACTAGAGGATAACCTGGTCTTTTATAACCCTATCCAAGAAGCACAGTTGGTACAATTCTAACCTTTCAACTTCCACACTGTTAATTGGAATTTGTGTGGTTGTGGGTGTTGTAAAGGGCCTTGCAAGAGTAGATCTGGCCAGACTGGAATCTCCCAAGTTTCCTGTGTTAATATAATTCTGTATTAACAAGTCTGGGTACCATGGCCATCTTAGCCACCAGAACAACTTCTGCCTTGCACCAACAAATTCAGCACAACACTTGAGCCAGAAGGGGAATGGGAGGGAACGCATTTAGGAGCCCCTGAGTCCAAGGGCTTCAATAGTGCATCTATCAATTGGATGCCTACATTGGGCCTAGATGACCAGCTGATGACAGGACACCATATTCCTAACAAGTGGACCAGCATCATGATGTCTGCCCATTCAGCTCTGAAAATCTGGAAGATTGTGTCTGTGATCCTCTGCCATCTCTGTACTGACAGAAAAGCACGGAAAATTTGGGTATTGAAAAGTACTTTCAGGTGTTCCGGTATCTGGGTGGGAACCAGTGAACCGTTTGACTGAATTATCACAAAACCATGAGCTTGCAGGCAGAGTACCATCTGGTGAGTGTTGAGCTCTGCTTGCTCCCTGGATGACAGCTTTATTAAAAAGTTATCCAGATAAGGAAAAAGAAACAGTCCCCTCTGCCTGAGATTTGCCAATACTACCACTAAAACTTTTGTGAATCCCCTTGGGGAGGTCATTGGGAAAGTCATGGTACTGAAAGCGCAAGGATTTGTAGCAGGACCTAAGTTAACTTCTGTGATTTTGCAAAATAAGTTCAACCACTAGATCTAGGATACCATGCATCTCTCCGTTCCGTTTCGGTACTAAAAAGAACACCAAGAAAGAGAGAGAGGGAACTGCCTCTATTGCCCCAAATGTGAAGCAGATGATATATGGCTGCTAGCATAGCTGCATGTTTGTTTGCATCCCCTGATTTTGGGATCTGCCAGAACCTGTCCTTTTGTTTCCTTACAAATTCCAAGGAATAGCCTTTGGAGATGGGTCTCCAGGAACCACGCATCCAATGTTGTGTTGTACCAGGATTGCATGTAATCCTGAACCCTGGGTGAAGAACCCCTGGTGTGGCATCATGCCGACTTGTCTTTAGCTCTATTCCCTGCGTTGGAAGAATGGGAATGCTGGAACATTCTGTGAAAGTTCCAAAATTTGTGCCACTTGGGTTTGAATCTGGATGGCTCTCTATTCCTTCCTGCAAGACAATTGGGGCGAAAGCACTGGTTGGAGTTAGTCTTCCCTGTCTTGGAGGCTGCGGTAAGCGATTTGCGTTTGTCCTTGTTTCAAAAAGAACAAGATCTAATGCTTGTCCAAATAACTTAGATCTGGAGAATGGAGTCCCCAGTGATCTACTTTGAGATTGCATAGCCACAAGTTTTTCTGGTCACCACATTGGAGGTGATAGCTCTAGAGCAGGAGAGTATCTAGCAAAGAATCAGCTGAGAAAGCAGCTGACAGGGATACCTTTCTAAAAGTGTCTTTGATTGACTTGGATAAGGTGGAGTTGTCTTTAACCAGTTCCTCCACCCAGAAATAGGTGGCTTAGGAGAGAACCTAACTGGTTGCTGAGGCTCACAGCCTGAAAAGACAGTGCTGCAACAGGTGCATCCACTGATGGAACCTTGTTTTATTTAAGATTTCCTTAGGAAAAGAGTAAAACTTACTCATGAGTTTGGTGTCTCACTAGCTATGCAGTGAGGAGGACCACTCTGTCTCCATAATTTTCGGATGGGTTCTGGAAAAAGGTATCTCTGTTGGGCTCAATGGATCCTGAGAAAAAGAGACTTTTTGGAGGAAGAAGTTAGAGCTGCAGCTCTGAACTCTCATTCTGAGGTTTTAAGGCTCAATGACCTCATAACCTTATCCAATATCCTGGAAAAAACTTCCCCTGGAAAAAGGTGGTTTCCTCACTACCCTCACCATTTGAAACAATGTAACCAGCCTCCTTAGACTTTTTTTGGTCCTTTTCTAAGGAATGGGCAACTGAATCTGAGGAAACAGATTTGCCTGAACATTGTGAAGGAGAGCTGGAAGGCAGTGGCATAGTGAGGTCATTTGACACCCATGGCCCATAAATTTTTTCACCCCATATGACATAATTTGTCAAGTGATGTCATGGCTGGAAGCTACATCAACAAGCAAATTAAAATAAATAATTATAAATAATTAAATTAAAGAAAGACGAATAATTAAACAAGGGGAAGCCAGCCCTGTTCCACCAAGTAATTTTCTCTGAAGCCTGCCACAACTCCCCCCCCCCCCACACACACAAAAAATCAGTGAGATTTTCAGCCTACCCAGTGCCCAGTTCACTTTAAGTTTTTATATTTAAACCATATCACTATCAGGACCCACCTAACTTCACAAGTCTAAAGTCACCTTACCAGCTCAAGCCTCTGTTTTATTTTTTTGGGAAGGGGGACCTGCCTTCTGGAGCAATTGTTGAGCTTCACATTCATCAGATTGGGACCATTCTGGTGGCCTCATATTCCCCTTTGCCTGGCCTGACCAGGCAAATTTTCCAAGGCACATTTGCTTACTCGTGAGTAAACACCTACTCACAAGTAACTGAGTAGTTTCACTTTCCATAGGTTTCAATGCATTCATCAGCTTGGAGGGAGGGACTTCCTTCTCGCATTTTCTGGGGAGCTACGTTCATCGGATCAGGACCATTCTGGTGTCGTTGGATTCCTCTCAGCCTGCCCTTTCTGATGGACTAAAGCATGTTTGCCTACTCATGAGTAAACAAGCGATATGGCTCAGTTTCTCTTTCAATACAATACCACATAGAACAGCCGAAGAATAATAATCTGGCTGTCCACTGAACCATTTATAAGGGAAAACCAGAGGCTGGGCGAAAACAGCAGGAAAAATACACCTCTTACTGCGTTACTCACTGCATATGAGGAAGACATTGAGGTAAAAAATGGCGCCTGTTGAGGTAAAGAACAGAGCCGATGCTTGTGAGCATTGAGCAAGCTCTGGGCATGCTAATGGAGAATCCTGCCTGGTTGCCCCTGAACACTGCAATAGTGCCGGGTCAATCAAGGAGTCTGCCACTGTTCTCCAAACCTGCCACCACTTCAGAGAGGCGCAGACCAGGTGGTGCCAGCCCAAATAGCAAGTTCCTTCTCAGCGGGAAAAGCTAGCACAAGTGCCACCTTCCCAAAGGTGAAAAAGTGGCAGTTAATTCTCATGCAGTTGAATATAGCTGGGACCTCAACCATGTCTGTGAGCCGATAACAAACCTTTCTCTCCAAAACTCAACTAACTCAATCTCGTTAAGGAGGGTAGTTGAGACAGGCTGAAGAGAACAATTTCCCTTTAACTTTTGAAATAGCTGAGGAGGAGCTCCAAAGGAGATGACTGAACTCCAGCAAGGCAGGGATGGTCTGGGGGCTGGATCCCTGTGCTCGTGGAGCTCCATCCGCCTTTTCATTGGCCCTGCCTCCAGCAGCTGCAAGGGACAATCCCATTGGTGAGGAATGCTCCCGCCTCCACCAGGGAACACCCAATCGTAGCTTGCAGTCTACACTTTAGTTTTCACTCATTATACTTCAGTGTTTTTTCCAAATTGTAAACCACTTTGAACATTTTACTGGAAAGGCAAAATAAAACTATTTGACATACCCAGACAGACAACAACTGTGATCCCACTGATCCAAGCATAGCCCATTAACCATATATTTCAGCAAGCAAAAGCAGCAGGTTGGTTAAGTACTGCCATGCATAGTTGGTGAGGTGAGCTTTGATAGTTGAAAGTCATGTTGGTCTGTTTTAACTCATTCACTAACTCTTAGGCTCTGCTTGGCATTTGGGCTAAACCGCTCTCATCTCACCGTAGGATGTTGTTCCGGGACTTGTGGGATGGTGGTAGGTTATGATTTGTCTCGATGTTTCCTATAAAGCCACAAAAAGAGAACTACTCAATGGAGAAATTCACCGTCTGTGCCGCAGAACTGTGAACTGTTGAGATAGGGCAGGTGAAAGGAGCCTGATAATGTTGGCTATTCTAACCACCCTTTACACTGTTCCTCATCAGTTATGGGCAGTTGCGGACAAAATACTGGGAAGTCTGGGCTCAGCCTGGTCATCAACAGGAGGCTGCAAGCAAGTTGCTATTTTTCAACCTTCCTTCTGTAAATGCAGAAAAAGCAGTCCTATTCCAGGTTTGTGGCAAGGACCCAATATAATGAAACAAAATGCACACCAGCCAGAACTGGGGCTCTCAAAGGCAGTACAGGTATAACCTACTTATCCATGGATTTTTTCACCAGTGGTTTTATCGCAAAGGGCCCGTTAAATTAAAGGGGAAAAGTCATTTAATAATAGTGTCGTTTATGTGAGAGAGGGCAGCCAGCTGACAATCCATCAATCATTCTCTCTCCAGGCACTCAGAACAACTTCACTCGAGAGCAAGCAACCCCCCCCTTCCCCTGAGCATGTGAGAGAAAAATAATCACTTTGCATTGGTGAAGGGAGGGGTCGCTGTCTAGGAGTGAAGCCTTTCTAAGTGCCTGGAGAGAGATTGATTAATGGATTGTCTGCCTAATGAATTTGCCTTACATCACGAATGCAAGCAAGGCTATTTTTAAATCACCTAACTAAGGGACACTGTTTTTCAAACGGATTTGCTTTAATGCAATTTTTGCCACCCACTGAGTTCTGAGAACAGAACCCTTGCGAATAAGGAGACTCAACCTGTAGCTTCAATGCACTGGGAGCAAAACTCAGATTAGGCTCATGCCAGATGGAAGCAGAAGAACTAGGGCCAAATGAACTCCCAAACAAAACATTCCACAGATGCTAGAAAATAACAGTCCCCCACACAACCCAAGCATCAGTCACATTGAACAGGGGTGCCCAAACCCCAGCCCAGGGGCCACTTGCTGCCCTTGGGGACTCCTTATTTAGCCCCCAGGTAGCCCCCAGTCTCCAATGAGCCTCTGGTCCTCCGGAGACTTGCTGGAGCCTGCATTGGCCCGATGCAACTGTTCTCAGCATGAGAGCAACTGTTCAACCTCTCATGTGAGCTGTGGGATTAGGACTCCATTCACTGCCTGCTGTTTCACATCTGCGATGCAGCAGCAGCAGCAGCAAAGGAAAGGCTGACTCTGCTTTGTACAAGGCCTTTTATAGGCCCTGAGCTATTGCAAGACCTTCATTCATTCATTCAAGTTCCATTTCTAATATATTCATTTATGTAAATTTATTCAAAATTGAAATATAAATTCTTTTGTTCCTGGACTCTGAGACACAGTGAGAGATGATGTGGCCCTGCTGCCAAAAAGTTCGGACACCCCTGACATAGAATAATGGGAGCATAAGGTAGATGACAAACATGAAGTCCAACATTCCCACGTGAAAGGCAGGGATCTCTGCCCGGCTCGGGTGCCCTGCCTGGGACTGACCAGTCACCCATCGCCCATTCCCCGGCGAGCTGGGGCACCACACCTCTGGCCGAGGCAGGAGGCACCAAAGCTGGGCCAGGCTTGCATGGCCCCAGCTCCACTCCTCCATGGCTTGGAGGGGCAGCCATAGCTCCACTGCGGGCTCTGCTCAGTGGGTCGTATGTACTCTGGCTGCGGCCCACCCGCACCTGACTCCAGGAGCCTGCAGGTTGGGCTGCCCCAGCCACGTTGCTGTGTTCACAGCAGGTGCGGGCCTCCACTTGAAGCAGCCCTGAGCCTTTGCCACCCTCAGCAGATGCAGGGGTTATAGCAGGCCAATCCCTGCTGCTGCTGCAAGTGCCTGCCCGCAGCAGCCCTGAGGGTTTGCCTCCCTCAGTGGATGCTGGGGCTGTGGCAGGCTTTGCCCCCCTCTGTGGATGTCAGGGCTACAGTGGGCCTTTCCTTGCTGCTGCTGTGAGTGCTCACCCGCAGCAGCCTTGAGGCCATGCCTCCTTCGGTGGACACTAGGGCTAGGGCAGGCCTCTCCCTGCTGTTGCTGTGAACACCCACCTGGGGCACTGGATGCCTGGTGCCTCCATCTCCAGATAAGTCAGGGGATCCCTGACACTCTCATTTTGAAAACCCAGGACACTATGAGAGCTCGCCAGCTCCCGCCACTCTTTATGCCATGATACCACCAATCAAACCCTGAGAACTCTAAACACAACAGCCTTTCATGGTTCCCTATGGAGTTTGCAAAGTACGGTGGGCCTTTGGTATCAGCAGGGGATCTGTTCCAGGACCTCCTGCGGATACCAAACTCCATGGATAATGAAACCTGCAATGAGGCCCATGTGGCACCACAATTGCTTACCCTCCAGAGTTGCATGTAGCCTCCCAGCCTCCTCAATGTGACTGGCACTTCCAGTTCATGCTGGTAAACTGTAAGTGCCTTCCAGTCATATCTGGGAAACTTTGTGAGGCATGGGAACACTTCCCATACCTCAGAACATCTCCAGATGCTACTGGGAGGCACTTCTGGTCATGTCTGGGAGGTCCTGTGGGCTTGGCATCTGCAGATATTAAATCCGCAGATGCTGAGCCTGTAGATAAGGAGGACCCACTCCCGCATACATACAAGATTCTCCCAGTTTTCGTTTAGCAGATGATCCCCTCCAATCTGCGCAGATCAGCACACTGTGAAAAGAGAATATGAGCAGTGTTACCTTTGAGGGCCACACGATTACGCCGGATGGCCATGATGGCATTATCCACATCCTCTTCATCTGCTGCCGAGCCTATCAAGACTTCCTCAAAGTCCACTGGCACACAGGCATGCCTGGGGTAGAGAAGAACAGAAAAAAACAGGTCCAGGGAAGTCAGACAGCCCTAGCTTAAGGAGTGGGCTTATTCAGGTAGTAAATGGCAGGTAGGTAGAGTAATTAAATAATCTTTTATGCACAATTTGGAAAGGGGAGAGAGTTTATACCTGAACAGTTCTTTGACGTGAAGCATGAGCTCAGGCCCAATGCCATCTCCAGGAATCATTGTCACTGTGTGGCGCCCTCCATATTTGGCAGGTGGAGGCTGTAGGAAAAAGCAGTAGCATCAGGACATGAGAACACAATTCAACAATACAACACCCCCGTCGTAGGCCACACTCTTCCTCAGAAGTCCAAGAAGATTGTGCTCTCAGCCACCACCCATTCCTGTCATGCTCATCTAGGCCAGTAATTTTCAGTCTATCTAACCTTTTCCACATTGAGCTGTATATGTGGAAAAAACAATGAGAAAATTTTCTTCTCTCTTCTCGCTCACAGTAATACTACAACTTGGGGTCATCCGATGAAACTGATAAGAAATAGATTCAAGAAAAACAGAAAAAAGTATTTCTTCAGACATCACATGCTTAGCAGAAGAATTCACAACCTTAAGATAACAGCGATGGACACAGCTTTCAGTGGAAACTGAAGGGGATATGACAAACTTATGGAGAAAGAGAGGTCTACCACTGGCTGTTAGTCTTGATACAAAAATGGAATCTCCTTGATCACAGGCAATGGATCTGCGAGTGAGTGTCTGCAGAGCTGGGAAAGGTTATTGCTTGTGTGCTTCCTGGGAGCATCTGGCTGACCAGTGGTCTAATTCAGAAGAGATATTTTTATGTTCATATGATCCAAGACTGAATCTATGTAAAGTTCTACCACTGTGTTCTGGTCCTATAGTCTCACAACACAATCTTATGCATAAGTAACTCCCACTGTATTCAGTGGGGCTTACTCTTAGGAAAGCTTTCTAGGATTGCAGCCTTAGGGCCCAATCCTATCCTTTTCCTCCCCCACTGATACAGTTGTGCTACTAGAGAGCGAACTGCATCTTTGAAGAGAGCGCAGTCCTGGAGGTCTCCTCTGGGTAAGGAAACCTTTGAGAATCCAAAGGGAACCTTTGTTTTCTTATGTGGGGTTTAGTCTCAAAATGGGTCTATTCAGACCTGTGCCAGCAATTTCACTGTTGCATGTCTGAGTGGGCCCAGGAAGGCAAATCGAAGCCTGAAAGAAGGATATCAACGGAACCACTATCACCCCTTCCAGCCCTCATTCTGCCTAATTCCCCTCCAGTCCTCCCGTTGCATGCCCCATTCCAGCTGCTTTCTGTCTCCCTCTTGCCCCAAGTACTGACTTACCAGTGCCAGGGGATGCAATGGACACACTACCAACAGTGGGTCACTTTGTAACCACCCTAAAGTATCTTATGCCACCAAAACATGTGGAGGCGTAAGGCCTATATAGGATTGAGCTGCCTGAGTCATACCTATTCTTCTTCCCTCTCTTTAGTGGGAAAATTTTTTACAGAAGTAACAGAATATGTCCCCTCCAGTTACTGTTCAGACTGGCCCTCTTGCAGCCTTCTGAATACTAGATAGGTGAAGTAAGGAATCTCTGCTTATTTTCTGTATAACTTCAAGATTAACATTGCTGAAACACAAAAACTACTTACAATTATCTGTTGCTGCAGGTGATGTGAATAGGAACACATATTGGGCAGAAAAGGAAAGAAAAAGAAGAAGGGTGTTTCAGGCAGTACACTGTAACAGACACAGCCTTAATCAAAATGACACATCGATCATTTTATCCAGTATTTTAACCCGATGCTCTTAACCAGTGCCCGATGCTCTTCTGTAACAGGGGTCCTTCACAGGAAGCCACTTACTACTGGAAGTTGCAGAGTTTGGCTTCCAGAATGCTATACCACTCAAAATTTATAAGATCCCCAGCTTTCATATGAGACATCAAAAAGGACCACAATTCTAACCCTTGTAATTGTGAAGATCAGCTTTAATAAAAAGTGAAGCCAGAGGATACTAAAGACTCCAAGACCACAGCAAGTCTGGGAAGGACGTCCAGTGTCTAAAAGTACAATAGCAGGTACACTTGAAATTTCATACATTGATTGTTTTCATCATTCCACAAACAACAAGACAGGTCAGGATTATTATTCCAATCTGACAGAGACCTCTCGATATGGCAGAAACTATTAGTGTGATCCTAACCAAGCAAAAATGGTTCTGGAACACAATTTTGTAAAAAAAACTCTGTCTACTGGATTTTATCCCCACACCTCGGCTGTTCAATCCATGCAAGGAAGAAAGCCGGTCACATTCAAGTTCAGAGAAACTGCACTGTTTTGGTAGTCTGGAGCAGGGGTGCTCAAACTTTCAACTTTAGGGATGCTGGACCTTTAACAAGTGTACAGAAGAGAGAATTTCAGCAGGTGCAGCTTGTCATCTGTGGGATGACAAGTTGCACCTGCTGCAATTCTCTCTTCTATACACTTGTTAAAGGTCCAGCATCCCTAAAGTTGAAAGTTTGAGCACCCCTGGTCTGGAGGAATGAGACACTCACTCACTCCCTAGGCCATCCAAGACAGTTGATAAGGAATTGCAAGGACAGGAGTAGCTTCCCCACAGCATCTCTTTGGGATAAAGGATAGAAAATACAAGTTTACAAACCGAAGTCACGTTCCTGCAGTTGATATCTGTTAGAGCCTGCATCTGTAAGGAAGATGGAAAAACAAGGAAGTGGAATTTAAGAATCCAGGAGCCATAGATTCTTTTGAGAAATTAATGGGACATGACAATGTGCGTGGTGGTGGTGGTGGTGGGGAGGCTAAACAGGTCTCAAATTCTCACTTGGCCCCAGAAAAGTGTAGGTTAAACCTAACTTTTTATTACAGCCAAAGTGGACCAATAACCATTCAAAAGATTATTAGTTTACTGACCAGTCAGGTACCAAGGAACCATTTAAAGCAGTGGTTCACAGAGCAGTGGGACTCAGCAGTGGGACCCAAAAATTGTTGGGTCGCAAAACCGACAGATTAGGGCAGGGGTGCTCAATAGGTGGATCACGATCTACTGGTAGATCGCGAGGCAAAATGAGTAGATCGCAGAGTGCCAACCCCCCCTTCAGATGCCTCTGGGAGGAAACGCCGGGAGTAAGGCCCACTGTACTCAATGGGGCTTACTCCCAGGTAAGTGTGGCTAGGATTGCAGCCTCACAGCCTAATCCTAGGCATGTCTACTCAGGAGTAAGTCCTGTTATACTCAGTGGGGCTCAAGGTACACCAACATACATTGTACACATAAATGTTATATGTTATGATGGCACAAACATTGTAAAAAAAACTCTGGTAGATCTCTGGGCCTTGCTGGGTTTCAAAGTAGCTCTCGAGCCAAAAAAGTGTGAGCACCCCTGGATTAGGGTATGTGCATCAAGGGTTAAACAAGCCACTACTTGGGAGGGGCACTGCTGTCCAATCACCATTACAGCCACTCCCCTTGGCATTTATAAATCAGGCAGCAGCTGCTAGGGTCTCTAAAAAGTTTGCAAAGCACTGATTTAAAGCATTAATATAATAGAACTGTACTAAAGGAAATATACACTGCATATTAATTACAACGACACTGGTTAGGTCACTATAGGTGTGCACCCGTATTTGTGGAGTGTTGTGTACCAGAACCCCCATGGATACTATGATGAATACATGACGTATGGGTTTTCATATAGAGGAGATGAGTGCTTATATTATTCATATTAATTACAAGCATTTAGCTAATATAAGGGGTACAATTTATGGAAATGGGCTTCCAAGAGGTATGAAAGTTCAAAAGATTGGGAACCACTGCAGGAGAAGCATTAATCAGATCCTTCTTTAAGGTGCCTGGTGTGTTACGCCAGAGGCTCAACATGTAACATAGAACTTATAACTGGGAGTGTGCAATTCACAGCAGAGAGACAAGCACCAAGGAATGTGTGTGACAAGTGCAGCTGCACATAGTTGCAACCAATGGGTCTGCTTCTGAGTAAACAGGGTTGCAACTTCTGTTTACTCAGAAGCAGACCCATTGCTTTCCATGGGTGTTATTCTTAAGCAATGGTGCCCTGAGCTGTAGCCTGGGACCCTGTTTCAGATGGAAAGGAGGATTCCATCCTGGGGTTTGGAAAGCAGACCTGTGCCAAACGTGAGCATGTGCAAAATGGAAGGAGGCAGGCTGCCATTAGAGAGGGGAGCAGCAGAAAGGCCAGCTTTAGCTGGAGCTTTCCAGGGGTTGCTTTGCAGGCTGCTGCCTCACAGGGTTGTTGTGAAGGCGCAAGAGGTAGGGGAAATGGGGCGGGTGGGCGGACTGGGTCCCAGAAGGGAGTGGGACGGGTGGTGGGTCTCCATGTTGGACCGACTAGGGTCACAGCACGAAAAGGGCTGGAGCACTGCCTGGGTGGGGCGCGGCTCCTCGGGAGAAAGTCCCACTGCCTGCAGGGGACCGTGGTGGACACAAGAGGCGGGCGGCAGCCTCAGGCAGAGGAAGGCTCCAGAAGGCAGCCAGGCTGGAGGTCGGCGGTGCCGAAACCTCCGCTCAGCTCCGGCCTTCCAGCGCTCAAGCCCGCCCAGTGCCGCCCTTCCTCGCTCCGCCGTCCAGTCCGAGAGGCGCCTGCAGGTGCAGTCCTCGCCCCTCCTGTCTTCGCCCGCCCACCGCCGTCCTTTGATTGGTTCACCGAAGTGGCCCGGCCCGGCCGCGGCGCCCTTGGGAGCGACCCCAGCTTTGCTTCGGGCTCCCCCAGCGCGCGCCCTCACCAGTCGCGGGGCCAGGAACGGCGGCCTCCACAGCTGCCTGCTGGCGTTCAGAGCAACCGCCGCTGCCATCCTGGAAGCGTTCCTGAAGTCCGCAGGGGGAGGCAGAGCCCTGGCCAGACGCCGCCGGAATCTCGCGAGAGTTGCAAGAGAAAGCTGCGCGTGCGGAGCGAAGGCTGCGCGTGCGCAGGAAGACCTCTCCACCGAGGGGAGACGGCCTGGGGGCTCTCGATCCCACGCATGCGCACTAGTTGCCGCTGCTGCGCCGCGGCGGTGGATGAGCAGCAGCGGCCTGTAGAAGGAGGGTCATTCTGAAAAAGCCTCCTTGGATCTCCAATACAGCAGTGGCGTAGCTGGAGGGGGGCAGTCAAGCGGCCCCTCCCTTCGCACCCATTCCCAGCAGGAGGAGCAAAACGGAGCCGTACGGAATGGCTCCGAGGGGAGGGGCCACTTGCCCGCCTCGCAGCCGGCCTGTGTGCTCCGCCCCCCTCATAAGAACATAAGAACAGCCCCACTGGATCAGGCCATAGGCCCATCTAGTCCAGCTTCCTGTATCTCACAGCGGCCCACCAAATGCCCCAGGGAGCACACCAGACAACAAGAGACCTCATCCTGGTGCCCTCCCCTACATCTGGCATTCTGACTTAACCCATTTCTAAAATCAGTGGGGCATACACATCATGGCTTGTACCCTATAATGGATTTTTCCTCCAGAAACTCGTCCAATCCCCTTTTAAAGGCGTCTAGGCTAGATGCCAGCACCACATCCTGTGGCAAGGAGTTCCACAGACCGACCACGCGCTGAGTAAAGAAATATTTTCTTTTGTCTGTCCTAACCCGCCCAACACTCAATTTTAGTGGATGTCCCCTGGTTCTGGTATTATGTGAGAGTGTAAAGAGCATCTCCCTATCCACTCTGTCCATCCCCTGCATAATTTTGTATGTCTCAATCATGTCCCCCCTCAAGCGTCTCTTCTCTAGGCTGAAGAGGCCCAAACGCCGTAGCCTTTCCTCATAAGGAAGGTGCCCCAGCCCCGTAATCATCTTAGTCGCTCTCTTTTGCACCTTTTCCATTTCCACTATGTCTTTTTTGAGATGCGGCGACCAGAACTGGACACAATACTCCAGGTGTGGCCTTACCATCGATTTGTACAACGGCATTATAATACTAACCGTTTTGTTCTCAATACCCTTCCTAATGATCCCAAGCATAGAATTGGCCTTCTTCACTGCCGCCGCACATTGGGTCGACACTTTCATCGACCTGTCCACCACCACCCCAAGATCTCTCTCCTGATCTGTCACAGACAGCTCAGAACCCATCAGCCTATATCTAAAGTTTTGATTTTTTGCCCCAATGTGCATGACTTTACACTTACTGACATTGAAGCGCATCTGCCATTTTGCTGCCCATTCTGCCAGTCTGGAGAGATCCTTCTGGAGCTCCTCACAATCACTTCTGGTCTTTACCACTCGGAAAAGTTTGGTGTCATCTGCAAACTTAGCCACTTCACTGCTCAACCCTGTCTCCAGGTCATTTATGAAGAGGTTGAAAAGCACCGGTCCCAGGACAGATCCTTGGGGCACACCGCTTTTCACCTCTCTCCATTGTGAAAATTGCCCATTGACACCCACTCTCTGCTTCCTGGCCTCCAACCAGTTCTCAATCCAGGAGAGGACCTGTCCTCTAATTCCCTGACTGTGGAGTTTTTTCAGTAGCCTTTGGTGAGGGACCGTGTCAAACGCCTTCTGAAAGTCCAGATATATAATGTCCACGGGTTCTCCCGCATCCACATGCCTGTTGACCTTTTCAAAGAATTCTATAAGGTTTGTGAGGCAAGACTTACCCTTACAGAAGCCATGCTGACTCTCCCTCAGCAAGGCCTGTTCGTCTATGTGTTTTGAGATCCTATCTTTGATGAGGCATTCCACCATCTTACCCGGTATAGATGTTAGGCTGACCGGCCTATAGTTTCCCGGGTCCCCCCTCTTTCCCTTTTTAAAAATAGGCGTGACATTTGCTATCCTCCAATCTTCTGGTACTGTGGCCGTTTTGAGGGACAAGTTGCATACCTTAGTCAAGAGATCTGCAACTTCATTCTTCAATTCCTTAATAACCCTTGGGTGGATGCCATCAGGGCCCGGTGACTTATTGATCTTTAATTTATCAATGAGGTCTGAAACATCTTCTCTTTTAACCTCTATCTGACTTAACTCCTCGGTTAGGAGGGGCCGTTCGGGCAGCGGTATCTGCCCGAGGTCTTCTGCCGTGAAGACAGATGCAAAGAACTCATTTAATTTCTCTGCCATCTCTAAGTCTCCTTTTATCTCCCCTTTCCCTCCCTCACCATCCAGAGGGCCAACCGCTTCTCTGGCGGGTTTCCTGCTTCTAACATATTTGAAGAAGCTTTTATTATTCCCCTTAATGTTGCTGGCCATGCGTTCCTCATAGTCTCGCTTGGCCTCCCCTATCACCTTCTTACATTTCTTTTGCCACAGTTTATGTTCCTTTTTATTCTCTTCATTAGGGCAAGACTTCCATTTACAGAAGGAAGCTTCCTTGCCCTTCACAGCCTCTCTAACTTGGCTGGTTAGCCATGCGGGCACCCTCCTGGATTTAGTGGAACCCTTCTTTCTTTGCGGTATACACCTCTGCTGGGCCTCTATTACTGTTGTTTTAAGCAGCCTCCATGCACTCTGGAGAGACTGGACTCTTTTTACCCTCCCTTTCAACCTCCAGCGACGCAATACAGTAAGAAGCGCCTAACGTCGTCCTGCGTAGCACGCAGAACAGCGCCGAAGAAACCGGGCGCTCTAGGCTTCTAAGTCTATGGTATACCTCCTCATGTCCTACGTCCACGCATACGGCCCAGCGTCTATGATCCCGACCGTCCTAGAGAGGCCCCTTTAATAAGCGGCGCGCAGTCGCGTCTCCCCTCTCTTTCCGCTCGGCGAGGTGAGTGCGCGTGTGGGGTGGAGGCTGTGCCCGGCCCGGCAGAACTAGGCCCCGCTGCCCCTCGGAGAGTCTCCCCCCCCGACTAACCCTCTCCGTGTCTCTTTTGCAGACCCGCAGCCATGGGCCGCCGACCCGCGCGATGGTGAGTGTCCTGCCCGTTGCGGGTGGAGGAGAGCGCGGAGGGCGTTGGGAAAGGAAGGGAAGCCCGCCGGCCTGGCCTGGCCTGGCCTGGCCTGCCTTGCGGGGGTGGGCACTGCGCTCTTCTCCTTCCAGGTTCCCCCCTCAGTGAACGAGGTCCCGCAGAGCACGACGGTCAGGGGCTGCTGCCTTCAGGAGCGGGGTTCTTTTCTTATCACGGGGCTGCTGCTTCACGCTGTCCTCAGCTGCCCCACGGCATTTGCATGGCTGCTCCTCAGCCGGGATGATGGGCTGAGCCTCTGCTCAAAACAAGGCGCTTTGATGTATGTGTATGCGCACACACACACATGTACATATATGTATATTACATATATACGTGTGTGTGTATACATATAATTCATATTATATGCATTTAATTATATACATATAATTTATATTATAAATAAATAAATTTTTTTCACACATGGTCTTAGGAGCCTGGAAGCCCTGCTGGATCAGACTGAGAAAGAGTCCACCAGCCCAGCATTCTGTTTTCTTCCATGCCTGCCTTTGAGAAATTTACAATTGGGACCTGAAGTCAATAGTCTTCCACGTAGTGGCTTGCATAAAGCTATGTAGTCCATTCGTGAGTGAAGCAGGGGGTGTTCTGATCCATAGATAAGGTTGCAATTCTGGGAGTAAGCCCCATTGAATGTAATGGGACTTCTGAGTAGACAGGCAATGGATTGTGCCCTTAGCCATGCTGTGACGTCAGGTATTAGGATGGGCCTTCATTTGAATCAAGAGTCTTCTCCAGAAACCACTTATGATGTTGACGGTATTATTTATGGGCGATCAAGGCAAGAGCAATCAAATTTCATTGAATCAGAAGGCCAGATTTATTATCTAAGGAATGCTATAGGGACTTCGTTCCACCTCAATACAGTTCTACCAGAATTGGACACATGAGTTACAGTTCCATTAATTCTGCTGCAATGCACATTGATAGGGGTGCATAAGAAGATGATGATGTGACAGGGAAAGAGAAAGTAAGCAGCCTCCCTGAATCAGAAAAATGGGTTCGGTACATAAACATTTTCAGCATGAATAGGCATTACTTAAACATGTAGTGCATATCTTCAGACTGCAAAAGCAAGCATTCTCATTCACACACTCCTCAAAAAGTTGCCAAAATAGGAATCAAAATTCAACAAAACAACTGGAACTTTAATTCTAGTTGGCAGCTAGAATTGAGTCGTTTGTTTGCCCAGAAGTGGCTTTATAGCCCTGGGTGAAGGACACCACAAGATGCCCTCCGTAAGCCATATTGTTGCGCAGGGCATTGTTGCTAAAGGTCCTGATAAATTCCTGGATGTTTACTCATGACACGGTAAGGGGATTTTTTCAGAGCACATATAGAATTGATTCTCTTTACACTTAATAACGCCCACTGATTTGGAGAAAAGGGTTTGCAGTATACCAAGGCCTTGCAGTATACCATTTGAAAATTTAAGTGTATATTATCGGAGCATATTCTAGGAAACGAGGACAGAGTTGTAGGGAAACTAACTTCTGTTCCCACGTCTATTCCCTTACCAAAATATTGATTTCCTTCTCAGTGCACTAAATAGAACTAGCAAAATTGGTGTGCTACAATTGAACAAAGTGCCATAAAGGAGTGTACCTCTTGCTGATTCCTTTTTCAGTAGTACTAGGTGCAGATCCTTCTGCAATACTTGCTATCATAGGATATACAATATGATGGTGCTGAATATTTGTTGAGCAGTAGCTTCTGTTCTTCCAGTTGTTTCAACACTGGAAATAAGCAAGTAGACTTCCCCTACTGGTTATTAAACCCTTTCCCCCTGTCCTAATTCCTCAAAAAACTCCTGCCCTACATGACTCATTCATTTAGAAGAAACTGTAGTAATTGTCTTATCTCTCCTTCATTGATTATCCTGCAAGTTGATTATTTTTTGTCTGGCGCCAATATTCAAATTTAGGCCTTGTGATGAAGCTGGTCTCAGTATCACTTGCATTATTTTTCTTAGGTCTTCTAATTAGCAATTGCTTGTAGTTTAAAGTGCTATTCAGGAGACCAAATGTTTTATAGGTCAAATGTGTACTGTGACTTGTTTTCTAAAATCTGATTTCCTGAAAGTGAATTATCAGAAGATCCCTTGACATATTACTATTGGTCCCATGAAATGCAGTCTCTTCTATAGTGTTTCTGGGAGGTAAAACCAAGTAAAACTGACTCAAAGCACTGATTCACAATGTCACTTTGCCAAGCAAGCCAGCAAAAGCAGTAAGGCTTTGTAGGTAAGGTGAGTGGCAGGTGTGATATGCTGTTTTTCTGCAGACTTGAGCTCTAGTATTGGTAGAAATGGGCTTAGGTTGGAAACAGCCATCTCTGTATCTGTTCAAGGTACAGATATTTTCTGTCAGCTCTAAGTTAGTGACTTGAGGGCCTGCACTTCAGACCAATTTCTAAATGCTCAATTCCTCTTGTGTACTGACAGTTAAAATATTTATTGGGGGCATTGCAATAGGCAACAATTTGGCCAGAAGCTACTTGGAGAGGTTCAAAATCCTCTACCGGTGGGTGGCCCTCTGTATCACAACTCTGGGCAAAAAAAAATGATGGTGCAAGATCTGAACTCTTTAAAACTTTCAGCTATTGTGGCTTTGTTTTGTGTTGCTTGATTTCAGTGCTCTTGCAATTCTTTCTTCCAGCTATCGATACTGCAAAAATAAGCCTTACCCAAAGTCCCGCTTCTGCAGGGGTGTTCCTGGTAAGTAAGATTATGATCTAGGTTTTCTCATGATAGGACATGGAGTATTGTATAAGATGCACTGTGTATGAATTTCTGGGCTTCCAGAAGAGCGAGAAGCCTAATAGTAAGTGCATAAGATTTGACCTGATGCAGCTCTACAGTTTGCAGTTCCCTTGTATTTGAGCTCTTCTTAGTTGTCTTTGACTTGCCTGTGACCTGGGTAATAGTGATTGCTGAAATGGTTTTCTTTCTCTCAGATCCGAAGATCAGAATCTTTGATCTGGGCAGGAAGAAGGCAAAGGTTGATGAGTTTCCACTCTGTGGACACATGGTGTCTGATGAATATGAGCAGTTGTCATCTGAAGGTAAGGTATACCAACAAAGCACACAGACTGTCCTTGCCATTGATTATATGCTCATCTCATTCATCTTATGCCCTCTCCCTGTAGCTCTAGAAGCTGCCCGTATCTGCGCCAACAAGTACATGGTGAAGAGTTGTGGCAAGGATGGCTTCCACATCCGTGTGCGCCTCCACCCCTTCCACGTCATCCGTATCAACAAGATGTTGTCATGTGCTGGAGCTGATAGGTGAGGAGTGGATCAGAGATTTAGCTTTGATGTTAGGTCTGTGGCTGAGGTGTTTTGAGAGAATGTGCAGTCAATTAAGCCGACCAGCCTCTGCTACCATGAGAGGCTGGTGTGCACTGGCTGCACACAGCAACTCCCCTGGTTGTGTACGTGCTCTGTTGTTTGTACAGAGCACCTTAAGGGACCTTGGGAACAATTCTAATGGTAAGGTGTATGGATGCTTATAGGTCCTGTGGTAAGTAATGGATTGTATTGACATAGATTTTTCCATGTTGTGCTAGGAGTGCTTGACTGCTGATGGTTGTGGCAATAGGCAATGATCCCTGCAGATCATAAACTAAAAACCTTTTATTTCTCCTAGACTCCAAACTGGTATGCGTGGAGCCTTTGGCAAGCCTCAGGGCACCGTGGCCCGTGTGCACATTGGCCAAGTCATCATGTCCATTCGCACCAAGGTGCAGAACAAGGAACATGTCATTGAAGCATTACGCAGGGCCAAGTTCAAGTTTCCTGGTCGTCAGAAGGTAGCGTGTGTGGGTGGGGCATCATTTCCACTTTGTGGTGTTCTCAGTGTTGGCTTATAAAGGCATTTTCGTGTGGGAGTAGAGTAGAGTTGTGTGGGTGGGAGTAGAACAAGAATTAAACACGGCCTTACTGTGTTTTGTTTTGAGATAATTATTTTGCTGTTCTTATAACTGATTGGCTTCCCTACAAAGCTAATCTCCTGTACCCATGTTACAATGAATAGTCATAGACTAGCATTGGAAGGACAGAGAGTGTGATCTCTGGTATAAGCTCATGGCAAAAAAGCTAGCATGGTCATGGCAGTGTATAGGTACATATGTACCTTAGTTCCCAAAGTGCACTTAGAGGGAGTGTGTGGTTAATATAGTTAACTTCTGATTTTTCTTCTTAGATTCACATCTCCAAGAAATGGGGCTTCACCAAATTCAATGCTGATGAGTTTGAGGACATGGTAGCTGAGAAGCGTCTCATCCCGGATGGTTGTGGAGTTAAATACATCCCTAACCGGGGCCCCTTGGACAAGTGGCGTGCCCTACATTCAGCATGAGTGCCCAGAAGCTCCCCCATATGCCTCTTGTTTGAAGGAAATTTAATACAAATAAACACTTCTTGAGAACTAGCTTCAGTGTGGGACTGTTAAAATTGGGATGAGAGAGTGATTAGTATGTCCCTGAAAGGTGTGGTTCACTCTCTTTTGGGAATGAAGTGAAGAAGCTTATGAATAAGAGAGTGTGTAATCCCTTTTCAGTGTTTTCCATGGTTCTTACAATACTGTCTCCTTCAGTATTCTTTCACAAGGCCTTGGCTCAGGTGGAAGAACATCTGCTTTGCATGCAGACGGTCATAGATGTTCAATCCCTTCAAGCAGGACAGAGGAAAAATTCCTGTCTGAATACTTTGGAGAGTCACTGCCAGTCTGTGTTGAGAATATTCATAGAATTGGAAGATGCCTAGTAGGTCATCTAGTCCCCTGCCTGTAGCAGAAATCCTCTAGAGCAGTGGTTTTCACCCTTTTCAGCCTGGGACCCACTTCTGAGAATGACAATCTGTCTGGGACCCACTGGAAGTGATATCAGACAGGAAGTGACATCATGGTGATGCCAGAACCAGAAGTGATGTCATCAAGCAGGGTGACATCACTGTTCTTACCTAGGAACTCAAACTGTAAATGACAACAAAATATTCCAGCTCAGAAGTTTCTTACAATTCTCCTCCCCTGCTACAATCATCCGCTCCAGGGTGCCACTCCAGGCTTCCTCTTGCTTCCCATGGGCTCTGTGGGCAGCAGCAGGCAAAGATGCTGTAGGGATGCTCCCCTGCTCCATTACCAGGTTCCAGGGTGCCTCTCGCCTGCTGCTGCTGGTGGTGATGATCATCCTCACAGCCCACCCCTCTCCCTCCCTCCCTCCACCAAGATGACCCCGCTGCAGGCTCCCTCTCGCCTACCTGCCAGCCAGCCCAATCAGGTCTACTCAGAAGTAAGTCCCATTGGAGACAATGGGGCTTACTCCTAGGAAAGTGTGGATGGGATTGGGAAGTGTACTAGGGGAAGGGCGGACGCTGCTGCCACCGTAGGTGCACTCTCCTAGGAATGGGGCCGGGCAGCCGCACTCTTGCACAGGAAAAGCTGTACTGAGGTGGATAAATTTATGTACGGAGGGAGCAGAAGTGCAAGACTTGCAAGGCAAAGTAATTGGAAACAAGTTTGCCTTGTGATGCAAGACTGCTTGTTTTTCAAGCAATTTCTCAATTCTGTGAGAAACTGATAGTTATGGACATGGCGTGTTTCAGGCAGCTTGGGCTCCAGTACTAATTTTCCTCTGCAGCTAGGGACATCCTTTATGGTTTGCAACCTTTAGTCTCGAAAGACTATGGTATAAGCCTACAGCACCCGGTATTCCCAGGCGGTCTCCCATCCAAGTACTAACCAGGCCTGACATCCTAGGCATATGGCTTGCTATAGCAATAGCTTAGCCTACCAGGCCTGACTAAAACACCACACAAACTGAGTTTGTGGGTCTGTGCAGAAGTATTCCCCAGCAAACATCAATATAGAAAAAATTCCCTGGGAGATATTGTTCTGCAGATCACTGAAAGTGCATTTGTGGGAGGACAGAATTGTTCTCTAGGTACTTTTTATCTGGCTGTAGTGTGGCAGCAGAGTACAGTGCATCCCTGAACCCTTGGCAAAACAAGCTCAATGCATACTATTAAAATTGCCTGTTGTAAGTAGGGTAGATAACACTGTACGTCATTTATATACATTTGTTCTAGATAAAATCAGATTTCCAAAAAATGGGGCTGGTTAAAGAATCATATTGCCCCTTGCCTGCCTAAATGCATGTATTTAACTACTCTTGCAAAGGAAAATGGTAACAGGACTATGATAGCCAAATGCTTTAGGCCAGTAGTTCTCAAACTTTTAGCATCAGGACCCACTTTTTAGAATGAGAATGTCAAGACCCACCAGAAGTGACATCATCAAACAGGAAAATTTTTAAAAATCCTAGGCTGCAATCCTACCCATGAGTAAGTCCCATTGTTTATCATTGTTAAAAGCATATACATAGTAGCCTGTTGAAAATACAGATCTATAACATTTCCCCAAATGCAGTCACATGCCATTGTAGCATCAAGTCTAATAAATTAAAAATAAAATATTGAAATGAATGGGAACCCACCTGAAATTGACTCATGACCCACCTAGTGGGCAATTTGCCACTCTAACACACACCTACAATACATTTGTGTATTGTGTCTTGCTACAAGCTTTGCCTTAGCAGAAGTTAAAGAGCAGGTTGTAGCTGAGATGTGCAGTCCTTCATGTAACCTGCTCTTTAACTTCTGCTAAGCCAAAACTTGTAGCAAGACACAATGCACAAATGTAGGTGTGTGTTAGTGGCAAATTGCCTATGTTGAACTTGTAGCACATTTGTCAAAGTCTGTTTGTCTCTGAATGTTCAACACATTGCTGCGCTGGGGTAGCACTTCCATTTCTATTTCCAAGTTCCTAAACAGAGGGACACTCCTCACCCCACCCCATTCACCTTTAGTAAAGAGCAAACAAAGAATGCTTGAAACTTCATAGCTCTCGCTTGACCGTTGGTGCCAGCCGAAGGTCCACCTCCACAGGATAATGGTCACTGATTTCTAGGGCCTGTGGAAATAAAGAGGGTGCAAATTATGCAGGCTCTGATCGCTTACACAAATTGCTGGTCTGGAGTTTGAGAGAGCACCCCATTACTCACCTCTTCTTCAGACAGTCGAAGCGCTTGTGTAAAATTGAAAGGCTTGGCTGAGCCAGGTATAATAGCTCTGAGTAGCTCATCCCCATGCACGATGATCCTGTACAAAAAGTGTTTAAATTGAGATTGACAGACTCCATTCTTGCCCCCAGTAAAATGAACAGGTTAGTCTAAGTGGTCACAGGCAATGGGAGTTGGTGTGCTTTGGAGCTATGATCAGGCTGATGTTTCTTTCGAGACAACATTATTGCAATATATTTGCAGTGCACATGTAGGGGTGTTACCTTATGATTTGGCCATGGTCTCTACCATGTTTGGCCACCTCTCTCTTGCTGTGCTTTTTGTTTTTCCTAAAGGCAACCATTAGTGTTTTTGAATGGAGTGGAACACTTAACTTCTCTGGAAGAAGTCATCTGAAAAACTTCATACCTGTCATAGGCATAGCAAGTCCGGTGGCTGACTGTAGTATCCTCCTTGTCACTGATGAGCCAGTGGAAGGCAAGGTTACTACGCAGGCGGATCCTGACCCAAGCACTTGCTGGGATGTAGGCGCCAGCAGCATTCAGGTCTCCCAATATCATCACGTTCTGTCGGGATTACAGAGGCAAATGGGTGTGTGGTGACTGTTTTCCTGGCTCATGTTTTTATCAACCATCATCATGAAGTACCTGAGTGTTCCAGTGTTCTATCAGTTCCATGCATACATCAAACAGCAGGTCAAGCTCATGGACTGCTTCCCGAGGACTGGCATGGTGTGAGATCAGCACAAAGTCTAGGATTGCTGTAGGGGGTAGGTTTGGGGAGAAGGCTTTGGCTCAGGTGGTGAGAGGAGATGTCAAGAGTTGTCCCTCCCCACCTTTAAACAGCTTTCCTCACAAGTGCCATTTGCATGCTGCTGGTACTGTCTTGAAGCAGCTCCATGTCCTCACCTTGTCATCATGCATCTGATTTCCCTATCCCCTGTCCAATCCACCACTTGCTTTGAATGTCATTGAACATTCCAACCAAGCCTATGTGCATGCTGTAGGAGCATGGAAAACCCACATAATGAGAGAGTGCGTGCAGACTGCAGTTGCCTGAGAATGTACCTGCTCTTAGAACAAAATCCACCAAGTTTTTAGCGATTGTAGCCATGAAGCTATGCTAGAAATTGTATGTGAGAAAGGCTTGCTGAAATCTCAAAGGCAGGAATGGTGGCTAAGATTTCCAGACTACTGTACTCCAAGCCCTGTGTACACTCCTACCTTGCTGCTGTAATGTACTTGGCTCTGTAAGGAGAACAACTGGCCCCAGATGAAAGAGTACATAAGAACAGCCCCACTGGATCAGGCCATAGGCCCATCTAGTCCAGCTTCCTGTATCTCACAGCGGCCCACCAAATGCCCAGGGAGCACACCAGATAACAAAAGACCTCATCCTGGTGCCCTCCCCTACATCTGGCATTCTGACTTAACCCATTCCTAAAATCAGGAGGTTGCGCATACTCATCATGGCTTGTACCCCATAATGGATTTTTCCTCAAGAAACTCGTCCAATCCCCTTTTAAAGGCGTCTAGGCTAGACGCCAGCACCACATCCTGTGGCAAGGAGTTCCACAGACCGACCACACGCTGAGTAAAGAAATATTTTCTTTTGTCTGTCCTAACCCGCCCAACACTCAATTTTAGTGGATGTCCCCTGGTTCTGGTATTATGTGAGAGTGTAAAGAGCATCTCCCTATCCACTCTGTCCATCCCCTGCATAATTTTGTATGTCTCAATCATGTCCCCCCTCAGGCGTCTCTTTTCTAGGCTGAAGAGGCCCAAACGCCGTAGCCTTTCCTCATAAGGAAGGTGCCCCAGCCCCGTAATCATCTTAGTCGCTCTCTTTTGCACCTTTTCCATTTCCACTATGTCTTTTTTGAGATGCGGCGACCAGAACTGGACACAATACTCCAGGTGTGGCCTTACCATAGATTTGTACAACGGCATTATAATACTAGCCATTTTGTTCTCAATACCCTTCCTAATGATCCCAAGCATAGAATTGGCCTTCTTCACTGCCGCCGCACATTGGGTCGACACTTTCATCGACCTGTCCACCACCACCCCAAGATCTCTCTCCTGATCTGTCACAGACAGCTCAGAACCCATCAGCCTATATCTAAAGTTTTGATTTTTTGCCCCAATGTGCATGACTTTACACTTACTGACATTGAAGCGCATCTGCCATTTTGCTGCCCATTCTGCCAGTCTGGAGAGATCCTTCTGGAGCTCCTCACAATCACTTCTGGTCTTCACCACTCGGAAAAGTTTGGTGTTGTCTGCAAACTTAGCCACTTCACTGCTCAACCCTGTCTCCAGGTCATTTATGAAGAGGTTGAAAAGCACCGGTCCCAGGACAGATCCTTGGGGCACACCGCTTTTCACCTCTCTCCATTGTGAAAATTGCCCATTGACACCCACTCTCTGCTTCCTGGCCTCCAACCAGTTCTCAATCCAGGAGAGGACCTGTCCTCTAATTCCCTGACTGTGGAGTTTTTTCAGTAGCCTTTGGTGAGGGACCGTGTCAAACGCCTTCTGAAAGTCCAGATATCTAATGTCCACGGGTTCTCCCGCATCCACATGCCTGTTGACCTTTTCAAAGAATTCTATAAGGTTCGTGAGGCAAGACTTACCCTTACAGAAGCCATGCTGACTCTCCCTCAGCAAGGCCTGTTCGTCTAGATTTTTGCCTAAATCAACAGATAGTTGAGTTGGATTCCATGTTTGTTCACATGCTGCCTGCAGTTTGTGGGAAATTACCCATTAAGATGGAAAAATGGGAAAGGCTGCATGTCAGTCTTAAAACTTAATGGGCTTGCTAATCTGCTTTCTCCCATAACTGTCTTGGAAGTGACTGAGGGCCCAACTAGTTGTGACATCTACTACTGTTAATTTCCTTTCTGTAAAAGCAACTATTAGGGCCTGACTACTGTGAAGCTAGGTGAAGGGAGTTAACTTTTTTACAAATGCAGACGCACATCTGTTGTATGTATATAGTTTTCTCTCTGCAGCTAATAGCAGCTTGGGGAAATTTCTAGTGCAGAAGAAAAAATAAAAGGATTATTAATCCTGTCTCCCAGTGCCACAGGCCACCCAAATTACTCCCCCCCACCCCGCCGCCCATGGTTGATTTTTGGGAAATAAAAAGACAGCATCTGCTGTTGCATCTCTCCTATGTCTAGCTTGGTTTGCGCTCTTGAATCATGGATCTATGGACAGCTGTATAAACTTCAGTGTGGAGAAACCAGGCATTACCTGTGCTTGTAGACTGGAAGCGTGCAGCAAAGGGTCCTCTAGCAAAAGCCTTAGAGTCTCCAGCATCCTCACCCCCAAATTGCCACCAATCAGTAACTGACACAATATCCATCCTATAAAGGAGAAAGAGGAGCAACAAAAGGAGGGTGCATCCTGAGGAACTTCATAGCACAAAATGTTAGAAATGGGGAATTGCTCTTTGGGGGTGTGCTTTCAAAGTTGCCCATTGTATATAGAAGTGAACATGGATATGTATCTGTTGCAGACTCATTGGATGCCCTTAACTGAATCATACATGTCTATTTCTAACTGGAAGGGCAATCCCACCTGGACTATCACTTTATATAGCAGGTGGGGTCTGACGTGACCGAATGTTTCTTCATACAGAAAATGAAGAGCTCCAGACTAGCCTTTTCTCTGGCATTTCTATGTCCAAATAATTTTGTTTGGATGGAAGAACATTCTACAATATGAGTCCCAACATTCCACAACATGCTTCATGGGAAGCACGTGTTCTGTCACTGAGCTACGACTCTCTTCTCCCTGTTGCTGTTCAGGGGTGCTCAGATATTTGGGATCGGCTTTGCTTTTTATTGAAGTCCACCAACTGAGCCGGGGCAACAGAGCCAGGGGCAGTACAGTGCCTGCAGGTGCAGCCAGACTAAATGGTGGCACACCAATTATCTCATGTACTCCCATAGGCCCAAACATCAGGATGACCTAAATACACATGTGCAGGCCAACACTGTAGTTACTACAGATCAAAGATTCTCTAAAACTGGCCAGCAAAGCTGCACAAAAACTTGGTGAAAGACAGCCAATGAACACTTGTGTTATATGGAGTGAGGAATGTTGTGACTGAGGAGAAACCTGAGGCACAAGACTTGCTATTTCTCAAATATAACTCGTGTTTTGGGTTGTTGTTTTTTTTAACTTGCACAAGTTGAACCCTCTGGTTCTGTTTGTGGAAATCAGAAGCATTAGGTTTGGTGGAGAGGGGGGTTCTTGTTGAGTGGTTTTCCCTGTTCTCCTGAAAGTTACCTATATAGTAAATGTCAGGATGGCTGAGTGGTCTAAGGTGCCAGGCTCAAGGTTGTTCCCTTTCCAGCTCTGGGTGTTCTGGTCTCCGAATGGAGGTATGGGTTCAGATCCCACTTCTGACATTACCTATATACAAAGACATTCTGCTCTTTGTAGCTGCCATGCCCAAGCCTCTTGCTCTCCAGGTGCCTGTACTGATGGGAGGGATCGTACCTGCCAATAAGAGAAAGCCTATGATGCCACCTTCCTTGCTCTGTCCCCTTCCAGAACTGAGGCAGCATGCTAGGAGATAATGGTTTTTCTTCTCTTCAAATTTAAGTCACAGGCCACACTGTCGCTATACATTCTCATTAGGGAAGGTAAGACATTGTTCAAGTGGTACGAGATTATTCCTGCAGACTGCATTATAATGTGAAAGCAGGTTTGTCTCACATGGATGTACAGAAATGGGGGGGAAAAATCATCCTAGATTCAGAATCTATCTTTCTACAGTGATGTAGTACAGAAGACCCATATACAATTTTATAAGTAGGAATGATCCTTTCCTTCCCCTTTGGTTGTACAAATGAAAAATTGTTAAATGTAAATAAATATAAAGCAAAGTCTAATTTTGCAGTATCTAATGGTTAAAATGAGCCGAGTTTGTACTGCTCCAGTCTATAGGTTGGAATGCCATTTTTAAATACCTCCAACATAAACATGCCCTGTGAATAACAAAACAGGCACATCTAGGAGAAAGTGTGCTTGAACCCAACTCATGACTAGAGTTATCACTCAACTGATACCTGTTCAGTTCCCGCAGCAGTGTCCGAATAGCTGAGCCCTTGGAGTCACGCACCTCTTGCACAGCAGAGATATCACAGCGAGAAAGGATCTGGCAGTGGGAGAATGGAGGGGGCGTCAGAGCCTACAGCTGGGAACAGGCTTGTTGCTGTGTCCCACCACTGTTTAGCTGTTCTGGGCATTGCCTCACCCACCTCTATAGGTGGCAGGCAGATAATGGGGCATGGAATCGGTTGAGACAGAGGCACTTTCTCCTTCAGTGAATGTATTGGCAACCTTCAGTCTCGAAAGACTATGGTATTGCGCTCTGAAAGGTGGTTCTGGCACAGCGTCTAGTGTGGCTGAAAAGGCCAATCCGGGAGTGACAATCCTTCCACAACGCGAGCAAGTGCAGTATGTCCCTGGTCTGTCTCCCTGGCTATGGGCCTTCCTTCTTTGCCTCTTAGCCTCAGACTGTTGGCCAAGTGTCTCTTCAAACTGGGAAAGGCCATGCTGCACAGCCTGCCTCCAAGTGGGCCGCTCAGAGGCCAGGGTTTCCCACTTGTTGAGGTCCATCCCTAAGGCCTTCAGATCCCTCTTGCAGATGTCCTTGTATCGCAGCTGTGGTCTACCTGTAGGGCGCTTTCCTGTAGGAGTGAATGAGAACTCCTTCAAGAATGAACAATTTTCCTATCAAATATCAGACTGTTCTCAACAAAACACAAGTAACCATATTGGCCAGGCACCAAAAAAGGCTGTAGGGATGCCATTTTCTATTTACTACATAGCCATAAGATCAAAGATAGACATTGCCAGTGCTTGCTCCAGGGTTTGGGGGAAGCAGGGAGCTCCCAGTGAGCTCTGCTTCTTAGTCACTGGGCACCCTCCATTTGGGATATGGGAATGATCAGGAAAGAAACATGGGGTGGGGAGAGATTAAGCCTTGGGGGGGGGGGAGTGCAGTGCAGTGGAACACACAATCTGCATCAGAACCGTGTTGGGGTTAATCCCTCCTCCCTCATGCCACAGTCTCAATCCTTGTGGCCCTATCAATCCCGATACTATTTACAAAATAAAAAAATAAGCAGGATCAAGTGTTGTCACTTTTTGCTAACCAAATGAAGTCTGCCACCAGCATAGCTTTTACCTGAAACATGTCATGGACTCACCTGAACAAGAGCTTTTATGACCCTCTGGTTTGCTGCCTTGGCTCTCCCAAAGCTGCGTATGTTGAAAGCACAGATTTTGAATGTGGCTACCACAAGCTGCGCACCCAGCAGCAGGATGAGCAGAAGGGAGACCGCTGGTGCCATGGCCCTGGGGCACCCCATGTTATCTGAACATCTGTATCTAGCAGATTGGGAGAAGAATGCCAGCCTGGGGTCATTATTGCTGCATCTGCAGCGAGGCACGGGAGGACACAGCCTTTGTGTAGGCTGTTGACTATGACGTGACAGTGCAGCAGAGAAAGTGCTGGGTCACTCGAACATAGTCCTCAGCTGGGAGAGAACAGAAGTCCCCATTCCTAACTTCCCCTCCCCCCACCCTTGATTCCACTATCCAAACCACCTATAAATTACCCTTGGGAATGAGCTAATTTCCTGAAAAAGCAGCCTCAGGAATTTTCAGGAAAGACCTTGTCAAAAATTTCCTGAGAATCTAAGTTTCCTGGGTCTGTTCTGCTTCATTCATCCTTTCTTTTACCAATCCTTTCAGACCTGTTTTTGCTAAATGAGTGAAACACCAATGTGACAGCAGAGGTTATATTTCTATCATATTATACATATTTTAAAAATACTTTGTTGGAAATGTGACATCAAGAAGAAAGTCTTCCATCTAGGACCATATTTTTTATTCACAATTGTTACAATTTTAAGCATTAAGAGGGGAAAACAGGCATAAAACAAGGGTTTTGCAAGTTGATAGACACATTATGCTCTTTGTTGGACACCCGGAAACCTCACTGAGGAAAGTGCAAACAGAGGTGGACTGTTTTAGCAAGGCTTAACTGTTTCCTGTAGAAACCAGTACTCCTTAAATTTTACCTTTTAGCTACATTTTCTAATCCTGCCCTTCCTCTGAGGAATTCAGGCCAGCATACAGTTCTTCCCTTTCATCTTCACAACAATCTGTGAGGTAGATTAAACTTGAGAATATGAGATTGCCCCAAGTTTGCCCCAATGAGCTTTACGGCTGAGTGAGAATTTGAACATGGGTGTGCCTGGCCCTCTAACCCTTATCACACACCACACCAACTCTCTCTTTAAAACTGCTTCACTTAGACTGAATCATGCTCTACATTTTTATAGGCAACACTGAAAAAAGTAGGAAGGCACCAACAGGTATAGAATTCCAGGAAGCATGACAGAGGTCCAGAAAAGCATTTCCTCCATATTCATCATTGAGGTGAGAATTCTGATCAAGAATCACTGGAATTCAACTAAGGGCGCAGTCCAGCCCTTGACACAAACGTGCCATAAGAGGAAGAAACTGGAAGAAGTCTCAGCACCGATGGAGGCAACGAGCATGCATCAGCCCAGCTGGGCTGACAGGAGCCTCTGAGGTAGAGGGGGAGGGGGCAGGGGGGAGGTGAGAGGGAGGTGTTCCTGAGTAGGGGGAGGGCAGGCGGTGGGCAGCCCATGGGGAGAGTGGGCAGATGGGGAGCAGGAGGCAGGGCTGGGATCCAGCAGTTATGCCAGATCCCAACCCCTGTTCCGGGGAGAACAGAGCGGCTTCAAGCTACTCCACTCTCCTTCGGCTTGTGCCACTTCTTAAGGTGGCGCAAGTCCAAGGATACCCATAGGGGAAAGGGCGTCTTTCCCAGAGGTAAGGGGGAAAGTTTCCCCTTGCCTCTGGCTGAGTCGTTTTTGGCCCGTATCCTGTGCTGGATACAGCGCAAGCCTCTTGGCTTGTCTGTTCCAGCACAGGGTAGGATTGTGCCCTAACCAACATCACATGCTTCCATAGGTCTCTTCCAAGCTAGACAGAATACTGAACCTCAGCTTCTTGCAAACCAGCATAAAGAAAAAGGAGACCTTTTCTACAGTGTCTGGGTTGCATTGTCTTGTATGTTACATATTTGATTTATTTCAAATGTCTCTTGTTGCTCCTTTTCAGATAGAGTGAACTACTATGATTATTGGCTTGAATCCAAAATGCCACTTATGCAAACCCAGGGGGTTAGGTCTGTTCAGTGGCATCTTTGACTCTGTTGAGTGGCAGATCACCTTATCATATCAGAAGCTGCTGTTCAGTCTTCCCTCATTTTGAGAAGAGGTTTTGCCATGCATTGTGTGTACCTCTGGAGGTGGCGCAAGTCTGAGGAGAGCGGAGCAACTTGAAGCCATTCCGTTCTCCCCAGGGACAGGGGTTGGGATCCGACATAACCGCCAGGTCCCAGCCCCGCCCCTGGCTCCCATGTGCCTGCCCCCGGGGCCGCCCATTGCCCAGAAACACTGCCCAGAAACATCCCCCTCCCACCTCTTCCCCGCCCCCCATGCCTACCGTCTCCGCTTGTGTCGGCACAGGTGCGCTGGCACAACCAGCGGGGAGGAAGCCGCCGCAGAGGCTTCTGCTGGCCTCTGTGCATTGGCGCACCTAGATGCACCAACGCAGCTTCCTCCCACGGAGGCACAAACATGCTTTCTGGCACGTTTGCAACCCTCCTGGGGCTCCTATGCCGGCATAAGCGCCGGTTAGGATTGCACCCTTTACTGCATATCATCAATTCTGTGAGTAAAACTCTCTCCTTTGCTGTAGTTTCATTCTGGAGTTTCTGTTTTTAGCTCTTTAATTTTAATTAATGCTTATTCTGGCTGTTGGAATTGCTTTTATCTTTTTAATCCACATGTTTTCTCTTCATCTCCTAAGTCCACTACATGCCCCAGAAAAACAAACTGTGTGGAGGAGGTTGGACTTACTTTCCATCTCCTTCTTGAGCTCGATGTTTTCTTTCTCCCTCCCTCTTTCTTTCTCCCTCACTCTAAACTGTACTAGACCCTTGGAACCTCTGCTCCAAGAGGATAGAACAGGAGCATTTAGGAAGAGTTGTGGTTTATCTCATCATACACCCTTACTATCCAGGGGTATGTTGTTCATTTCTGCAGACGTACCCTGCCGTTGCAGCTATCAGCAAGATTGACAGTCCACCATTCCTCCTGATCAAAAAGCAGCTGTTAGAGCATTTAATGATAAATGCTTAATAAGTGCTTAATAGTAATATTGGCCTACTTGACAGGGCTGAGGCAAGGATTTCTGAGGTAATGCATGCCAAATGCTTTGAATTCTCTAAAGTGCTATGTAAATCCTGAGTATTATTAGGATCAGTTAAAAAAAATAAAACAACAACAAACATAACTCACAGAATCCCTGTTCAGGCCAAGTGGGTATTCACAGCCCAAAAAGTCAAAGTAAGCTTTTCCTGTTTGGCCTTAATTAGTTCCTCCCTTGTTTTTTCACCTGTATGCCTCATGGAATATGAGACCCTAAACAGAATTCTCATCTAATGAGTCTGCTAGAGGTCCTTCTGAACTAAGGATTGTATCCCAACCCCATCAGTTCATGCTATTTTGTATTTGTGCAAAGTGGCACAATTTTCACAAATCCTTGCCCCCATCCCCCCAAATCTGCTCTTTTTTGATTGAAAGACCCAGGAGCTTAGCTGGAGAGAAAAAAAGAGAACAGGCAAAAATTGCATTCCTCCCTTGTTCAAGCACAAGACAGAGTGAATGAAAGGCGGGGTTTAAATACAACTTTTGGACTTTGTGTCATGCTTTCAACCACTTCTGCTATTGTGACATATATATTTAAGCTTTAAACAGAATTGTCACACACTGTATTGTACTTGCATTTCATGGCAATTTGTAAGTAGTAGTACTTATTTTTATTTTCCTATTTAACTATGGCAGTGATTTTCAACCTTTTTCATCTCACTGCACACTGACAAGGCACTAAAATGGTCAAGGCACACCACCAGGTTTTTTTTACAAGGCACACCATGCTGCCAGTGGGGGCTCACATCTCCCATTAGCCCTATTAATAAATGACCTTCCCCCACATTCCTGTGGCACACCTATGGACGACTCACAGCACACCAGTGTGCCATGGCACAGTGGTTGAAAACGGCTGACCTATGGGGTCTGTGCAGGGGCAGGAATTGGCAAAAAAAACATATGTCAGGGTTGCGATCCTATGCACAGTTTCCTGGTAGCAGACTCCACTGAACACAGTGGAATTTACTACTGAGTAGACATGCGTAGGGTTGTGCTGTTTATTAGTCTTTAAGGTGTCACAAGACTGTTATTTTTCACTTTTGCATTTTTAGCATGGTTTTTACCCTTCAGTCTGAAGAAGAGTTCTGAATTACTCAAAAGTTTGCAAACTTAATTATGAACTTTGGTTGGCCCTAATAAAACTGTTATTTCAGAAACACTGTAGAGTTGGCTTAATTAAATTGTTTTTTGGCCACAGGTAAAAAGGTTTAACTTCAGCTAGCCAAAATTGGCTTACAAAAACTTACCCATGGAGTAACTTACTCCATGGTACTCATTTTTTAAGCTAATAAGATGCATTCTGCCTGAGGTAGTGCTTTGTGTAACTTGGGTATTTGCATAACATCTTTAAACCACAGGTTTGTCCAGTTAAAAGTATGTTCTCACCAATTCCACAGCTCTATTGCTATGGGACCAACTTGGCCACTAGCATCTGGATCCCCAGGATCAGAAAAGTTTCAGATGAACCAGAAAGCATGGCTAAGGTCAGTAGCAGAAGACTAGTTGGACTGGCTGGTTGGAAACCCCATGAAGCCGCATTCAGTTCCACCTCTACTGGGTAATGGTCGCTGATCTCCAAAGCCTAGGAGAGAGAGAAAGCGCATGAAGAGCAGGGAAACAAGACTATGGAGTTTCTCTCCCTTGTTTTGAATGCAAGAAAAAGGGTGCAAAAGATTCCACTGTTTTAGCACTGTTTTATTCCAAGAATCAGGAGAATCTTTTCTCCAGGGGGACCTCTCACAGTAAATGTTCAAAGTCCACAGCAGTGAATACACAGCCCACAGGTGGTCCCAGAACAGTGCATGTGGAAACATTCATTGGCTACAAGCCTTGTGCTACTACAAAGGCACAGCTGATCTCCATGCAGATATGTCCTGTTAAGGGGATGGGGCTTCATAAGCATCCCCTTCTCTGTGTCTTTTGGCAGCAGAAAAAAAGATTATGCAGAACAGCAAAAAGCCACTGAAGGAAGCAGAAAAAGGGAAACCATGCAGAATGGCTTAATTTGCATAATTTAAACAGATCACAGAATTCTGGGGCTTTATGGGTCAGAATTTGAATTGCTCTGGAACAGAACTGTGACTTCCTTTGTCAGTGTGGAGCATACACAGCCCTCTGGTTTCTCCCTCTCTGGAGAATTACCACTGTGTTAGCAAATCTGCTGCTTTACAAAAGTGCCTGCTCTTTGCCTCTGCTTATGCATTTGTAAACAAAGCAAATACAGGTCCAGCCTATTTATACACAGATTTTTTATACACGGATTTGACTCAACACAAATGGCCCCTGCAAATGAGAAGGAACGTGCTGATCCCTGGAGAAGGGGAAAATGCATCCCTTTAAAATCAGTTTAAAAAACTGAACAGTCCTTTAACAATAGCCTCCTTAATGAGAGAGAGAGAAGGCAGCTGACTGACAATCCATCAATCCTTCTCTCGCCAGCTGAGCACACTTGCATTGGTGAAGTGCACCAATTTGCACTAAGTGCACTAATTTGCACTAAGTGAAGCTTGGAGGACAACTGATTGATGGATTGTCTTCTTAATGACTCTTATCTTCTTAACGACTCTTATCTTACATCACAAAGGTCAGCAAGGTTGTTTTTAAATCACTGGAGCAAAGAAACTTTGTTTTTTAAATGGATTTGCTATAGTGCGTTTTTTTGCCAACCACAGGAGTGCTTGGAATGGAACCCAAGGGAATAATGAGGCTCAACCTGTATTGCCAAGGCATCACAAGTCTCCAGCGTTCTCTCCTTCAGAAGCCCAGTAGCACCACCCCTAAAACTCCTCCGCACTTGGCAGGAAGTGGGAAGATTGCAACTATATCTTTTCAATAACATTGAATATTTCGGCTGTTCTATCCCTCAGAATAAACTGCCCTTGTAACTGGGGAATACCTCTGTTTGGAAAACACAGAACACAATATTTTAAATTCATTTTCATTTAAATTCATTCAAGATCCAGTAGAGGAGAGGGCAGGAGGAATGCACAATGACCTAAGAAATAAATTGCTCATTGGCCAGTCTTGCAGATTGATAACAGGCAGTGCCAAAGAATTGCAGCACTCAACAGTGTCTCTTTTGCTGTGCTTGACTGACCTAATATTCTTAGCCTTCCGGAAGATTATATACTTATACATAAAACCCCATGATTTCCATGTCCCAGCAAGAGCTCCCTGGTACCTCTGCCTCTGAGAGTCCAAATTTCTTGGGGAAGTCAAAGGGCTGAGCCGATTCAGGTACAACTGCAGCCAGACAGTGTTCGCCATGCACCACAATCCTATTTGGGGATGAGAGAGAAGAATATAAGAACAGCCCCAATGGATCAGGCTATAGGTCCATCTAGTCCAGCTTCCTGTATCTCACAGCGGCCCACCAAATGCCCCAGGAAGCACACCAGATAACAAGAGACCTCATCCTGGTGCCCTCCCTGGCATCTGGCATTCTGACATAGCCCATTTCTAAAATCAGGAGGTTGCACATACACATCATGGCTTGTAACCCATAATGGATTTTTCCTCCAGAAACTTGTACAATCCCCTTTTAAAGGCGTCCAGATGCCAGGCCAGATGCCATCACCACATCCTGTGGCAAGGAGTTCCACAGACCAACCACACGCTGAGTAAACAAATATTTTCTTTTGTCTGTTCTAACTCTCCCAACAATCAATTTTAGTGATGTCCCCTGGTTCTGGTGTTATGTGAGAGTGTAAAGAGCATCTCTCTATCCACTCTGTCTATCCCCTGCATAACTTTGTATGTCTCAATCATGTCCCCCCTCAGGCGCCTCTTTTCTAGGCTGAAGAGGCCCAAACGCCAGAACCTTTCCTCATAAGGAAGGTGCCCCAGCCCAGTAATCATCTTAGTTGCTCTCTTTTGCACCTTTACATACAGAACGTCCCTGATTCAATCCCTGTCATAAGAACATAAGAAGAGCCCTTTTGGATCAGGCCAAAGGTCCATCTAGTTCAGCCTCCTGTTTCCCACAGTGGTCCAACAGGTGCCTCTGGGAAGCCCAGGAGCAGGAGAGAGAAGGTACCATTCCCATGACTGCTCCCCTGCACTTGGTATTCAGAGGCATATTGCCACTGAACCAGGAGGTGGTGCATAACCATCATGACAAGTAGTCATTGTTAGACCATGAATTTGCCCAGTTCCCCCTTCAAAGCCATCCAAGCTAACGGCCATCAGCAGATAGGTTTGGAAAGAACCGTATCTGATTTCCTGCCAGGCAGCCAATAATACAGATGGGACAATGGCTGTGTTCAGTATAAGGCAACTTCCTAAGTTTTCCATCAGGATCATGAAGCTTTCACTCTGCCTAAACCCACATTCCTCAATCCTTCTCATACCTGTCATAGGCACAGTGAGTGTTTTCTCGGACAGTTGTGTCAGCTTTGTCACCAATGAGCCAATGAAAACCAGGCTTCTGGCGCAGGCGGATTTGTCCCCAGCGCTTTTTTGCCACGTAGCCACAATCAGCATTGAAATCACCCAAGAAAACCATGTCCTGTGGTGAGGAGGGGGGTGGGTGGGTTAATCATATTCCTTAGATTATTTGAGCAAGAGGATCAGTGAGCTACTTCAAGGGATGTAGGAAAGCTATGGGCACAGTCCTAACCAACTTTCCAGCACGATACAGACCCAAGGTAAGGTAATAATCATGCCCTTACCTTGAGGAGGCCTCCTTGACTGCCTCCCCACTGCAGGATGCAGGGCACACCGTATTGGCACAGCTATGTCAGTGCTGAAAAGTTGGTTAGGATTGCGTCATAAGTTACCTGTCCACAGAATTAACAATAAGTAAATAACTACAGAGTTATTAATAACAACCATTTTGGTTATTAACATTTTGACTCTACATTTTGAGTTTTCAAAGCACGTCATATAGATTTGTCTTATTGTAGTCCTTATAATGTGCTCTTCTAATACTATCCCCATGTTGCAGATGGTGGAGCAGAGGCTGCAAGGGACAGAGTGGCTTGTCTAAAGCCATCTACAGCCTAATTTTATGTGCATCTGCTCAGAAATAAAGCCCAATGAGTTCAACAGGGCTTAGTCCCAAGTATGTCTGTATACGTTACCAGCCCAGCCATGAAGCAACCTTGCATCAGATTGGGGGGACGAAGGGACAGCAGATTTTGGGAGCCCTTCACCCCAAATCTGCCAACGCCTCTCTCCAGCCCACTGCAGGCATGAGCAGCACTGGTCTATTCCCATTCAGTCACATGGGAAGAAGATGATCTGCTTCTTTGCCATGTTCCAGTTTGCGCAAACCCAGAAGTGAAGTGCAGGGCTTATGGTTTTATTTACAGGGACTGCACAAATGAAGGAGGTCTGTCATTTGCATGGTCCCTTTAAATAAAACAAGAAGTCCCGCATCTCCAGGTTTGTGAAAACTATAGGAGAGGTGTTTTTCCCCCCAGGGTACTGTGGTAGAAGTGGCAGCAGTGGGTAGCACCCCTGGTTGCACTGCCCCGGTATATAGGATTGCAGCCTTAATAAATAGGCCCAATCCTACGTGGGGCTTGCACTGCCACATCTGTGTTGTGTCAGAGGGTCCTCTTCCCAGGACTCTTCCCCCCCCCAACTGCTCTACAGGACAGGTAACTATTTGCACCTGGAACTCTTTCCCTTCTTCCCCCCTTTTTCCTCCCCTTTTCTCCCCATCTTCAGTTAGCAACTGGATTGGCAGATCAGGGACCCCTAAAATCCTTCCCTACAACCTTTCCTTTTTCTAATTTCCTCAGATGCACCAAATACTCTTCACACGCAACCACCATGAAAGCTAGGTACACTGGATTCAAGTATTAGGACCAAGAAACATACACTTATCATTTCTCCATGTGCATTATGTTTACCTTTGTGCTTTTGTAATAAAACTATAATCTTTTATTAAAAGTTATCTTTCTCTCAGTCTCCTCTTTATGCGAAAGGGAATTTCTCTGCATTATGCCATCTTGTTATCTACCCTGTGATCCTAAGTTTCCAATAAGGGCAGTGTAATAATTCCCCTAAACAAAACAGCCCTTTTGGTAACAGTTGAACTGGAAGTGCCCCAAACCACTAGGTAGTGGGTTAGTATTATTGATTTATATAGCATCATTTGTCTGGGTGGTGCTTTACACAGAGTAACAAGCCAGGTCCCTGTCCTGGAGACTCAGGATCTAAAAGAGATCCAAGAAACAAAAATAGAAGAAGGGGAGGGAAGTGGATGCAGGGAATGACTGGGAAGAATATGTACTTACGTATCATGTACTGTATACTTAAAGGCTTAATTACAGTAACGATCAGGAGGTTGGATCAAAGGCCTCACAGAAAAAAAGTGGGTTATGAGAAGGAAGTTAAAGGAAATTAGGATGGTGGCATTGTTACCCATGAGTTTTTTTATGTATTATTTTATTCCTGAATCATTCTCTTCATACGCATATAGTCTGCCTACCTCAAATGCCCACAAACCCATGCCAGGCAGCACAGCTCCTGCCTGCCAATATTAGAATAGAATTAGAATATTAGAATAGTTGCATTCTGGACTATTTTCCTGAAATCTCCATATATATCAATAGACCATAATATGATTTATGGGCAACAGGGCCCAAGACTTCCTGGTGCCTGAGGCAGCATGTCAAATGCTGCCCCCCACCCAATTATTAGTGTTCTCTCTAGAGATCTGCACACTGCTCAGTGGGGTTTCCAGATGCTCCTCAGCAATATCATGGCACATACCACTGCCGGGCTTCTGGGAAAGCCAAGGTCTGAGCTATGTGGAGCTTGATTTTCATCACAGAAAACTGAACATTTCTTATAAGCAGCATTTCATAGTCCAGTAAATACTGGCAGGGATGGGAACTTGAGTCAGGTGACTTGAGCCCGAGTTGCAAAAATCAGCATTTTTTGCTGACTCGTATAGTGACACCCCCCCCACTTTCACCCCCTCCCTCTTTGGGAAGGGGCCCAAAAGAAACTTTGTACCCCCTGATAAAATTCCTCTCAGAGGCCCTGGGAGCAGTAACTATCATTGCACTTCTTGTGTCCTTTCTTTTCTTTTCTCTTCCATTCCCTTTCTAAATTCTTCCTATCTTCCTTTTCTAAAATTCAGGAACCAGGATAAAAGTTTAAGGATTTCCCTGTGCAACATCTTCCCTCCAACCTGCGTTTTTTCTTTCTTACTTGCTTCAGATGTACCCTAAATATGCATTCACATTGTACCACAGGAACACAAGGCACACATATGAAGAATTATGTTTGATATTTGGTCATTTTCTTAATCTACATCCTTTGCTTCTCTCTCCCCCCCCCCCCCACAGTCTATTCCTTAAAAGGGTGTGTGTGTTTTCTTACACAGTGCTAATTTAATACCCAGTTCAAAGATTCCTTCTCAAGGAACTGTATTGCCTAAGCAACCTTTTCTTTTAGAAAAGAGGCATGACTGCCCATCTTGTGCTCTTCCCAAGGGAAATATTTATAAAGAATTCCTCACACAGCTGCTTTGGAAACAACATCATAGAAGCATTGTGGAAGGCAGTTCGGGCGGGGGAAAGGGACAGCAAGGGAGGATGGGCAATATTCTTGGGAGATCAGCCTGCCAGGAGAGTGAAGAGAAGGGAGCTGATCATTTACACCTGGGTCTTTGACTTCTGAGGCCCTCTTTTCTTACAGGTACGCTCGGGGAGGGGTGTGGGGTGTCAGCAAGAAATAAGGTCTTCTCAGTAGTGGCACCAACATTATGGAACTCCTTCCCCCTTGATTTATGAACTGCTCCCTCCCTGGAAACTAGCTGGCGAGACCTGAAGACATTTCTTTTTAGACAAGCCATCTGAGTTCTTGGCCTTTTTATCATATTTTAATATCTTTGAAAATATCTTTTTAACATCTGGTTTTTTACAGACTTGGGGCTTTTATAAAATTGCTGTTCCTCTTTTTATTGTATTGATGTCTGCTTGCTGTTCTTAATATGCTATTTATTATGACAGGTTTTAATGTTTTAATTTGTGTTTTTAATTGTGAGTTTATGTTTTTAGTCATTGTTGTAAGCCACCTTGGGTCCCTTCGGGGAGAAAGGCAGGATAGAAATACGGTAAATAAATTATCAATTTAGAACTCCCTGATTCACAGCTCAGGGATTACTATGCTATAGCAGCTCTCTAATGCTTCAAGTACGGAGTGCGATGGCAGCCACCTTACCACCCATCCTCCATTAGTCATAAGAACATAAGAACAGCCCCACTGGATCAGGCCATAGGCCCATCCAGTCCAGCTTCCTGTATCTCACAGCAGCCCTCCAAATGCCCCAGGGAGCACACCAGATAACAAGAGACCTGCATCCTGGTGCCCTCTCCTGCATCTGGCATTCTGACATAACCCATTTCTAAAATCAGAAGGTTGCACATACACATCATGGCTTGTAACCCATAATGGATTTTTCCTCCAGAAATCTGTCCAAATGAGAGTCTGATAATGGAGGAGAATAGACAGAGGAATGGGGCATAAAAGCTCAGTGGCTGCAGCTCACTAAGCACCTTGGAAAATTTCAAGGCACAGACACAATGTAAGTGAAAATTTGTACATTGTCTGCACATGCAGTAAGTAATATCTCACTACCACAGTGACTGATGTAAATATCACAATTCCCCACCTGACTCCTCATCTATCTCTCAAGTCATACAGAGAGATTTGCACAATGGTGCTGATGAATTTTCAAGCAATGAGTTAAGACTAAACTGTCAGAGGGTCAATGGTTGGGGCAGGACCAATTGTGATTCCCTTAGTCAAGCAGCAGTCAGTTGCCAGGCAGGCACACTGGAAATTAGCAAAAAACCCACAAGTTTGAGTTACCCAATCCTTGCACCACCACAATACCTCTGTGCCCCAGCGGTCCTGCACATTCAGAAAAACATCATAGAGAGCATCAATTTCAGCTTCTGCCTTTGAGGGCATCGTGTGTTGTGGGATCAATACCAGCTCCGGGAGTTCTTGAGAGAGTAGAAATGGAGAAAATAACCGTAAGGGACAGAAAAATCCTGCCAATCTGGAATCCAGTCTTAACACAACCCCTAAGCCCAATTATGTGTTTTAAGGGGGTAGCCTTGGGGACAGAGGTTGTGGAAACTTAGAAGTGAGGGGCACGGACAATAAAATCTGGTCAGGGCCTCTTGCAGCACAACAGTCTCTAAAAATATAATGTTCACCCAATATCCCTATAGCATATTTCAAGTGTTCAAAAGAACATGCATACAGCTGACCCTATGCAGACATTTCAAGTGAATGTAGACCCCCCTCTAGACATATGCATACGTTGTGAGAATATTGGTGCATCACTCAGACACTATGACATCAAATGAAGACTTTGTGTGTGAAGCAGCCATCAGAAATCACAACACTGCAGACAGAGCTTTCCAGCATCACCTCTCATCAGTTCAATGCCTGCCAACCAAGGCAGCTCATGCATTTAGCTACAAGTCACTGAATGATGTGCCTACACGTGTCACTCAGCCTTTATCAGGGCTCCCAGAATATGTTCACAATTGAGTTTTTTGTTGGTCTCCATGGATGAGAACTCTGCCGTTTTGAAGCAGCCAGTGTGAACTCTCTTTTATTCCTAGCTATTTCTTTATCAGTCTGTCTTTCATGTTGCAATGCATCAGTATATAATTTTATTCTCACAACACTGTGAGGCAGGCTAGGTTGAGAGCCAGTAACTTGCCTAATCACCTCATGAGCTTCATGGTTAAGAAGAAATTTGAACCTGGGTCTGACATTCAAAGGCAACAGTCTACATCTACTGGCTGCCTGCCTTCATCATGCAGACTTGGTGTATAAAGACTATTATCAACTGTCTGTTCACAAACTATCTTAGAAAAAGCAGTAAGGGAAGGCATCGTCGCTTTTTTATACAGAGCCCAACCCATCTGCAAGGCAACTCACAAAAATGCAGAGATGGAAGGAAGGGAAACCAGAGGGCAGAGCATCATGTTCTGCCCCAAAGGGCAGAGCACCATGTTGGTACAATTCTACTCCCTGAGTCACCAGAGACCAAATTCCTGCATCCTGGACCCCCACCTTTGTTTGGTGTGCTGATACGGACAATGAAAGGCTCACGAGCAAAGACATCTGGTCGGTCTGGATGACTGTCCTCATATTTGTAGGAATCCAATATTCGAGTGCTCTGGTCTCTAAGGGAAGGGAGGACACAGATGAACAGTGGAGGATCTGGGCCCAGGCAGGAAGTGAAAGCGTAGCACTGTATTTTTTCTTTTCTTTTCAGTTCTTAGAAGAAACATGATTTCCATGACAACATGATGACACAGCTTTGTGTGCTGACAGGTTCCCATTATGAGTTGCCCAGGGAAGACAGGACAAGAATCAGTCTCATTCTGATGCATCACATTTAAGGGGGCTGAGACATCAACAACGTAAAACATGCACATCATCTCACATGCCTATCTTCCAAAAGTGTCATGAGGATCACTTCAGGGCACAGGATGAAAAGATATCTAACATGCAATTTAAAGATGCAAAGAACACTATAAGAATTACTGAGATATACACTGTCTCAGTAATGTGCTAGGAACACTAAAAAAATGCAAACACAACATAAATTATGATGATGATCGTGATAACAAGGTAGAGGCACTCACCTGTATATAAACACATAGGATTCTTGGTAATTGCCCCGGCCCAGCCGAGGGCTAGTGAGGGATCTGTAGGGGCCTGAACCATCAAACCTGATGAAGAGACAATTCTGCTGAATTCAATAATGTTTTATTTGTAAAACAAACAAACAAAAACATGGCATTTCCCATCCTAGGGTCCTGGCCAGGATATGGATAAGCAGAAAAAGAAGTGACTTGCTAGGCTCTGTAGGGGTAAAGCCAGGAGCCCCAGGAATCTTGCTTCCTGCATGACCAAATCTGGAAGAAGGAACTTCTAAGGTCAGGGCTTAAGAACCAACTCCTTCCATAAGATATGTCCCACCCCTTAGACAGGTCATCTGGTAGGGCTCTCCTCTGTGTGACTTCTGAGGCTTAGTTGGCAACAACAAGGGGGAGAGCCTTCTCTGTTGTGGCACAATAGTTATGGGAACTCTGGGTGCAATCCTAACTAGCAGGGTCGCAAATGTGCCATAAAGCACATTCACGCCTCCTTGAGGGGAAGCAGGGCCAGTGCTCTGAGAAGCGCCGGCCTGCAGAGGCTGACATAAGTGTCCGCGCTGGCTTCCCCTCAGATGCTTGCATCGGCCTTGCTGGGCTGACGCAAGTGGAAAAGGTAGGCAGGGGGAGGTGGGGAGGAGGAGGGAGGGAGGGATTCCTGGGCAGGGGAGGGTGGGCAATGGGCGGCCCCAGGGGCGGGCGGGCAGGGAGTGGGAGGCAGGGCTGGGATCTGGCAGTTATGCCAGATCCCAACCCCCGTTTCTGTGGAGAACGGAGCGGCTTCAAGTCACTCTGCTCTCCTTGGACTTGTGCCACCTCCAGACGTGGTGCAAGTCTGAGGAGACCCATTGGGGCCAGCAGCCCTTACCCAGGGGAAAGGGGAAAAGTTTCCCCTTGCCTCTGGCTAAGCTGCTTATGGCTCCTATCCTGCGCTGGATACAGCGCAAGCCTCCTGGCTTGCCTGTTCCAGCGCCGGATAGGATTGCAACATCTGCCCCTTTAGAACAGGTGTCTCCAAACTTTTCAGTATGAGGGCCAGATCATATATTTTACACATATTTGCAGGTCAAAAAAAATCTGTTTTATATGGGGCAGAGTTGAGTGATGTATAGCACACTGTCTCTGCCTGATCTGTTGTAAAACCCAGTTTGTTATGATTTGTTTATACATGTGCAAAAATGATGTTATTTCCTCACAACGATTGTTTTACAGTATTGTTGAAAAGCCAACATGCGGAAACCCAATTTGTTTTATCAGCATGGGTGAGGTTAATGTTGAATAATTATGGCTTGATTGGTGCCCAGAGTTCCATAATTATTGTGCCACAACAGAGAAGGCTCTCCCCCTTGTTGTTGCCAGCAGAGGGCCCAATCCTATCCAATTTTCCAGTGCTGGTGCAGTTGTGACCAGTGGGATGGGCACTGCATCCTGTGGTGGAGGGGCAATCACTGGAGCCTTCTCAAAATATGGAAACATGTGTTCCCTTACCATGGGGCTGCATTGTGACTACACTGGAGCTGGAAAGTTGGATGGGATTGGGCCCTAAGCTTCAGAAGCCACACAGAGGAGGGTCTTAAAGCATATGGCCCAGGTGACTGAAAATGAGAGTTGGGACATCGGGTCCCCAGGATATGGTAAAATGAGAGGTTAGCCAGGTTGACACCACTCTGGTCATATGGAAAGGAGTGCAGTGGACAGAACTGTACAAGTTAACAGTCTGCTTGGGGAAAAAAATATTTTAAGTTGCTGAGGGCCAGATAAAATCTAGTGGCAAGCTGGATGTGGCCCCCAGGCCGTAGTTTGGAGATCCTTGCTTTAGAACAGGGGTCTCCAAACCCTGGCCCGGGGGCCAGATGCGGCCTGCGGAGAGCCTCTATCTGGCCTGTGGCCAGCCTCTGATCCCCTGAGAGCCTCTAGCCCAGTTGACTAAACACAACCAGAGTTGCGCTTGTGGGGTGGGGGAATGGGGGTCCATTTAAGTGTGTGCTTTATTTCTTGGGCTGTACTGGTGCTTGGAGAAATCCTGGACATTTGAGCCCATTCATTCATTCATTCATTTCAGTCATTCATCTAAGTTCCATCTCTAATGTATTTATTTAAATTTTATATTTAAATTTTTTCCCCAGCCCTCGACACCATGCCAGAAATTTGATGCAGCCCTTCTACCGAAAAGTTTAGAGACCCCTGCTTTAGAATTAAGGTCTGTTGGACTTCCGACAGGGACTTAAGACTTGTTGTTGTTGTTGTTTTGGATGGCTCTCTTCACAGTGATTTACAGTTGGTTGCTGCTTTTATTGTTATGTTTTGTATTTTAAATTGTATTTTTTAAAGGTATTTTACTGTTATTTTTAATTTGTTTTTCACATTTTTATACCACCCTTCCTCCAAGGAGCTCAGGGTGGTATACATAGTTCCTCCACTCCTTTTGTCCTCACAACAACCCTGTGTGGTAGGTGAGGCTGAGAGAGAGTGACTGGTCCAAGGTCACCCAGGCGGTTTTGTGGCTGAACAGAGATTTGAACCTGGATCTTCCAGGTCTATGTCCAACAACTGAACACTACAAGGTAAGATATAAATATAAACTTGAGACCGTTCGAGCCAACCACTAATATAACAGCCCAGATTCTTCCTGGTTGCGGGAACTAGATGATACAGGCACTCATTGCATGCCCTCTGTTAAATTCCCATATCTGCTGTGAATCCCTCCTCATTACTGAGACTGTTAACTGGGCTGCTCACCCCTGGCCCAAATACTTGTGAGTCCTTGAACCTGGCACTTGACACTTTCCATCCAGGGGTGCCCAGAACTCAGAGTGGACACTTTTAAAAGCCGGACAGAAGGGCCGCTGGAAGGGAACAGCAGCCACCATCTTGGTTAGCCTCACATTGCACCCCATCACATGGCGCTTTGCTCAGCCGCGGACCTCCGCAGCCCCGCATCCGGGGCAAAGCTCTACGATGCCACCCCCCGCAGGCTATCACCGCCTCCCATGCAGAAATCCCCCCCCCACTCAACAGAGGCTCATGGAGCCTCACGCAACCTCCTCCCACGCCGGGGAAACCTCTGTGAGGTTCCCTGGCGCTATAAACTTAAGACATAAACTTCCGCCGCCGTCGGGAGCCTCAGAGAGGCTTCCGTGGGGTCCTAGCGGCTGGCACCTGGGGTATTTGCCCAAGGGAGGTCTATGGCAGGCATGCAACTGGTTTCGGTGTGGAACCCAGGGTAGGCTGCCCCCCAATAGCTACACCATTGCTTCCATCTCTTCTCCAGTACTCCATCATCTATTTATACCCTTTGATCATGTTTCACATTACTCACAGGCAGAGTTGTCCCTTGGGCAGGCAACTGGGATGGCCTCCCTTGGCCCCATGCTATCATGACCAATATATGGCCATAATAAGGGACCCCCACACTGCTTGATTTGCCTCGGGCCCGCAACCTGCCTTCAGAGGGCAGCTCTGCTCACACTCACCTATTCAGGGCTGCTAACAAGGCAGGGACTGCCTTTCCTTTCACATCCATCACTTCTTGTAGGACAGAGATATCACATCGAGAAAGAATCTGTGAAGTGTGGGAGGATAGGGAACAAAAAAGGACAAGTTAGTGTATGTTAGCTAGGGGCTACTTCCTCCTTCTCTTTGAGTTATTCTCAGCACGACACAGTCATTGGCAGAAGTGTTTTGTTTATGGCAGCCCAATCCTATCCTTCCAGGCACCACCAGGTGTAGTGACACCAAAATGACTACCTCTGCATTCAGCAGGACGAGGGAGGCCGCAGTGGAACTAATCACATCTGCGCCAGCTATTTTGCTGGCGCAGTTGAGAGAAGCCCCATGTTGGGCTTTACAGTCTGACGTGGGAGATAGGATCCAGTGGAGAAGGCCTCCGCCAGTCCCAGGTCGGTCCTATCTGCCTCCCATCCTTCCCCACCCTTCCCCTGCCCTGGAACGCCTCCCCCCACCCCAAAAAAATCACACTGCTGCCTGGTAATGTTTTTTTACCCCCAGCAGCCACATGTTGTTCTCCTGCAGGCGCTGAGGTCCAGAGCTGTCTAGTGCTGGCCCAGTGCCCGTGCTCCCTACTCTCTGGGTACCATAAATGTGCTTTACAGTATGTTTACGAAACCTAGTGCTGGCGCTAGGCTCCACCGCCAGTGCTATGGGCCCATAGGAGTGGGCCCCAAAACACAAAACGCCACATTTTGGTGTTAAAAGATATTTTCCAGAAATTAAAATAGATTACTATTCCAGCTAGAAATAATATTGTGGCTGCATCTGTTGACACTATATCACCTACCTAGTACACTTTTAAAGCATTTAAAATTAATAAAAATGAGAACTTGGAATAAAAACACAAATCACAAAATCTGTGAAAAATAAAACCATTTTCAAACAGTTATTGGACATTTTTGCTACCACTGAATGCAATTAAATCTTGTGGCTGAAGACTTGTGTCTTAGAATATCATGTCAGACAGCAGAAAAGATGTGTGTGTGGTGGGGAGATTATTTCAAGTGCAGAAGCAGCAGGCAGGAGGGGGGTGTTGAATGCTTCCTCTACCCCTTGCTTATCAAGGGTGATAGAGTGCAGCTGTGGATCTCCAGTTGGGAGGGGTAAGAACTAGGAGGGGTTAGCAACCAGGCCAACTTCAAGAAGGTTCTGTTCCTCAAGGATTCTGATTGGACAGTCTAATAAGTATAAAGTCACCTCAGTACTATTAGCATAAGAAGTATAATAATGAGTGCCCAAGGGGTGTGTGGGGTTTTTCCTTCTTGAACAGTTTTTGGGTGCGACATCCTGCATGCATGTGAGCTCCATTGTCCATCATGGGCACCTGGCCTCATAGGTAGCCCTGGAGCTAAGAGATCTACAAGAGTTACTGACCCAGGTGAGAGATAGCCAGCTAGCTTTATTATTTTATTGTTGATATGTTTCCTAGATGTTTATGCCTCTAGCATTTGCTGCCTTATTGTAGAGTGTGTGACCTTATGTACTTAATAAACTAAAATACCTTTTACTAAGTTGTTTCATTGTCTGTTGGGAACAAAGGTTCAGAATCCTGCCTAGCCATTCAGCAAGCTACCAAGTGCCTGTTGAGGTCTAGTAACTTGAGGACTGAGGCTTTGATTAAAAAGAGCTCAGCGCCTGCAAGGGATAGTATTAAGCCTAGAGGGTCTCAGTGTCCCTGGACTGAGGCACTGGCACATACAGGGTGGTGGCAGTACTACTGAACAGGGGGCCTTGCGGGCTTTAGGGTTTGAAAACCAAGAACCCTAAGCACCCAAACCCCCCTTTGTCTACGACAATGGGTTTTTCTAATTCATTCTGCTTGCTGCTGCCACACTCTTTCAAGCTTGTTTATATAGACAAAAGTTAGAGGTTGTTCTTTTATGAGCCCTGACTTCATAAAAAAGAAATTCCCATCATCAGAACCTACAAGCACCAAGACATAATGGAGAAATGAACTTCCTTCCAGCTCCTACTGCTGTTGCAGCCAAAGTGCTTTACCAGGTATCTTCCTAGGATTATATAGCATACCCACCTTCACAAGAGCATTCATGACATGGGGCTTCTCTGCCTTCGCTTGAGCAAAGCGCTGCGTGTTGAAGGCGCAAATCCGGAAGGGGAATCCTGCTGGGCACAGCAACAAGAGCAGTAAAATGAGCAGCAGACAGTGGTGTTCCATCCCTAGGAATCCAATATGATTCTTCCTATAGGCAGGTTCTGTGAGAAATAATGAATGAGAAAAGGAAAGACAAGCAGACTGATTGAGGAGCTGGTGGTGAGGGGAAGAAAGAGTGCTTGCAACAGTGGCTATTCAGGAGACCTCTGGACAAAACTAAATATAGAGATGAGTGCTACCATAGACATTTCAGGCTCAGCTACAGGAAACCCCCTCCGTATCTGCTTTCGGCAATTTATTCAGAACATTACTGAACTGTCTTTCTTCTAAAAGTATCCCAGGTGGTTCAGAAGAGCACTTAAAAAAACATGAAAACAATAAAAACATGTATTTTTCTTAAGGACACAGTTACAGCAAGGAGTGACCTTGATCATTCTTTATTCAGCAGGATCGGAAACCAAAGGTCTGGACAAAAAGGAATGCTTTTATCTGCTACCTTAAACATGAATGGAGGTAGCCCAACAAACTTTTCCAAGTAGGAAACATGTTCTGGAAAGGCAGTACTGCCACTGAAACAGCCCTACAACAAATATGACATCTTACATCCCTCCTGGAAGTCACCTCGACTCAAGCAAGCTCTTTTCTGCGGACAGGACAAAGTTCAAGCTTGAGGGGGCCCTTAGCAAAATACCTTCCTATCTGGTTGCTCCCTAAGGCTTATGCAGGGAGAGCTTACCTAAGTACTGCCTGATGGTTGGGTTGTTTTGAGGAAGCAGCAATGGAGCCTTGAATAAAGTCTGAGGAGAAATCTGAGGACCTAGAAAGGCGATATATAAATACCTGTATTATTATTTATTTATTATCAGGCACTCTCTCCCATCCACAACTGGGGCCTTTCCTCCAAAGCCCCTGGCAATGATTTATGTGGCCACCTGGGGAAACCTTCCATTTGCATATGGAATGGGTAAATTACTTGCCACCATGAGGATGTGGGCACAGAAGGTTTGGAATTGGCCATGGGCCCTCCTGAGCCTCTTAAGGCTGGCCCTAGGCTTAGGACCCCCATTGCCCATGTGCCAGCCTCTGAGCCTCCCACTCTCCAATGTTCTAGCTCAGCACTTCCCTCCCCTCCACACTTCTTTTTTACGCCAGCTTTGTTGTTATTGTATTGTGTTGTTGTTGTTATACTATTTTTATCTTGTGGGTCTCAATAGAGTGTTGTCTTAAAAAGTGGGTGCTGGTGTTAAGAAGTTTGGGAAGCACTGCCATAGATGCTAGAAGTAGAAAACTTTAATTTCTTAAAGTTATGCCATCTATGGCATCTATCATGCCATCTATCATAGATGGCATCTATGCCATCTATGGCATCTATCATTAATCAATGATGTGTTTTATAAGACTTTCCTTGGGATAAGCCCTGTTGAACACAATGGGACTTACATCGGAGTGGACATGCATAGGACTGCCTTGTTACATGTTAGGTTTATGACCCTATCCTATGGACCAGCTGCACCACCATTCCACACAGCTGGGCCACCATGACAAGCAGCAAGCAGCCACAGTTGCACGCCAGCAGCCTCCTGAAAGGTCCAGGTGCTAGTAAGCTGGCACGGAAGTGGGCAGTGGGGGGTAGATGGATTGGAGAGGGGGAGGAATGGGGTGCAGACTGGGCAGCGATGAGGTATTGTCAAGGAGGGGAAGAGGGTGGTATAGGCAGCAAGAACTCTGCCAGTATCGCTTCTTCCTACCCAGCCTTCCCAGGTTCACCTTCAGGGATATACTTCCTAGATCCACTGCTGGCACAGGTCCATGTAAACTAATTGTGACCACAGAGGCTTATCATAGGCAACAAATGTTCTAGGCAACAAATAGTTCTAGGACTATTCCCCTGGAAGGAGGCACATTCCAATTGTGTGGCTGTATCAGTCATATAGGATTGGGCAGTGTTCATATGTGTGTTCACTCAGAAATAAGTCCTACTGTCTTCCATTGGACTCGCTCCCAGGAAAGTAAGCTTAGGATTTCAGTCCTGCCCCTAAGATTTTAAAATTAACCAATTAACATTACAGAAATCAGAATGCTTATTTTGGATTATTGTTTTTGCAAGGACTAAATCTGTAACTTTTTATAACCAGCACAAAAGTATTGGGAGACTCACAGCGCAATCCTGTGCATGTCTACTCAGAAGTAAGTTCCATTAGAGTTAATGGGGTTTACTCTCAGGAAAGTGTGGATAGGATTGGGCTGTCAGGCTGCAATCCTAACCACACTTTCCTGAAAGTAAGCCCCATTGAATGAAATAGGACTTACTTCTGAGTAGATCTGGTTAGGATTGTGCCTTCAAAGGTAAAGCATCCAAGCACTAAATTCATAGATGAAGGAGAAAAACTGTCCCCCAACCCTGCCGTACTTCTGTTGTCTTTGGTTTGTTTAGTCATGTTCCAAAACTGTTACGTTGTTTTGTAATGGGCAGCTCTTCACTTGTATTTGCAAAGTCTGAAAATCAGAATTAAAAAAAAATATATGTGCAGCCACTGGTTACATATTTTTCAAAAGCCTAATCTACTCTTTCACACAATGCATATAACCAAGACACTTTATAAATGTTTTTTAAACAGTTTTATCTTTTCCTTGCACATGTCTTCTGAAGATACTTCCCACAAGAAATAAGTGTTGGTTCCTTTTTGGTGGGCAGTCCTGCTCCTATGTAAGGGTCCAATCCTATCCAACTTTCCAGCACCAGTGCAGCCACAATGCAGTTCTGAGGTAAGGGAACAAACATTCCCTTGCCTTGAGGGAGGCCTCTGTGACTGCTTGCCCACCTAAGAGTGCAACACACACCCCATTGGCACAGCTGCACCAGCACTGGAAAACTGGATCGGACTGGGCCCTAAGTCAACTAATACGTCCCACGTATTTCAATGAAGCAAAACTGACCGCCCCTCCACCACATTGGCATGGTCGCGACAGGGCTGGGAAGATGGATAGGACTGGGCCCTCAGACGGCTGTGCGGGGTGCCAGGGCTGGATGCTGCCGTTCTTGGGTGAGCCGGAGGAGCTCTGCAGTTGCCTGTGGCACAGCCCAAGGTGCAGTGCAATCAAACCACTCGTCTGCTCAGAAGTCAGCCCTGATGATGGGGGGGCGGGGGTTCGGAGGGATCCTAACTACCGGGAAGCGGAGCCTGCCTCCAGTCCAAGGGGGCTGGCAGTCCTGGTGCGGGGGCGATTTGGCCAGCCAGGCAGAGTTCGGCGGCACCTGCGAGGAACGGCAGGGAAGGCCAAGCAGCCGCGGCCGGGCAGGGGAGCTCCCAGGAGGGGATCGACTCCCAGATCCTCCGAGCCACGCCTGCGCGCACCCCCAAGCAGGAGGGGCTCCGCTGCCTGCCTGCCTGCCTGCCGGCCGCTTCTTTGCTTCCCACTGGGGCGCTGCTCGCGAGTGCTGCCTCCCCCGCTGGCGTTCCGGGACGGGGACTCCCGCGGAAAGCGCCCCCGCTCCTGCCTTCCGAGCCAGCCGCGGCTGCGAGAGCAAAGGCCAGGGGAGGGCGCCTTCCACCGGCGTTCCTGCGCCCGGAAAGACTTAGCGTCCGCCCGCCCCTGCAGCGCCAGCGGGCTCCCCCAGCGAAGAGTCTCACTCACCGCATCCGAGCGGCAGCCGGTCCACTTCGGGCTGACGGGGCGGCCTCGGAGAATCAACCCCCAGCAAGAGACGGTGGGAGGAGGAAGTGGCCGCTGCGGAGCCGCCCGGGACTGGCTCAGAATGGGGAACCCGGCAGGGCTCACCCGGAGCGTGTCCAGAGCACGTCCCGCCTCACCGAGGAACCACAGCCCGCCCGGCTGCCCGCTGTCCAGGCCAGCTGCCCCCCCTCCCCAGTCAAGGCCTGCCAGGAGGAAACACATTGGCCTAAGTCTCTAGGGCAGTGGTTCCCAAACATGTTAGCACCAGGACCCACATTGTAAAATGACACTGTATCAGGACCCGCCTCGTTTTACCAGACTCTTTAAAAAGTATAATTCTACCTGCTGCTCAAACCTGTTTTTATCATCGTGGGGGGCTGCCTTCTGGAGCATTTGCTGAGCTCCATGTTCATCAGATCCAAGCATTCTGGTGGCCTTGCATCCCCCTTTGCCTAGCCTTCAATAAGAGATGAGGTGCATCTACCTACTCATGAGTAATCGTGAACCTATGGCTCACTTTCGCTTTCCATGGGGATCAACACATTTTCCTTGTCAGATACTTCATTCTTGAGTTTGTTTCAGCCTGCATTCATTGGATTGGGACCATTCTGGGGACATTGCATTCCCCTCAGTCTGTCCTTCAAAGTGGACTGAGGCACATTTGTCTATGCCCAAACCCCAGCCATTTGCAGAATCCCAATCCCAATCTGACCCACGGGGGAACCCCTAGTCTTCAATGAGCCTCTGGCCCTCCAGAAACTTGCTGGAGTCCGTGTTGGCCCAACACAACTACTCTCAGCATGATGGTGACTGTTCAACCTCTTGCATGAGCTGTGGGATGAGGGCTCCCTCCATTGCTTGCTATTGCACATCTGTGATGCAGCAGCGGCAGTGACAGAAAGGCCAACCTTGCTTTGTGCAAGGCCTTTTATAGACCTTCATTCATTCAAATAAGTTCAATCTCTAATATATTCATTTATGTAAATTTATTAAAATTCAAAATGTTAATTAATTCTCCCGCCCCATCCCTGACACAGTGTCAGAGAGATGATGTGGACCTCCTGCCAAAAAGTTTGGACATCCCTAGTCTACTCATTTGTAAATGTGCATATGCTGTTCCATTTCAGTTTCCATAGGGCTCAATAAATTTTTCTTGTCAGCTTTATATTTTTATTTATTTATTTTAAAAGACTTCTACCCTGCTTGTCCTCTGCTGAAAGCAGATGCACAAGGTGGCTTACAAGCTATTGATTAAAATAATAACAATACAATGTACAACAGAGTAAAAAATAGAAAATATAATTTTCTTTTCAACAAAAGAAAAAGGAAATACAATGGGGGGGACACCAAGTGGAGGAGGGCAAAAATAACTCAAGGGACTGCTATAGATCCGAGGAGGCAGACATCCCAAAAGCAAAACGAAACAAAAATGTTTTAAGCCCTTGCCAAAATGCTATGAGGGAGGGGGTAGATCTTAATTCCCCTGGTAGGGAGTTCCATAACTGTGGCACCACTACTGAGAAGGGCTGTGCCACCATCCCACTAACTTGGGAGAAAGGTGGTACATGCAGGAAAGCCCCCTCAGATGACCTAAGAGGGCAGGCTGGAATATGTGGGAGAAGACAGATATCCTAAACCATGAAGGGCTCTAAAGGTCAAAAACCAGCACCTTGAATTGGGCCCAGAAACAAATGGGCAGCTAATGCAGTCGCCGAAGCAGTGGTTCAGGAGAATCATACCGCCTAGCTCCAGTAGCCACCCTGGCTGCTGCATTCTGCACTAGTTGTAGCTTCCGAACCTCCAAAGGCGTCAGATTCAGGACCTACCAAAAATTGGGATTATGACCCAGTGGTGGGTTGCAGCCCACAGTTTGGGAACCACTGCTCTAGGGTCAGGGAGGAATTTGTGGCAGCACAATATTACGTAATGCCAGCTGGTTTGTACATTACCCCCGTAATGATGCAAACCCTTACTTCTGAAATGCCAGTCTGAGTGGCATAGGATATAGTGTAGTAGGATCTCATAAACAATAAACACGCACTGTACAAAATCTCACTCACACCCTACTTGTTTAGAGAAAATGCAGCTCGCCTGAAAAGCTTTTTTTGTTTTGCTGCCTGCCTCTGCCAAACTAGGGAGGATGTTAAGCATCTGGCATTGGCAGACATGTCTGGTGGGTTGCATTCAGCTTGTTGGGTCACGGAAGTGGTACAGACAGCAGACAAACAGCCCAATCCTAAAGCCGGTGACTCTGCCGAATGCAGCAGGTACCACTGCATCCAGCGGCACTGCAGAGGTCTCCTCAGGGGAATGGGGAATGTTTGTGCCTCCTCAAGAGTTGGCTGGGCCAGCGGAGGGACACATGGCAACCCGCAGAGGTTGAATCCAGCCTCCGCACTGACTTGGGTAGGGAGGGTTGCATTGGTTGAGCTCAGTCCATGCAAAGGTCTGGGGAGGATGGAAAGGAGGCGGGAGGGAGGTGTTCCGGGAGGGGGGAGGGCGGGCGGAGGAAGTTCCCAGGGGTGGACGGTTGGGGAGTGGGAGGTGGGGCTGGGACCCGGCTTTTATGCCAGATCCCAACCTTGTTCCCCAAGCAGTCCTTGGACTTATGCCACCTCTGGAGGTGGCGCAAGTCCGAGGAGACCCACTGGGGCTGTGGTGGCCTACCTGGGGGTAAGGGGAAGAGGTTCCCCTTGCCTCCGGCTGAGCCACTTTGGGCCCCAATTTTGTGCTGGATACAATTCAGGCCTGGCTGTTCCAGCGCAAGATAGGATTGTGCTGTAACTGACTTACCTGCTCTGGCAGGTGGCAGGAGAGCTGACGATGTAGGCAGGAAAGCAGCAGTCTTCCTGATGGCGTCCCAGCAACGCACTACTGAGCACCTTGCCGAAAAACACTTTACGGTGCTTTTACAGCATCTAGAGCTGGCAGAATGCATGTTTCAGTGGCTAATGCTGATGGAATGCACTCATAGGATTGGGCTGTTAGTGTCAACACATTTCAGGTGTTCAGTATGAACTGATCCCATATGAGCTGGATTTATTTTAATATTATTTCTGCTGTCATTATACTCTTACTTGAATTTTTGTCTTTAATTCTTTGTGATATTCTGATGTTAGCCACTTGAGTTTCTTTTAGAAAAAGACAACTTAAAATTAAGAAAAAATTCAATATGGGTGCATAAGTTAACATATGTTGACACCCAATATCACTCACAAAGGTTTAATTCAACAAACATACCTGTTGACCTATAAATCTGAATTCACAAGTCTAAATTTACTATCTCACATACAGATGCTGCAGATAGGTACAGGTTTCATCCCACATGCTGCTGTCAGTGCTGTAATGAGACCAATGTAACTACATTCAGCTAAGAAGGGAATTTAGGATATCCAACCACAGTGTTGTCAGATTCAACAAAGATGTTCTCAGAGTGTGGGGCAAGGCTGCTAATAACTGATGTGGCAATATTCTGCTATGCAATATGTTTTCACTAGCACTAATAAAAACAAGCAACTTAAGCATCAAGCACACCGCCTAAGAAATTGTAACACCGCCTAGCTGTAACTGCAAACTCAAAGAAGATAAACCATATCTTATATGTGTCAGGGACATACAATGGGGGTGGGGGAGACAGAGCCTCCCCTATCCTGTCAAATCAGCACCGCCTGTGATTGCACACACACTCCACCCAATTTCTGAGTGGGTTGGGTGTGTAATCACAGGAAGCTGAGCACTCCCTGCTGCAAGCTGTAGTCTCTCCAAGAGACTCTGAGACTAGAGCTGTGGCAGTGAACCTCTGCTGTGATTATACAGGCACTGGGGCTTCTGGGTAGCCCCCAGAATGTCCCCCAGCCCCTTGTGGCGTGATGTCACCCAGGAGCTCCACAGACTGTGCCTCCCCAGCCTTGGCTCTCACTGCATGTCACTGATATGCATAAAAAAATATATCACAATATTTTAAATGCATAGTTTCCTGCTCAGTTCAATTCAAGATGTGGCTGTAACTCAGTGATTGTGTTCCTGCTTGTGTACAGAAGGTCCCAGTTTCAGTGCCTGACATCTCTGTGTATTGTATTGGCAACCTTCAGTCTCGAAAGACTATGGTATCGCGCTCTGAAAGGTGGTTCTGGAACAGCGTCTAGTGTGGCTGAAAAGGCCGATCCGGGAGTGACAATCCCTTCCACACTGGGAGCAAGTGCAGTCTGTCCCTGGTCTGTCTCCCTGGCTATGGGCCTTCCTTCTTTGCCTCTTTGCCTGAGACTGTTGGCAAAGTGTCTCTTCAAACTGGGAAAGGCCATGCTGCACAGCCTGCCTCCAAGCGGGCTGCTCAGAGGCCAGGGTTTCCCACTTGTTGAGGTCCATCCCTAAGGCCTTCAGATCCCTCTTGCAGATGTCCTTGTATCACAGCTGTGGTCTACCTGTAGGGCGCTTTCCTTGCACGAGTTCTCCATAGAGGAGATCCTTAGGGATCCGGCCATCATCCATTCTCACGACATGACCGAGCCAACGCAGGCGTCTCTGTTTCAGCAGTGAATACATGCTAGGGATTCCAGCACGTTCCAGGACTGTGTTGTTTGGAACTTTGTCCTGCCAGGTGATGCCGAGGATGCGTCGGAGGCAGCGCATGTGGAAAGCGCTCAGTTTCCTCTCCTGTTGTGAGCGAAGAGTCCATGACTCGCTGCAGTACAGAAGTGTACTCAGGACGAAAGCTCTGTAGACCTGGATCTTGGTTTGTTCCGTCAGCTTCTTGTTGGACCAGACTCTCTTTGTGAGTCTGGAAAATGTGGTAGCTGCTTTACCGATGCGCTTGTTTAGCTCGGTATCGAGAGAAAGAGTGTCGGAGATCGTTACAGTGTAAAAAAGTGTCGGAGATCGTTACATCTCTGTGTAAGCTGGGAAATAACTGTCTCAGAGTGTGCTGCCAGTAAGTAACATGTAGATAATCCTATCTTAAGATAGCCCAGTGGAAGGCAGCTTCATATCTTTGAGAAGTGTCTTCTTCCTCATCTACTTCCTCATTCTGTAGGTCTGATGGGGAATTCCAGCTCCTACTCCCTTCCCTTTCTGAGGTGAAATTGGTGGGGAAGTGGAGCAGGGCCTTTTCAGTTATGACACAAGTCTTTGGAACCTCCTTCTATGTGAAGTTTACATCACCCAGGTTTTTTGTTTTGTCTTTTTTAAACAGTTCCTTGACTTGGTTAACAGTCCAGTCCTATCCAACTTTCCAGCACCGGTGCAACCGCAATGCAGCCCCAGGGTAAGGGAACAAATGTTCCCATACCTTGAGGAGGCCTCTGGGACTGCATCCCCAACACAGGAAGCAGTGCAGACCCCATAGGCACAGCAGCACCAGCAGTGGAAAATTGGATAGGATTGGGCCCTTACTTGGCTATTTGACAGAGCGTTTCAAAACTGACTAGCTGGTTTCATTTTTGAGTATTGCTGTGGTGTCTTGGGTATCCCAGTTGTTGGTTTTATTTTTGTTTGTTCTGTTTTTATTTGATTTCACTGCAGAACACTTTGAGTACTTTAAAGAGACATACATTTTATAAGACATTACTTTTATTATTATCACAACAACAGCAACAAATGTGTGATTGATATTGGGAACAATCAAAATGTTGGTGTCTGATTATACAATATGCCTATATAAAACATAACTAATAATTATACTTCGCATTTATTTATTTTTCACATTTTTATACCACTGTTCCATCAAGGAATTCAGGGTGGTTTACACAGTATCTTTCCTTCTTTCATTCTCACAACAACCCTGTGAGTTAGGTTGACAGATAGGTTGATGCCTCAGGAACAAAACAGGAAGTTTTGTAGCTAAGTAGGGATTTGAAACTAATCTAAGTCCAAAGCCTGAACCACTACACAAGTGTTTCTCAAACTGTGGGTCAGGACCCACTAGGTGGGTTGCGAGCCAATTTCAGGTGGGTCCCCATTCATTTCAATATTTTATTTTTAATATATTGAACTTGATACTACCATGGTATATGACTGCATTTGGGGAAATGTTACAGACCTGTACTTTTAACAAGCCACTGTGTATATGCTTTTAACAATGATAGTAAATGGAACTTACTCCTGGGTAAGTGTGGGTAGGATTGCAGCCTAGGATTGTTAAAAAATTTTCTGCTTGATGATGTCACTTCTGGTCAGGACATCACTTCTGGTGAATCCTGACAGATTCTAAAAAGTGGATCCTGGTGCTAAATGTGTGAGAACCACTGCACTGCTTCATCCTGGCTGTATGCTGCTTTAGGGTGTTCTCTACCACCATGGTGTGTATCGTATGTGTGATAACGTTTTATGTGAGATCTGCTATTATGATGGTCACATAACTTGTTTGTAATTTGCTATGTGGAAAAAAAAATATTTACAGATGGGGAAGAATAACATTGTAAGTGAGGATAAGGAGAAGTTAAGTGTTCCAAAGAAACACATAATATTTGGAATATTGTGTTTGGTCACTCCTCTTACAGTACATACACTTTGGCTGCAATCCTAACTAATTTTCCAGCACTGACATAAGGGCAATGCTACTCCGAGATAAGGGAACAAACATTGCCCTACCTTGAGGATGCCTCCGTGACTGCTCCCCAACTGCAAGATACAGCACATGCCCCACTGGCACAGCTATGCCAGTGCTGGAAAGTTGGTTAGGATTGCGCCCTTCATGTCTTAGGCTGCAGTCCTAACCACACTTTCCTGAGAGTAAGCCCCATTGAACAAAATAGGACTTACTTCTGAGTAGACCTGGTTAGGTTTGTGTCCTGTGTTGTATAACTTGTATGTGTAATTGATATTTGTTTTATAATCCAGGGTACTGTTTCTCAAACTGTGGGCCAGGACCCACTAGGTGGGTCCTGAGCCAGTTTCAGGTGGGCCCCCATTCATTTCAATATTTTAATTTTAATATATTCGACTTGATGCTACCATGGTATGTGGCTTCATTTGGGGAAATGTTACAGATCTTTACTTTTAACAGGCTACTATGTATATGCTTTTAACAATGATGGTCAATGGGACTTACTCCTGGGAAAGTGTGGGTCAGGTTACAGCCTAGGACTGTAAAAAATTTTCCTGCTTGATGAAACCGCTTCCGGTGGGTCCCGACAGATTCTCATTCTAAAAAGTGGATCCCGGTGCTAAAAGTGTGAGAAGCACTGATCCAGGGAGTCCTCAACAAGAATTCTTACTGAGTGCCCCAGAACCTACTCCCAGGTAATCGAGAGACCTTATACAAACGCTGGCATTTTGCACTTTAAACTGCAATGCACTGCAAGACTACCTGGCAGGAGTAGCCTTAAGAAACTTAAGAACTTAAGTTCTTAACTTAAACCCACTGAACTTAAGAAAAGGGGTAGGATTGTGTTGTGAGTCGTAGAACTAAAAACAACAAGAGTCGCACGACATCGCCCTTCTTAGTGCTTCTGCCCCTTAACTTACATGCTCTGCAAACGTCACCCAGCCGAGCTGAACTGCTCTTTACGGTGCCGGAAGACCCGGTATTTTTAAAGAAACCTCCAGTGCGAGAGAGATAACTGGGTCACCCCAGAGGGGCAGTGGAGGATGCGGGACCAATGGGAGCTTTCTGTCCCCGCCCGTGCCTGTGTCACTCTCGCCTCTTGCGCCTCTAAGGGCTTGGCTGGAGCTGTGCGTCACTCGGGAAGCCTTTTGCAACTGATGCCGCCGGGGCGGTCCGCCGCTCGCTCGGCCACCAGAACGCATCTTGCAGCGCTTCTGGGCCCAGAGGTGGCGCGCTGCTCCCTCCCGGGGCTCGAGGAGCAGGGAGAGAGGCTCGCTTGCCTTCAGCGAGGAGGACAGTGGGACGTCAGGGAAGCCCGGTGAGAACAGGTGGGGCGCCCGAGGCACAAACCAGGGAGCTGGTGTCGCGTTGAAGGGCTGCCTTCCTCCTCCCCCGCCCCTGTGCTCAGCTTCGCAGGGCCTCTGCCACCTGCACCACATGGTGCCAGGGATGGGCAGCTCCGTTCAGAAGACTTGACTCGAGTTCTGCAGCCAGGAGTGACTCAGGACTTTCTCTTGGCTGCCTTCTTCTCTGCCTAGAAGAAACCAGGAGGTGACATTCCCAGCTGCTTCCAGCACAGTTATTTTAGAAACAGCAGGCTGGCACCTCCTCCTTGAAAACTGTTGTGTGGAGGTCACCATGCTGCAACCAGACCCTGCATGTACTGTGGAGGCTGTCAGGTCTCTCCACTTATTCTAATAGAAGAGGCAGAAGTGATGTCGGCGTGGTAGTGGCCATCTTTCTAGCCCTGAGAACGCTCAGAGAAGTTCTAGCACGCTAGAACAAAAAAAGAATGTGACCCGAGCGTACTGGAAGCTGCCCCCTCCCAAAAGCTCTCTAGCACTTCTAGCTCTAGAAATTAAAAAGGAACACAGCCTCTGTGCACATGTGCCTGCTTACTTCTTTGGTTGCTTCCAAAGGACCTCGTGCCACATTCAGACTGGCACAAGCAAGAGACCTGGAGAGAGGAGGGTGGTAGGCTCTGGGGCGGGGGTGGAAGGAGGCTTAAGTTTTGTTTTGGGGCCTACCTGCCCACCGCTTCTGTCCTCTTGCTTGCCCTGCCCATCCCTCCAACCTTGTGAGCTGGGGTGGCTCCATCTCCCTCCGTGTAGAGGTCCATCTGGGTGGAATTAGGAGACATGATGTGAATGGGAGTTCATGGCTGAGGTTCCTCAGAAACAGATCAGATCAGCACTTTCTCCACTGCTGCCCTCACTCAAATGACAGCAGAGCTTTGTTTACAGATGGGATGGGGACATCAGGGGAGTGTTAAATGAGAACTCCGACACTTTGCCTGTGCAAGCAGTACTTTTTTTTTCCACGGAGTTGTGCCTGACTTGCCAAAAAGACTCTTGGTCAAGTCAAACTGAATCCCAAAAACACTCTAGACAAGTCCCCACAGCTGCCTGTTAAGACTTGAGCATGAGTCAAAGGGAGTGGGGCTAGACTCAAGACTAATTGCAGTGGATTGGCACATTCCTGCTAGGTGCCATTTCCACCAGTACAGAGATACAGTGATGGAGAAAAACTGCACCTGTTGAATTTGTAGCAGGTGACTAACATACAGGAGCACTTGCAGAGGAAGAAGTAGCAACTGGCAGAGACTTGTGTGTGTGTGTGTGAGAGAGAGAGAGAGAGGGGGGGGATGTCAAATATTCCTTGTGGCTTGATCTTGCAATGTTATCATTAACAATGCAACATTTGAAGGGGAGCAAGGTGCTTAGGATTACATAATATTGCGTATGTTGCTTATAGGGAAGGGTGGGAGTATGTTGCCTATTTTTGAGACCCAGGGATCCTGACTTTTTCCTGGTTGAGCAACTATGAATCAAAGATCTATGTGCTTCCTGGTCCTCCTGCAGTCTTCTTGCTCACCCTCATTTAGGTCACAACAAGAATGCTTCAACAGAAGAAGATGCTGATAATAATGAATTGGGTTGTGAAGCGTGTGATTGATATTGGCCTGAGAGATTGTAGTACACCTTTGCAGACTTGGGAAGAGTGTCAGCCTCAGCAAGAAATAAGTACAGACTGCAATCCTAACCCGTTTTCCAGCATTGACATAAGGGCAATGCAGCACTGAGGTGAGAGAACAAACGTTGCCTTACTTTGAGGAGGCCTCCATGAGTGCTGCCCAATGCAGGATGCAGCACACATCCCACTGGCACAGCTATGCCAATGCTGGAAAGTGGGTTAGGGTTGTGCCCTTAATTGATTTCAGAAATGGCAATCAGGATAGCAACAGAACTCAAGACCACTGGAAAGCATCTGGTTAGCTGGGATTATGTAGCTGGTGGCACTATAACTAAGTTCTGTGATCAAGGCATGCTCCCAATTCTGGCCCTAGGTTGGCTTTGCAGGAGAGCTAAGCAAAGTAACGTACATGTAAGAGTGCGGCTGGAATTCCAGGTTCTCATGCTGATGCTTGGAGCTGTTAATGCAGAAAACTGACTAGCTGCTGCTGTCCAGTCTTGCATGCTCTGGATTTCTCTCTCCCCCCACCAAGTAAAGCTGAGCTGCTTTACTGTGTCATCCTAGAGGCACAGGACTAAGGAGAACTTGTAGTGGTGCCACTTGGCAGGACCTGACATTCATTTCTGAGGAAACTGATACTTCTGCTACCATCTTGGCAGCATGTTTAATTGCTCATACTGACAAAACATACCACTTATCAGTCACCATTATTTTCACAACTGTCAATATATTGCGCCATTTTTGCGCCCAGGGCAAAGAACCTGCTGCCGCAGCCTAGTTATGCAACTGGTGGTTGTGGTATTGAGTACTGCATGTGAGAGTTACTGAGATTAAGGCAACAGTCTTGAAGATTGGGGGGGGGGGGGCAAAATCCCCAGGGTCTGAGCTTCGAGGGTGCCCAGGTCAGGACAAGACAAACTACTGTATACAGTACAAAACAAATTTAGGAAGAGGGGGCATCTTGCCCCATGCCAGCTCTCAGCATCCCTTTAAGGCAATGGAGACTACCTACTGTGACAGAGGGGGGGATCACAAAGGAAAAGGCTGAAAGTGGAGAACTCTCTTTGCCACTTACAATATTTGTAAACCATTTTTATCCCCCACCCCCCAGGGGTTAGTGTGCTGCTCAGATTGATCTTCTAAAGAATAATGAGTAGTCAATGTAACTGAAATGTTTTGGGTAATAGTTTTTTCTGGGGGTAGAATTTGAAGAGTAGTTTCTTTGTTGCATGTAGGATTGGTCCATGTGTGTGATTTCATTTCAGTGAAATGGATTTCATTTCCATTGTCTGGTTCTGTTTAATTCTGATGTAACTTGGCTTAGTTGAGGAAAGGTAATGCTTTGTATCCTCACTCTGGAATGCCAAAAAGAATCATATTCTGGTTTTAGCCTTATGTGTGAAATGTTTGTTTCCATTGAATAAGATAGCATTACAGCCTGAGTCTTACTGAATGAGCTTACTTCTGAGGAAAGTAAATAACACCATTTTCAAACACCTCGTGCTATGTGAGTTGTACTGACTAGCTTCTGGCAGAAATGGAGGGTAGTCTTTTCTTGGCATGTTGTCATAGTCCTTGAGCAGAGGAGACTTGGAGAACTATTGTATGTGCCAGCAGCAAGTTGGAACGGAAGCTTCTCGGCATGGGAGGGGTCTTGCACAGGAGAACTCTATGGGTTAGCTGTACAAGAAAGGTGATAGGTGGAAAAACACTCTGCTATCTCCTCTTCGGCAGGAACGGCTGATGCAGTTGCCTCAGGAGGATTGCCAGGGATGGGAAGATGCCCCTTGAGGTGAAATGGCCCTTTCCCTCGGCCCCACATCTGCCCTGGAACTTGGCCAGTAGGCTGGTCATGGGCTTGGTGGGCACCTACAGCTGCTTCTGGACTAGTAAGTACCAATCTCCGCTCCCCAGATTGCTGATGAAAATGCTGAGCAGAGCAAGATGTTCATGCTAACTCTAACCTTTCCAGTAGCCTAGCATGACATGAAAGATCCTCACCTGTCCCATGAGGAGGAAGAACGCTCTCTCTCTTATCTTACTGAACTCCTTAGATCAATACCGGATTAACAAGGTTGGGAGGGAGGGAGAGTTCAGAAGAAGAGAAAGTACTTGGTAAACACTAAGTTAGTGGGATCTTGTAAACCAGTGTTTCCCAAACTGTGGGTCAGGACCCATCAGCGGGTTGTGAGCTGTTTTTTGGTGGGTCAAAAAAAGTTTCTGAAGTATTAAAAAAAAAGACTTTGCAGGGTCCCTTCCCCTGTTTACAGAAGAAAAGTGGAGCAGTGAGTGATCTAGATGGAGAGATCACTCTTGTGGCGGGAATGCTAACTTGTGGTATGAGGTCATACTCCCAAATTAAAATGTCACATTTTCCAATTTTCTCTAGTAATTGGCATGTCTTAAATCATGTGTGAACCCAGCCTTTTGTCTGACCTGGAAGTCCCTAACTGCACATCTTGCTTTCTACCTTTCTAGGTACCCTGCAATGACTGTAAAGGTTTGGGGGAGCAGTCACTGAACTCCCTTTCTAGGGAGAGTCTAGCAAATGTCTACATGCACATACAATATATAAGAACTCTAGCAGCCTTGGAAGCACAGGACCCTCTCCCTGATGATTAATTATTAATTAATTTAAAATATTTCTTTCTACATCTCCTTTTTCGTCTAGCAAAGCTATGTGGGTCATGATTGATTGTCATTTTAAAAAGTGGGTCCTGGTGATAAAAAGTTTGGGAAGCACTGCTGAAAATGTACCATGTTGGTTCATGTACTTTGTCCCCCACTACATTCCATAGCTTGCTGATGAACCTTGCCAAAATGCTGAGTTGTGCCTGTTTGACCCTAATCCAACTGAAACTACTTTTATCTGCTTTATCTGGACACCACCACTACCCCCTGCCCACCATAGTGACTATAAAACTGAGCTGTACTTCTAAGAATTCCTTATTTGAATGTTGACACTGCTATTGAATTCACCTTAGGCAAAGGACCCTTTATCTCAGCTTCTCCTCCTTCCCTCCCCCCTCCCTTTGGCAATCTGGAAATGAGACTAACCTACCTTGGGTGGTTGATCCAAGAGTTACAAGACAATGCTTGTGATGTACCTAGAACATTCAAAAATTGCTATATGAATGCTCATTTATTATTTTTATTGTGTAGAATATTCATGTACTGCTTTTTAACAAAGCAAAAATATTCTCAGAGTTGTTTACATTGTAGAAAGAATGAGAAGATGGTTCCCTCTCCCAAAGGGGACTGCAATCTAAAAAAGAAATGCAAGGGAGAATTCAGCAGTAGCCACTAGAAGGGCTAGATGACTGAGTAGCCACTGAGCTAAGATGACTGGGGCTACCCCCCCCCCACACTAAATATAAGAGAGCCACCACTTAAAAGTTACCTCTTTGCCTTGTTGATAGGGGTAAGCCAAATTAATGGATAGACTGAATATATGGAAGCCTGATTTCATCTGACTTGCTTCGGTCCAAGCTAGATTTTAGAATTTTTTGCCACTCTGCTACATTTTGTTCCTTGCCAAGCTGCCATTTTGCTATCTTCCCTGCAGGGTATATGAATCGACTGAATGTCCATAATGAAGAGGTGCTATATGAGCTAATTGAGAAACGTGAGCCAGGCACCCCGCTCCTTACTGTATGCAACCATCAGTCCTGCATGGATGATCCACACTTGTGGGGTATGGTACTGGAAGTGTCACCACCTGCTGGTTAGGAAGGAAAGATATTGCTCTTCTCTACCCTTCTAGAGGCTGAGCCAGCCACCTTCCTGTAATCTGTAGTCCAACAGACAAGAGGGGATTTGCCACTTTCTCCCCCTCTCCCATTAGGAACTCTGAGCCCTTAGCTTGTTATTAGTAGGGGCTGGAAAGGCAAGCCACAAATTTGTCTTATTTGTGGAATATTTTCCTGGGGTGAAAGTGAGATATCTGGTTTGCTCACAGTTTTAATATAGTTGTGTTTCATGCAGGTATCCTGAAATTACGGCATGTTTGGAACTTGCAAAAGATGCGGTGGTGAGTATGGGAGGGCAGGAAAGGAGGGTGATTATTATTATTATTATTAACAGTATTTATATACCGCTTTTCAACAGAAAGTTCACAAAGCGGTTTACAGAGAAAATCAAACAAATGGTTGTGCTGGTGTGTTCCCTGAGAGGAAGGAGTGAACTCCACGCACCTATGTCTCTGTAGGATTGCACATCACATTGTCTCTGGGTGCTAAGGATTTCAGAGAGGACAAGTAAGATTCAGATTTGGGGGGGGGGAGAATTTGATAAGATTGACAGCACAATCCTATACATGTTTACTCAGAAGTCTTACAAAGTTCAGTGGGACTTACTTCTAGGAAAGTGTTGTATAGAATTGTAGCCTGAGTGTGATATGATGTGGTTTAACACTCTCCTTGCTCTCACAGGACTCCAACAGCTGCAGACATCTGCTTCACAAAGGAACTGCACTCTCATTTCTTCAGCCTTGGGCGATGTGTTCCTGTCTGTCGCGGTAAGCAAATGGCTTGCTAGACATCTGGGGTACAAAACGAAGTGTCTGTCAGGAACTGTGGGAAGCAATTCCTGAATGCGTAACTGAGGTGGTATGTTTCAACTGTTCTCAAGTTTCTGCTGTTTTTTGCTGCTAGAGCTGGGTGGCTTTAGGCATCAATTTCTCAAGCTCAAAGAGCTACCTACCATTTGTAAAATAGGAATAATAGCTGTCTAGCCACAAATAGTTATTTGATTTCTTTGTAAACCACTTTGTGAACGTATTTTGTTGAAAAGTGTATATAAATATTCTTAAGAAGATTGCTGTGAAGTCCATCAAGATTGCTAATCACTTTGCAGATAAAAAGGGCTCTATAAGTAGCCCTCTTGCAAGCAAAAATGTGCCTCTGACTCCTTTTGCTAACACTTATGGCTTCTCCTCTAGGCAGAATGAGTGGAAGGATTTGGTGGGAATGTACAGCTAGGACTTAGATGGGGAAGAGGAGTTTTCCTGTATGTGGTTTGGAACAACCACCCACCCACTTGTGCTCTCTGCAGGAGATGGTGTCTACCAGAAAGGCATGGATTACATACTTGAGAAGCTCAACCGTGGAGACTGGGTGCACGTGTTCCCAGAAGGTAGTACTTTGATGCAGAAGGATGTGGGTGCACATCAAAGAACACTGTGGGCACAGCTATTTTGCAGCAATTGGGTTGGGTTTGATGATTATTTTGATGTGCTTCCCACCACCCTAAATCTTTTCCTTCTACTCTTTCAGGCAAAGTCAATATGACCCAGGAGTTCATGCGCTTCAAATGGGGTAAGTATCTTTTTTTGAGGTGGAGAAGGGTATTGAGATTTACAGTATCTTCTGTAATTCCTCTTCCTCTTATTCTCTCCAGGTATTGGGCGTCTTCTGGCTGAATGCCGCCTGCACCCCATTATCCTGCCACTCTGGCATGTAGGTGAGACCTGAATCTGGAAAGGGGGAGAAGAGAGGGACAAAACCAGGAAATGTACATGTACCAATGGGACAGCTGGCAGAATTAGGCTTGTCCAAGTCAATTTGGGCCAGAACTCATATTGCTTTAATAACTGTGTAGAAAGCTAGGCAGAGGCTACATTTCCCATCCTGCAGCTGCAGAGCCAAACCCCAAAAAGTGCTCAAAGAAGGCTGACAGAACTCAATATAAGTAAGCTCTCCCTCTTGCATGTTAAACCATCTTCTTGTATTTTGTCAGAAGTAATCTGATGAGTATTGGAATGTCGGAAAAGGTTTTGAGCACAGATTTGTAATGGTTAGACTTCACAGCTTCTGGGTTTACTTTTTGAAAGGTTCCATTTTTGGTTGAACTTGGTACACTGCCTTCAGAAAATAATGGAGAAATCTAGGATTTCTAGCATAGCTGTGATTGGGTAGCAGTTTTCCCACCACCTCTCCACTCAACCCACCCAACAAAAGGTACCATCAAAGATGGGAGTTAAAAAGAGCATTAACTTGGGTCTTATTTAATGTGAAAAGTGGAGGGTGTTTTAATAAACATTTAAAAGCACAAAGTGTTTGCATACAAGGCAGTGAAGCACAAGTCTTCTAATTGCAACTGAGCATTGGATTTGGGCTGGGAGAAAGTCTAAGGGGAGGCTTTAGGAGACTAACTTCTGCTGCAAATGGACATTTTTGCCTGGAAACAGAAACTGGCCTCAGACCTAGCCCATCATGTTAACAGTGCTTGGAAATAAAAATCCCCAGATAAAAAACAGTGGACTACATTGCTGGTCTGCTATAAACTACTCTTTTTAGACAGGAACTCTAGCAATTAGCCACTGGGAGATACACTATACTAGACTGAATAGGGATGGTAGTTCTCCCTCTACTAAATGTAATGGAACCACTACTTTAAAAAGTGCCTCTTTGGCTAGTTTTCAGGATAACATAAATGTATATGTAGCCAACATGTATAATATATTGGCTGCTGTGAATTTAGTATAACAATGTCCCTTCTCAGCCCCTCGGTTCTCTTTGTAGGCACTCTGTCTTGTAGAACCTTTCAACTCTGAACAGTTTCGTTTCTCAAGTGGCAGGCAGGCAGACGCCAAGTTTCTCAAGCGGTAGGCAGGGCAGAGATCGTTTCTACTGGGAAATTCCAGCCAAAGTTTACCTTTTAATCTCCTGCTGCAGCCTGGTTCTGGTTCTGCTTGGCAAATGTTCACAAAGTATATCTGTTTTTTGAAACACCAGGATGGGACCCTTCTTTCCAGGCTACAATTCAGTGCACCATTACTTCAGAATAACACTCATGGAAAGCAGTGGGTCTGCTTCTGAGTGAAAAGGGCTGCAAATATATGCAGCTGCATCTCTCTGCAGTGAATTGAATTGCACACTCCCAGTTATGTGTTATATGCTGTATGCAGAGCTTCTGGCTTAACACACCAGACACCTTAAAGGTGGATTTGATTCATGGTTCAACCTTTTTCACTGGCATATCCCTTGGCAGCCCATTTCCATAAATTGTACCCTTCCTATTAGCAAAATGTTTGTAATTAGTAAGACAAGCCCTCATCTCCTCCATATGAAAGCCCAGACTTCATGTATTCATCACATATTTTCTCTTTTCATCTGTTTGAAGAACAGAAGACTCTGCCTTTGCACTGTTTTGCACCAGAAGTGTGCTGACAAATTCTGGGTGGTTGATCACTTTCCATATTATGCTACCTCCCTTCCAGGCCGTGCATTCTGGAGCACGGCCTGCCTTTTTCTGCCATTATTCCATTCTTTTTCAAGTACCCCTAAAGGTCCTGTTGAGTGTCCCTGGAAGTACATGAATACCAGGTTGGGAACCACTGGTATGTTGTTTACATTGCACTTAGTCTGATAGTGTTTACAAAAAGGTGGTGAAGACCAGAATTTAAAAAAGAATAAAAATATATCTTATGATCCTTTACTGTGGTTTTAATAAATTAGAGACTACAGTTCTTAGGTAACAATTAGTGGTAGGTTATTTTTCAGGATCTGGCCTTGGGTAAAATCAGACAAAACTATAGTCAGACACCCCCCTAAGTTTAACCCCCGATTTATCCGAGGGTCATAGAAAATTCCATGATTGTTGGCTCAAAACTTGCCCTCAACTTATCTGTGGGGTCAACTTATAGGCGAGTATCTGCGGTAATTCTAATTGTTCCTATTGACTTTTACCAAGGTTGGGGTTAGAATCCTACTGATGGATATGTACTGCTTAATCTCTATAGGAATGAATGATGTGCTCCCCAATGAGCCTCCTTATGTGCCCCGTACTGGACAGGTGAGTGTTCTGAAAAGGACAGAATTAGATGCTACAGGTAGGTACTGGTAGTAGGAAGAGGCCGAAGGGTTCCAAGATGGCAGCAGAGAAGTTGGAGACTTGTAGAATACTCTCGCAATACCTGCATGAGGCCATCTCCCTTACATCTGTTAAATCTTGTGTCAAAATCAACCTTTCCCACAAAGCCTTGGGCATCTCCCCACACTATACTGTGACTAAGCCCAAGGAAGTTTATGTGAAATAACTGCATTTGTTCTTCTACCAGATTCCCCTCCTACTTTCTCTGGCTCCCTTATGTGTCTCCCTCAGATTTTGAGCCTTCAGGACAGAGCCTCACTCTATGCCACATATGTTCATGGCACTAAGTTCATAACATGAAAAGAGAAGGCAATCCTCTTCCCTGCCTCTGATTTGTTAATGGCGATTTGCTCTTGTTACAGAAAATCACTGTGCTAATAGGGAAGCCATTTAGTGCTCAGCCTTTGCTGGAGTATCTTCGGGCAGAGAACAAGTCAACGGTGAGTTCATAGGGGAAGCACTGACTGCCTGTGCTGCTGAGAGCTTGGAAACAGTGACAGAATACAGGGGGAGGTCATCTTTTTGACCACAGTTCTACAGATTATGTAGCCTGAAGCCCAACAAAACCAGGGCTTTTCCTGTGGTTTGTAATTCCCAAAAGATTTACCTCCATCCCCACTCAACCAGTAAAAATTGCATGTTTAGTCTGTTCGTCATACTAGCCTCTCAAAATTCCCTGAATTTGGAGCTGTTCCCTGTACATGCCCAACTTTGTCCGTCTGCCTGCCTTTGCAAACTGGCACAGCAAAAAGCATGGTTTTGGGTCAGACATATTTAGAATCTAGAGCTTTGTTCTGGAATTGTTCATTCTTACCCAGGGCTGGTACTTGTCAATTTAGTAGTAGTATTGAATACTTTTCTTTCACTTTTCACCCAAAAATGTGCACAAAGCAGTTTACATTTAGTTACAAAGTTTACAAAAGAAAGGAAAACTATTTCCCCTGCCTCAGATGGACTCCCTGATCTAATTGAAGGGTGAAGTTCTTGGAGTTCCATCTGAACTGTTTCTCCATCCATGCATGATTGCAAACAGTGAAGCGGAGAGCTTGTGTATGTGGCATATATTACAGGACCTTGCTGATTATGGTTCCTTCTTCAGGTGGAGATGCGCAAAGCATTGACTGACTTCATTCAGGAGGAGATCCAGGCGTTGAAGGATCAGGCAGAGCGGTTGCATCAGACTTTCAAATTGCAGGCTTAATGGGGCTAGTATAAGTGCTGGGGCCCTTCCAGTGATGCATGGACGGTGCAGTCCTGGGGCATAATGGAAAGGAAATTCTTGCATGGACTTAGCTTCTCACTGTAGCTCTTGAGAGAGACTTTCCCACATTGCCATTTGTCCTTCATCCCACATCATGAGTGGACTGGTTTTGCATGCAGAGGATTGGATGAAGGCTCCTTGTACATCTTAGGAAGCATTGTGCCTCATGCCTTGTCTTCTGTGCCTATCTCTGGGGTGGGGGTGGAATGGGATGATGACTCAGAACTGCTATTTGTATATGCAAGTTCCCTGTTACTAGAAACCAGTAGTGCTGGAGGGAACTGGGGCCTCAAGTTAGCAGGTGTTGGTGGTGTAGGGTCCAAGAGCAGAAGGTTGGGGGCTGAAGGGAAGGCAGGCTCCATCCCTCCTTGTGCTGGACACCCTTTCTCTGTGGGAGCAGGGAAGATTGATGATGGGTTTGTGAGTTCCATTCTTTTCTAGAATATTGCTCCATTGGTTTTTATACTCCAGTCTTTTCCAGTAAATGATCCCAAATCCTATTCTGGCTGGTGGTGAGCTTCTGTGATCATGGGGTGGGGTAGGGGCTATGGGAAAATTTATGAACACAGTGCAAAAGGGGTGCATGTGTGTGCGTGCCTCATTTATTTTTAGGAACAGCTTCTGGTTATGGTGTTGGAGAAACGGCCCATCTTTTCCCCTCAAAGGTGAAGCATTAGTATCAAAGAATTGACACGGCATCCATCCTGTCTGCACTTCTGTCCATGAGGGGGAGCATTACACAGAGAAAATACCTAAAGTGCATGTACAAAGTTTCTTTGAATATGGGTCGGTGAGTGGAGAGTAAGCTAGCTTTGATGACCCTGGCCATATTGACCCCTACCTTTCCATTATTTGTGAAACAATGAAAGAACAACTGACAGTAATTCCTCTGATAATTCAGAAAGGCAACCCCCTACCTTGGAGCACAGCAAAGTGGGTACACTTATTTTTGTATGCTCTATTTTCCTTTTATTAAAAAAAAAAAAAAAGCTAGGTGGTTGTGCAAAATCTTATCAATCTGGGCAAAAAGTGAGCAGCCTTTAAATACCATTAAGGCTGACTGAGTAGGAGGCAGACAGATCTGCCCCCTCTAGGTAGCGTGGCCTGGTGCATGTTGACTCGGTGCTCCCTGTGTTTTCATGCCTTGGGTTAGACAGAGGAAGCTTGCTTACCCTGAGTCAGACCATTGGTTCATTGAGCTCTGTAGTGTTGACATTGGCTGACAGCAGCTCTTCAGGGAATTTCCTTTACGCTACTTGGTGATACCAGGATTGATACTGAGCTTCTATTTGCAAGGCAGGTCCTCTACCACTAAGCTATGGCCACTGTTCCCTTTGAGCTCTGGTCATGTAGCTCAAATTCCATGAAGCTGAACTCTGCGTAGTTCAGAGCTTCCAGACATCTGATGTCATTGTCAGCTGCCCAGAAATGCTGAGTTGCTGTGACACAGCCAGCAAAGAGGGACTGCACAGTGTCACAGACCTCTTAGTGGGGATATTGACTATGTCCCTTCCCATTTTTCATCTTGAAAAATGAACAGAGCAACACTATGTCACCACCTCTGGGCTATTCTAATATAATTGGACTTTGCATACACACCTGGAGGTACTCTGTTGTTTCTTGTGTTTGGGCATGAACAAAGTCTGATTTGCAAGCTCTGAGTACAATTAATAATGGCTAAAGTTAGAAATGGTGGTAATGAAACCAACCTGGTCCCAAAAGCTTCTCCCTGTTGCTGATTTGTGTGTTGTGATCAATTGCAATTATTGGTGTGGAAAGGGAAATGCACTCAGCACAGGGTCTCCAGGAAAAGTTTTATCAGGGGGTGCAAAGTTTCATTTGGGTCCCTCTCTGAAGGAGAAGGAAACAGGGTGGAGGGAGGGTGGCAAGAGTCAAATGAGTCTTTGAAGCCCAGGTCTGCCAGGCTTCCCACTGCAGAGCCCAGGTCTGCCTGCACTTGTGGTGGTGGCGGCTAGATACAGTAATAAAACCAAACACACTTCTAAGTCTCTCTAAAATCAGAAAATTAGCACCATCACACTTATGTTCACACTAGAACGGAGCGTGTCCTGCGTGTGCCGGAATTTGCTTATGCAGCAACTGTAGTCCTGCAGCTGTGAGTTTTCTTCCAAGTTTGCGACTGTGAAGGAGTGTCATGCATGCATTCCTGGGCCTGGTGTGCACGGCTGGCAGCAGTAGTCGCCTGTGCTAGTGCCTCCAGCATCACACGCAGGCAGTGCCTTTGGGTGAAACAGGAAAATGTGAGACCCCAGGAAATTTCTGGGCCCCTTTGACCCCGGGCCTGAGTACTTACTAACTGCCCCCCTCACCTGGGCCTCCACTCTGCACATGTGCAAACACTCCCTGGCCCAGCCGTGAAATGAGGCCGTGGAAAACACCCTCCCTGTCTTGGCTCTTTCAACCAGTGGTTTCCAACCCATTTCATCTCACCGCACACCGACAAGGCACGAAAATTGTCAAGGCGCACCATGCTGCCAGCGGGGGGGGGGGGGGCTCGCATCCCATGGGCCCTACTAATGACCCTCCTCCAAATGCCTGTGGCACACCTGCGGACCACGCGCGGCACACCGGTGTGCCACGGCACAGTGGTTGAAAAGGGCTGCTTGAAACGAAAAGGAGGGCAGAGCTCTGGGTTGGCGATGGCCCCGACTGCGCCTGCGAGACCTCCCCAGGGAAAGGCGCAGGACCGCACGGCGGAAGCTTCAGCCCCGGGAGGAGCAGCTGATCAAGGGGCAGGTGGGACGAGCGCCCCGCAGGCGGGTTAGTGGCTCGCGCAGGCCTGCCCCGCGCGCTCACTGGCCGCTCTCCGGGCCCCGGACTTCCCCCGCGCTTTGATTGGCTGCGGCGGGACAGGCTCGAGGGAGGAGGACGGCCGCTGAGGAAGCAGGAAGGAAGATGGCGTTGGAGGAGGCTGTTCGCCTGCTGCTGCTGTCCCTCGGCCTGGCGCTTGCCCGGGCGGGACAGGTGCCCCTGCTGGCGTGGTCCAGTCGCAGGTACGTGGGGCTCGGGCCGCCCGACGGGGCTTGATCTGTGGCAGGTTCGTAGGCTGCGGCGTGTAGAGGTGACCCGAGCTTGTGATCGCGGAACACGGATCCTTGGCCCCTGAACGCTCCTCGTCGCGCTCTTCAGACGTTACGGCTCTGTGCTTCAAGCATGACTCCGTTTTGCCCCCGCTCCGAAGGCTCGGCCGCCTCCCTGCCTGGCTGAGTGCACCGCCCCCCTCCAGCTACGCCACCGGGTGGGCTTGGTAGCTCTGGGTCAAGGCAGAGCGTTCCTTCTTGGCTTTGCATGCCTGGCACAAGAGCTTCCAGTGTCACAGAACCAGCCTTACAGGATGGAGAGATACAGGAGGAGCTTGGCAGCTGTGCCCCTTATAGAGGGGCGACCTTGCACTTGGATGTCTTCGAGGTGTTCTTGATCCAACCGAGTCTTGGGGGCACTTGGTTCTTCCACTCCCCCCCCCCCCGCATTCGTGGAAATAGAATTCTGGTTCTGGAGGCAAGATCTTGTAGTGCATTATTGCATTACTTTCATCTTCCTTGTAATAGCCTAGCTTGTTCTGGTTTCATAGTCTGGGACTGGGTTGCTAAAGCTAGAGTATCTTCCTTGACTTCCCCAATGAGCACATGGCTGAGCTGGTGTCTGAACCCAGGCTTTGTGCAGCATGTACAGTCCTCTGGATGCCAAGCTGGCCTTCAGATGGAGGTAGCTGCATATTGCAGTTTCTCAGAGGCCTTTATAATGAGCAAAATGAGCTTCCTTACTCTCATGAAATGCAAGAGGATATTCTTAATCTGCTGAGATACTAAGGGTAGGGAAAAAGCATATATACAAAGAAAAGGGATCTAAGTGGTAGCTTTTCATCTTATCCTTTTCTGCCGCCACCCCCCCCCATTTACTCTTTTTGTGCACACAGCTCTTTATGGCCCCCCTTGGCAGCCCCACACGAAGGGCATGTGGTGACAGAAACTCAGCTTGCTGCTTTACTGGACACTGCATTAAACAATGGACCTCATAATGTGTTGCTGTTACTTCAGGAGAAAGTGAGTATCTGTTTCTGGTCCATGGAAAAATTCCTTGCTAAGGGCTTATCTGCACTACAAAAACAAACCAGTTTAACAGCTTCCCCTGAAAGAGTCTGATAGACGGTTGTCTTGTAAGGGTACTAGAATTTTTCTGGACATGGCTCTTTACAGAACTGTTACTTCTAGGGCAGTGCTTCTCGCACATTTAGCACCAGGGCCCACTTTTTAGAATTTTTTAGAATGTCAGGACCCACCAGAAGTGATGTCATGACCAGAAGTGACATCATCAAACAGGAAAATTTTTAACAATCCTAAATGAATGGGAACCCATCTGAAATTGGCTCACGACCTGCCTAGTGGGTCCCAACCCACAGTTTGAGAAACACTATTCTAGGGTATCTTGATTGGCGGTCATGATTATTATTCGTTTTTTTCACTCTGGGCGTAACCTCTATGCCAGCTATCTTGTCCAGAAGATGAGGACTTCTGATGCCCCTTTCTCAGGGCAGAATAATCTTCTGGTAGCTTTTCTTTAAACTACATAATTCCCTACTGGCTTCACTGCCCAACAACGGCTTCACTTCAACTGCTTCCATCCCTTTTGAGATTCATTGTTGCTTGCAAATTCTCCTTTTTCCTGGAAGCAGCATTTCAGAATCCATATGGCAGTCAATAAAAAAAAAAAAGATGATTCTTCACCCAGGTCACTTGACTTGGAGGCCTCATGACTTTCCATTATCACTTCCTCATTCTCTCTCTTATCTGGTGTTCCCTTTTGCTAGTCTCTATCCTGATGGGGAATCATGTTCTTTTGGTTCTGTTAATAAGATGGAAAATATGAGCCCTCAGCAGACACAGCTTGCATGAGCAACAAATGCATTTTGGGGAGGGGGGGACAGTGTGCCAACAAGAACCTGCTGATGTGCTTGCAGATGGTCCCCTCCCTTGCACATTCAGTGTTTGCCTGCAGTGACAAATGCTGAACACTTGAGACAGTTTCTTCCTACAGTTGCCAACTTGGAGCTTTTTGCAGTGCAGACAAATGCTAAACATGGGGTGGGGGGATGGCCAGGTTTCCTTTCCTCTCCCTGTATGTTTATTTGCCCATGTATGTAATGCCTGCAAAAGGCTATAATGAAATGACAGTTAGCCTGCCTCCACTCTGAAGGAATGGAGCTAGCAAAATGCTTGCTGTCAAAAATCAGAGAGTTGGTTTTCTCCCTCCCCCACACCTAGTTTGTTTTATATCCATTGTGTTAAAATGCTTCAAGAGTGACCAAGAATACAGAAAAGTAAATATGCACTAAGTCTCTAAGATATGCACGGATTCTGTTCTGGCGCTTTGTCCAGAAATTGGAATGTATGTAGGTACCAGATATACTTGTGTATAAGTCAAAAATTATGCCTTAAAATTGGCCCTGAAAACACGGGTTGACTTATACATGGGTCAGTACGGTGAATGAAGCTTCTAGAAGCAGCTGCTTGGTGTGGTGGGTCTGGGGCTGGGGCTGGGCTGAGAAGCAGGGCATGGGGGGGGGAGTGGGGAAAAAGGAGCAATTTTACTTACCAGTAATTGTTCAGAGGCAGCAACAGAAAGCAAACAAAAAACGATAGCCATTTTAACTTCTTCTCCAAACAGGAAGAGAAATGAAGGCACTTCTGGGAATTGTAGGCTATGTGAGGAATACAGTATATAGTGCACTTCCATAGCAGCAGCCCTCATAAAGACTACAACTCCCAGAATCACCTTCTTCTCCCTGTTTAGAGAAGGTAAAATAGCTCCTTTTTTGACTTCTTGCTTCTGGCTCAGATTTACCACAATTCCTGGTAAGTCATTTTCAAAGAATTTCACACATCCCCTTTATCTCCCCCCCCCCGACTTATCCGAGCATCATAGAAAATTCCATGATTTTTGCTCAAAAGCTGCCGTTGACTTATCTCTTAGGTGCACTTATATTCAAGTATCTATGGTATGTAGGCTGGTCTTGCTGGCCTAGTGCTTTCGTATCTGCACAAAAGTACCAATAGACAGTGCCTGCAAAAAAGCGCTACAGTAGCACTTTGTCCGTAACTTCTGGGACCTAAAGTTATATCTGTGAAATGTTAGAAGTCATATTTTTAAAAGTTTTAAAGGAATTGTCTTCTCTCTCAGCTCAGCGTTGAAGATTTCACAGCCTATGGAGGAGTTTTTGGTAACAAGCCAGACAGTGCCTTCCCCAACCTAGAGGTGAGTGAGCAATGAATGGTGAGCTGTTCGTTGCATTGAGTTGCTGAGTTCCCCTTCCCTATGTATATGTCAAACTTTCTAATGGACTGCCATAACCCAGTGAATTGTCAAGAGGACCAATAAAAGGAGGGAATGTATTAGTGCAGCCATTTTCAACCACTGTGCTGTGGCACACTGGTGTGCCACGAGTTGTCCACAGGTGTGCCACTGGAATTTGGGGGAAGGTCATTTATTAGTAGGGCCAGTGGGGATGCGAGTCCCCCACCGGCAGCATGGTGTGCCTTATCAATTGTAAGAAACCTGATGGTGTGCCTTGACAATTTTAGTGGCCTTGTCATTGTGCCATGAGATGAAAAAGGTTGTAAATTGCTGTATTAGTGAGTTCAAATCCTTTCTGTTCCTTTTCCTTGCAAGATCTGCTGTGTAAGCCCTAGCTTGTTTGCACAATAAAGTGAATGAACAACAAGCACTCAAAGTAAGGAAAAATGGCTCATGATAGAGCTGTAATGCTGGAGGAGGTAAAAAAAAAAACTACCTCCCCAAGCTACCTTGGTTATTATATCTGTCTACATGTTTATCTCCTGAGTTAGGGTCACTGGTTTGTGTGTTCTGAATAACAAGGAAAATCAGGCAAATTGTAGACTAGCTGTATGGAATTCTGCAATTGGAAGAATAAGCTTTAATTTTGACTGCTTCCTTCAGTGGGAAAGGCAATTTATTGGAAAGCATCCAAGCAAGTGTAAAAAAGCTAATGATGAATTTTTATTTTGCAAAGCATCTTTCAGTTTCTAATTTGTCATGGCAAACCATTTTGGAATAAACTGCCATATTAGTTTAGGGAAGCTGTAATAATAACTTATTTAAGATCATACAGTGAGTCTGTGGCAGGGGTGGACCTCGAGCCCAGGTTGCCCTCTATGGGCCATACTAGCTCTTGCTTCCTAATTTCATTAGATTGCACAATTGAAAATGTCTGGGGAGGAATTGCTCTCTGAATTTGTAACTGTTTGTTCAGATGTGTGTCATTGGCTGGAAATGATAGCATGGTGTTAGAAAATCTGTGGACCTTAAGCCATTTCTGCCCAGTGTTGCATATACACAACAGGGATTACCTGTGTACACCTGTGGGCTGGTCAGAAATGGGTTAAACTTTATGGCAAAGGGTTATAAAGAGACAGGAACTGGGGAGCATGGGGAGAGCAGAGCCTGTGCAGAGTACAAGAGCTGGACGTTCCCTAGTCTAAAACAGTTTGGTAGAAACTTCTCTTGTGTGTCACTGTAGAGGAAGATTGGATGGCTAAAAATCTGTGGTTCAGAACAACTTGGATCAAGGCAATTCTATAGCAGCTTCCAATTACTATGTGTGAGGTTCACTATCAAAAGTGCTGGATACAACTGAACACACGCAGCCCATTCCACTCAGTTCACTTCTGTTGCTTCAAGAGAAGAGTAAATTGACCGACTTTTACAGTGGCAACAGATTTGTAATGGCTGCCACTCCACAAATCCTTGATTTGAGCCTTGCGAATAAATTCACATGTTTCTAGCCCACACTTCGTTTTTACCATCTCACCTGTTCATACACACCATTGTTTAGTTAGTAGCTTGTGGCATAAATTAAGTAAAGCTTCTGTAAAGCTTCTCTGGCTGACCACCTGGGGACAGTTCTCACTGGCCCCTGGTGAGTGGCTATTTGTAAGCCTATTTTACTTACAACTAGAAAGAAAGGTCCAAGTAGCATGGCTTTTCTGGCCATGCTTCTAAATCAACCAGAATTTTGCAGGGACTCTTGAGAAAACAATCTCAAACAAATGCAACTTATTTTGGGAAAGAGAACATATATTTAGATAGAAAGAAATACTCTTGCACTGACCTAGCTCAAGGTGCTTCAGATAGATATTTGTGTAGGGTGAAATGCTTAAATGCTGCAAGAATCATATAAGTTACCTGCTAATGCCTGTTTTAGAAGTTCTATGTAGTAATGAGTTTATCCAAATTTGCGTGCAACTGTGCCCTTGAAAATACATGAATACATGTGTCATTGAAGACATGAACTGAGCGTGTTGCTACTCAGCTAAGAGGAACACTTTTTCCTTTCCAAGGCACAATATTGTTGATCCAGGGACTGTTGATATCTTGCCATTGCAAGTACATCTGTGGCGGAAAAACAGTGGTGGCAGCACCAAGTCCTTGTGTCTGATTCTTTCCTGTGAAGTACCAGTGTTCTCTCTTTCCTCTTCTCACTTTTCATGCTTGTTGTTGCTGTGGCTGGAAGAAGCAGCCACTTGAAACCAGGTAGCATTTGCTTGATCATAGGAGAAGCAACAAAATAAATATTAATTTTTTTTTTCTTTTACTGCAACACATCATGACTTGCACAGTGTTTCAGGAACACAGGATAATTCATTCTAGATCAGGTGCAGGCAAGATATTGTTTTTATGTTTAGCAGGACTGCAGCTTGCTGAATAATGCAGGCATATTTCTGAGCTACATCTGGCTGTGTTTTGGAGCCACTTAGTGATTTTTGCTGTCCTTGAAGGAGATATTCATGAGAACGCTGCCCAGCCTTGCTGTTTGACGTGTTGTCACACTAGTTATGTGATTGAGGAAATGTTGTTGCTTAGAACGGTGTGCATCTTTGAGTGAGCTCTGGACATGTGGGCCAGCAAAGGGGTGGAGTGTGTTTGGAGATACAGGGTGCAATCCTAACTTCACGTTAGAAGGGTTGCAGACATGCCATAAAGCACGTTTGCATCCCCTTGGGAGGAAGCTGCGCCAGTGCACGGAGGCGCGCTAGAGCACGGAGGCTGCATCCAGCCTCCACGGCAGCTTCCCCCAGGTAAGTTGCATTGGCTGAGCTCGGCCAATGCAGGGGTCTGGGGAGGATGGGAGGGAGGCATTCAGGGGTGAGGGGGGGATGGGCCAAGGGTAGCCCTGGGGACGTGTGGGTAGCGGGAGGCAGGGCTGGGATCCAGCTGTTATGCCAGATCCCAACCCCCGTTCCCAAGTAGCGCAGAGCTGCTGCAAGTTGCTCCGCTCTCCTCGAACTTGTACCACCTCCTGAGGTGGCACAAGTTCGAGGAGACCCATGGTGCCAGAGTTTCAGGGAAAAGATATGTTGAAAGTCAGTAGAATGAAAAAATGAGCATTTGGGAAACTTGGGTTCATGATGGAGGCTGAGGTGCCTGTAGCTTGTTGTGTGTTAGGAAACCCCCTATAGCTCTGGTTCTCTCCCTGTCTTCCTGCAGAATGCATTGGCGGCCGCTCCTTCTTCTTTGGTTCTTCCTTCTGTGGACTGGTTTGCAGCCAGTGCTGTTCCTGCCTTTTTGAAGGCCAAGTTGGGCATTGCACCTCTTCACGTGGATCAGAACACCCTGCAGGAGCTGCGGCTCAATGCCAGCCTGCCTGCCCTACTGTTGGTGCAACTGCCATATACTGCTGGGTATGTAGTGAGTCCTTCAGTTCCTTTGCCTGTATTGCTGAGGACCAGAGCAGCCTCTCTTCAGCCTCCGTGTGTGCTGAATTTACAGTGCGAGACTGTCTTCAGTGTGTGCTGCTGCTGTCCCACATGCTGACCTCATGTTTTGTCGGGTCTTTGTCTCCCTCCTTCCACAATATATGGATATTGTGATCTGCTGCCACAAATCTGCATATTCTCAAGCATATTATACTAGCATTTCAAACAATCCCTAATTCCTGGTATACAGTCTTAGGTGTTGTTCTGTACTAGGGGTATGGATCCCCTTTTGTTCCAAGGAATTGCCTATTATATAATCTTGGGTGCCACTGAGCTAGTTATCAAAACCTATGTGCCTATTTAGGAAGGCACTGATATTGTGGTACAGTCTAGTTGCTTTTCTAATGTTACACCCTTTCTTCTCTTCCTGCCCCAGCTCCAGTCTCATGGCTCCAAAAGAAGTTTTAACTAGCAATGGTGAGCAATATCCAAGATACCACAGCTCAGTGAGGCAGAACAGTCTCTGAAAGCATTTACGGTGGGAAGGCTAGGCTGAATTGCCATTCATTGAGAGAGGCTACCACTTGGCATGTTGGAAAGATCAAGCTTGGGCTTGTGTTTGGCTGCCAGGATTGGCCTTGTACTTAGCTTTCTGGCTAGGTGCTTGTTACCTTATGACCTGATTCATTCAGAAATACACAGTTTGTAATACTGAATGAATCTGTATCTGAATTGATTCATTCAGAAATGCACAGAGCAGTAGCAGTCAAGTATTCGTTCTTGAATAAGGGGGTCAGCAATTCTGTATGAATTTTAAAGGGGAGCCTTGCAAGGTTTTTTGAGGAAGGTGTGCAAAGGGATGGGGAAAAACAAGACCAGAAGATGGGTGGGTGTGCTGGGTTTGTGCTGTTATGAATTGTGGCCTCTAGATTGGAGGTTGTCTTTCCTCTTCTCCGATTATTGCTCCATGTAGATGAAATCCTGGGACAAGTTTTGAGTGCCCTTCAATCTGAGGATATCCCCTACATAGCCATACTGACTGCTCTGCGGCCCTCACGGGTATGTGACCCTTTTTGATTCCAAACCTACCTTGGGTGGGTTCCTGCACTCAGCATTGTTTTTTCCCAATTCCTGAGATTATACATGGCTGATTTTCATTTCACTTGTACTTTTTATCCCAAAACGAGACCCTAAAGCAACTTACGATATCAATATAAAAATAATTGAAATACAGTACACTACAACATTGCTGAAACAGCCCAAAATCTGACTGCACGTCCAGCAATATTATTCTGAAGATTAAAAAACATACACCCAAACTCTGGCCTCCCTTGGGAGACTGTTTTGGACAAAACCACTGCTCCTTGTGGCCACTGTCATGGCTACTGATGGCCATTCCAATTAAGCCTTCCTAAGCCCACCTGTGTTCCTCTCCAGGTTGCCCGGGATGTGTCTGATGGAGCCCCTGAGAGACTAGGTCGGCAGCTGCTCCAGGCAGAGACTGCAGCTTCACCGATTGGCTATCCTCCTGAGTCCCCAGATATACTCTTCTGGGCCAGCAACTTGTCAGTGGCTTTTGACACAACGTGGCATGACCTTACTAACAGCACATTTGGGTCTGGTCGCAATGTGACTGTGAATGGCCAGACAAATTTCACTGATTCTGAGTGAGTTAGTAGCATGGGATTTGAAATTGGGTTTGTGAGTATAAGGTTGTCTGTAGGGGTAGACAAGAGCTGGGACTGTTGGGGAAAGTGTGTGTGTGTGTGTGTTGGAAGAGGAATGGGGTAGTCAACGTTGGTAAACAAGATTGCTGAGGTCTAAGTTTCAGGTGTGCATGGCTGGCACAAATCTGATCTGAACAAATAAACTGCAAACTAGCCAGCAATTCTGACTCTGACAGCTATGATGGCAGAGCACTAAATGCTTGCTTATCCTGACCACTAGAATCATGTTCAGCATTGCGTCTGGTTTCAGGGACTTCACCCAAGCATGTCTGCATATTTTCCAGTCTTATGAACTAGAAACTTTGGTTTAAGAAAGAGACTGCAGCACAACTTGAGAGCTTAGATTCTTGAGATACTGACTCTGTGCATGCACATGCCTGCTCACTCTGCCACAAAATACAGTTGTATCCATGGGGCATGCATTCCTGGCCCCACCACAGATACAGGAAGCCATGGATATGGGAGAACCCAATCTCCATGACCCCCTGCGCCCCCACTTTCATTTATGTTTATGAAGGAATCATGTACTTAAGCAGATGCTGTAAGCAGTAAGCCTATAGCAAGACAAGCAAGCAGGTAGCCAGCAGCTAGAGCGGATGACTTGATAAATGTGATTCCTGCTTCCTGATAACATTCACTGAGTTATTCCCTTTAGCTGCAGGCTGCCTGCCTGCTTGTCTTGCCATAAGCTTTCTGCTTATAGCAAGTACACATCTGGTTAAAGCAAGTACACAATTCCTTTGCTTGACTATAAACAACATAAACAAAAGTAATGGGTGCGGGGGGGGGGGCCTGCAAGGAACCATGGGTAACCAGATCTATAAATCTGGTGGGGGGGGGGAGGTAGACACCTGCATTTAATTCTACACTTGTGTAATGAAATTGGATTCTTGCAATTCTAGTCAATGACTGGGATTAGGCAAGGCTTTAGAAAAGTGGGGGTGGGAAAGAAAATACAGCCCTCTTGGTGCATATAGGTGGACTAATGGCCTTTAACATTATCTTGATTTTTCTCTGGTGTCTCAGGTTGGCACTGACATATGACAATGTAGATGGTGAATCCTTGACAATCAGGTAAGTATGATGGATAAAACCTGTCAAATTCTGTTCTTATTCTAACAAAACTAATCTTCTACCTCTCCTTTTGAATCTGAAGAGAGAAATATCCAAGTCTAGAATTTTCCCCACTTCATTTTTCAGACTGACCTTTCTCATCTTAACAAGAGAGCACAACATACCTCTTGAAGTCTAGTATATCATGAAACTTTCCATTAGTTCCTTTGGGTTACTGTAGGGGGCCAGGGCTTTTCCGACTGAGGTCTCGTGACGCCCCAGCCTGTGGCCTCTGGCCTCTGCCCCTTAAGGGGCGGGGGCAACCAGGAGGCAGGGAGGAGGCAGTTACACAATCCCCAGGATCGTGCTGCTTGGGGGGGCTGCAGGGGCTTGGGTCCACTTACCTGAGCCTCCTGCAGCCTCCTGGGGGTGCAGGGAGCCTGGCATAACCTTCTGCAGGGCTCCCCACAGCTTTGAAAACAGAAGTGGAGCAATCACGCCCTGCCTCCACTAAAGCAGAAGTGGAGCGCGATCACTCCACTTTCACTGCTGAAGCTGCGGGGAGCCCTGCAGAAGGTAGTGCAGGGCTCCCCGCACCCCCGGGAGGCTGCAGGAGGCTTGGGTAAGTGCACCCAAGCCCCTGCAGCCCCCCCTGAGCGGCGTGATCCTGGGAATCATGCCGCTGCCTTCCCCCCGCCCCCACTGCCTCCCCCTGCCCCCACAAGAACTTAGAGCTGCTCAAACTCTTCAAGAGAGTTTGAAAACAGCTGGTAGGGGGCTGAGCAATGTTTCCATCTTGGAAAGAAGGGTGCTATGGCTCCGTTTGTGTACTGCAGCCTAGATTGTCAGCCTCAAGATGAAATGGCAGACAAGGTTCTGTACACTTTTGTAGAGTAGAATTTGGGGAAATGTTTATAGGTGTTTAGAAGCCTTTTTTTAACAGGAGATATACTCTTGTTTTTTGGGGGGGAAGAGCTATGTCATTTAAAAAAAATTATTTTGGGCTAAGTTTTCAAAATATCAGCCCATGAGTTGAGATGGGGTAGCTGGGAGCCTAATAGGAGTGTATAGAGCTGTGGCTGGTAATCCTACTAGCTGCTACCCTTCAGCTTTACTGTGCCCCTTCTTTCCCCTTCAGGTTCAGAATGAAAAACCGCAGGTATCCAGTTTCTGCTCGGTACTGGTTTACTCTCAACACTGTGGAGCTGGTCAGGGGTAAGAGCTCCCAAGATATAGCTATCTACAATGCCACTCAGCTCACAGCACCCAGCATCTATTCTGTCAGCTGTGCCCATGTCAGCAATCAGCCAGCCTCGGGGGCCATCTTGGTACCTAGGAACAGTTTTGCCAGCAAGTGGAAAGTGTTGCTCACAAATTTTCAGGTATGTTGGGGTGAAAGAGCACAATTTACGGAGGTCAGAACAGTGGGTAGGCCCCAGGGGTAAGACAACTGATCCATACTCTCCCAGTTATCTGTTTGTTTGTGGGGGCAGCTCCCTCTTTTATGAGTTTTCTAGCATGGGGGAGGGGTAGTGGCATTTGTTTTTTCTAAGGATGTGATTAAACTCTTAGGAAGATGAACCAAATGAATCCTTCCCCTGCCACCTTGTTGGCACCATAAAGAGGCTGTATCCTAAGTTGTGATCATGTGCTGGGTTCACGAGGGGTTAGAAAGGCAGAAGCAGGACTCTTTCACTAAGATTTGTACCCTAATTCTTTCAGATCCAGGGCTTCAATGTGACGGGCAATAAGTTCTCCTATGCCAGTGACTGTGCCGGCTTCTTCTCTCCTGGAATCTGGATGGGGTTGCTGACCTCCCTGCTTCTCGTTGCCATTTTCACCTATGGCCTCCACATGGTCATGAGCCTCAAGACTATGGACCGTTTTGATGACCCCAAGGGGCCTACCATCTCTGTGCCCCAAACGGAATAGAGGCCACCTTGTGTACTCCCTGACCCAGGACCCTGCTTATTCTGTCCATTCCAGCTATCATTACATCTTCACCAGCCCAGCACAATGCATTAAATCCTGTTCAGTCTCCATCCCTCCTTCATCTCCCTCTCACTAGTAGCTGCTTCTCTGCTAACGTTCTCTGGTCACCACCTCCTTTTCTGCTCTTCAATTCTTTTCTGGCTTTCCCAGCCCAAAAGATCCAGGGCACATGGTGAAATTAAGAGGGGAGGTTTAGCTCTTCTGCTGGATGGAGGTGTAGATCCTGTGTGTGCTGCAGCGTCAAGGCCGTCTGCAGCTGAACTTCGCTGAAGGCAAATCTCTTCAGGGATATGCTGCCACCGCCAGCCTGCTTTGATTTCCTGTGGGACAGAAGTAGTCCCACCTTGTAACTTGATGTATAGTTTCTTCCCAGCTCACTGTAGTGTTTCAACTTGCTCCACCAATCCCTTGTTGCAGTCTTTGGCTGTATTCCAAGTGGTCTCTTCTCCTTTCCTTTCCCTCATTTATTTATTTATGTGATTTCTGTGATGAATTTGTTTACAGTGACTCAGTATTTGGGACTCTATGCATTTCTTGATTGGGGTGGGTGGGGTTCCTTTCCTATAACTCCTCACTGTTCCAGCAACATGAACGACATAAATAAAAGACAAAACAGTGGAGTCTGTATTGTGCATATTGCAGGACAGGGGCTGTATTTGTTTTTGGTTAGATCCCAGGACAAAGGCTTGTTTAATGAATGCCACCATAGATACTTGCCTATAAGGTAAGTGGCGGGCATGTTTTGAGCCAAAAATAATGGAATGTTCTGTGACCCTCAAATAAGTCAGGGTTAAACTTGGAGGGGGGGGGTGTCTGATGTAGTTAAACCAGGGGGAGGTGTCTAACTAGTTTTGTCTGATTTCACCTGAGGTCAGATCCTGAAAAATAACCTAACAGTAATTGTTACCTAAGAACTGAGTCTCTAATTTATTAAATATAGTAAAAGATACATTTTTATTCATTAATTTTTTAAATTCTGGTCTTCACAATCTTTTTGTAAACACTGTCAGAGTAAGTGCACTGTAAACAATATACCAGTAGAATAGTGTTTCCTAACCTGGGGTACTTGTATCCACAGGGGCACCTGAGAGGACCTTTATGGGTACTTGAAAAAGAATTGAATAATGGCAGAAAAAGGCAGTGCTCCAGAATGCCTTACAGGGCCAGCAAGGCAGGAAGGGAAGTACAGGTTGAGTCTCATTATTCGCAAGGGTTCCATTCTGAGAACTCACATGAATGGCAAAAAACAAAGCAAATAAAGAACAAAGTCCCTTTGCTCTGGTGATTTAAGAACACCTGCTGACCTTTTGTAATGCACACAGAGGCAATCAGTCTCTCTCCAGGCACTTAGGCTTCAGGAGGCAGCAATCTCTCCCTTCAGGAGGAGCCAGTGAGGGGGAAAGAATGGGTGATAATCACTGCCATTTAGCTTCATGTGCTCAGAGGGAAGGAAGGGGTTTGCCTTGTGCCTGGAAAGATAATGATTGATGGATTGTCAGCTAGCTGACCTCTATTGCATTAATGAGGCTATTGTTAAAGGACTGTTTTCCTTTAATTTAAAGGGTACTTTCATCATGTTGAGATAGAAAAATTTGTGGATAATTAGGTTATACCTGTAATCACTTGCATGACTGTCATAAGAACAGCCCCACTGGATCAGGCCATAGGCCCATCTAGTCCAGCTTCCCCTATCTCACAGCAGCCCACCAAATGCCCCAGGGAGCACACCAGATAACAAGAGACCTCATCCTGGTGCCCTCCCCTGCATCTGACATAACCCATTTCTAAAATCAGGAGGTTGCACATACACATCATGGCTTGTAACCTGTAATGGATTTTTCCTCCAGAAACTTGTCCAATCCCCTTTTAAAGGCGTCCAGGCCAGATGCTGTTACCACATCCTGTGGCAAGGAGTTCCACAGACCAACCACACGCTGAGTAAAGAAATATTTTCTTTTGTCTGTCCTAACCCTCCCAACACTCAACATTAGTGGATGTCCTCTAGTTCTGGTGCATTTTGTGAGAGTGTAAAGAGCATCTCTCTATCCACTTTATCCTTCCCATGCATAATTTTGTATGTCTGTCATGTCCCCCCTCAGGTGTCTTTTCTAGGCTGAAGAGGCCCAAACACTGTAGCCTTTCCTCATAAGAAAGGTGCCCCAGCCCAGTAATCATCTTAGTCGTTCTTTTGCACCTTTTCCATTTCCACTATGTCCTTTTTGAGATGTGGCAACCAGAACAGGACACGATACTCCAGGTGTGGCCTTACCATCGATTTGTACAATGGCATTAAATATTAGCTGTTTTGTTCTCAATACCTTTTCTAATTATCCCAAGCATAGAATTGGCCTTCTTCACTGCTGCCGCACAGTGGGTCAACACTTTCGAGTTGTCCACCACCACCACCCCAAGATCTCTCTCCTGCTCTGTCACAGACAGCTCAGAACCCATTAGCCTCTATGTGAAGTTTTGATTTTTTGCCCCAATGTGCATGACTTTACGCTTACTTACATTGAAACGCATCTGCCATTTTGCTGCCCATTCTGCCAATCTGGAGAGATCCTTCTGGAGCTCTTCACAATCACTTCTGGTCACCATTTGGAAAAGTTTGGTGTCTGCAAACTTAGCTACCTCACTGCTCAACCCTGTCTCCAGGTCATTTGCGAAGAGGTTGAAAAGCACCAGTCCCACGACAGATCCTTGGGGGCACACTGCTTTTCACCTCTCTCCATTTTGAAAATTGCCCATTGACACCCACTCTCTGTTTCCTGGTCTTTAACCAGGTCTCAATCCAGGAGAGGACCTGCCCTCAAATTCCCTAACTGTGGAGTTTTTTCAGTAGCCTTTGGTGAGGGACCATGTTGAACACCTTCTGAAAGTCCAGATAAATTAAAGATCAATAAGTCATTATATATCAATTAGGTCTGAAACATCTTTTCTTTTAACCTCTATCTGACTTAATTCCTCTGTCAGGAGGGCCGTTCAGGCAGCAGTATCTGCCTGAGGTCTTCTGCCATGAGGACAGATGCAAAGAACTCATTTAATTTCTCTGCCATTTCTAAGTATCCATTTATCTCCCCTTTCCCTCTCTCACCATCCAGAGGGCCAACCACTTCTCTGGTGGGTTTCCTGCTTTAACATACTGTATTTGAAGAAGCTTTTATTATTCCCCTTAATGTTGCTGCCCATGTGTTCCTCATCGTCTCTCTTGGCCTCTCATATCACCTTCTTACATTTCTTTTGCCGCAGTTTATGTTCCTTTTTATTCTCCTCATTAAGGCAAGATTCCATTTTCAGAAGGAAGTTTCCTTGCCCTTTATCGCCTCTCTGACTTGGCTCTGTAGCCATGCGGGCACCCTCCTGGACTTAGCTGAGCCCTTCTTCCTTTGCAGTATACACTTCTGCTGGGCCTGTATCACTGTTGTTTTAGGCAGCCTCCATGCACTCTGGAGAGATTAGACTCTTTTTGCCTTCCCTTTCAACCTCCTTCTAACCAGCCTCCTCATTTGAGGGAAGTCAAGGGTTTTTGTGAGAAACTGTTTTGTTTTTCTGTCTCTCTACAACAGTTTTTTAAACTGATTTTAAAGGGGTGCATTTTCCCCCTTCAAAGATCAGCACATTCCTTCCCATTTGCAGTGGTCATTCGTGCTGAGTTAAATTCATGTATAACAAAGTTGCACCTGTAGTTAGTTGGCTGTGAAAGCCTCACCAATAGCTGGTTTTTGGTAATCAATTCATGTATGAATCAGTGATTGAAAACCAGCACAGTAAAAAAACTTGAAACATAATATGGAAAGTGATCAATCACCAAGAATTTCTCAGGACACTTCTGGTACAAAACAGTGAAAAGGTTCTTCAGTTCTTCAAACAAGTAAAAAGAGAAAATACTGTGATGAATACATGAAGTAGGGGTTTTCATCTGGAGGAGATGAGGGTTTATATTCCCATTAACTACAAACATTTAGCTAATACAAGGGGTACAATTTATAGAAATAGGCTGCCAAGGGGTATGCAAGTGAAAAAAGGTTGGGAACCACTGCAAGACAAACTATTAATCAAATCCTTCTTTATGGTGCCTGGTGTGTTAAGCCAGAGACTCTACCTATACAATTTATAACACATAATTGGGAGTGTGCAATTTGATTTGTAGTTGCAATTTGAGTGCAATTTGCAATTTGTAGTTGCAATTGGGAGTTGCAATTTGAGAGACAAGCAACAAGGAATGACTGACAAGTGCAACTGTACATAATTGCAACCCTATTGCAACTCAATCAGAAGTAGACCCATTTTTTTCCATGGGTGTTATTCTTAAGTAATGGTGCACTAAATTGTAGTCTGGGACTTTGAAATGGAAACAAGGATTACATCCTGGTGTTTAAAACAAAACAAAACAGACTTCTGCCAAGCATTTGCAAAATGGAATGAGGCTTACTTGATTTCAGTAGAAGCCTTTAGGGGATGCTCACTCTTTTTAGCAATTGTTGATTTTTAAAATATATATTTTTTAATCATATCTTTCCACTGTTAGATCTTCAAGTTGTCTTGTAAAGTTGTGTTTAGTCTTGGAGAGGTAGGCTTCTACAAGTACCAAGCCTATGCCTGATGCCCCATGGTAGGTACTGCCCAGAAGGTGCAAGGGCAAACCCTCTCCAGAAATATGTGCCCTCCTCCTGCACCAACACTAGAATAATACCAAGAACAAGGACAGAGGGCTGAAGGTGAGGTTGGTCACAGCATCTCCTACAGGTAGCTGAAGGCCCAATTCTATCCAATTTTCCAGTGCCAGTGCAGCCATGCCAATGGGATGTATGCTGCATTGTTTGGTGGGGAAGCAGTGACAGATGCCTCCTCAAAGTAAGGAAACATTTGTGGCTGCACTGGTGCTGGAAAGTTGGATAGGATTGGGCCCTAAGTCATCTCTGAGGATTGTATGAAATAACCAAGGCTTTCTGCCCTTGGTTATGTGAGAGTAAATCAAGCACTTTGAGAACCCAATAAGCTTAGAGTAAGGCATAACCATTCTTTTTAAAAAACATAGTGGTAATGTCCATTTGTGGAAATCATTACCACTTGTGGAAATCATAATTAAAAGATTGTTACAAACAAACCACTTTAGCAGTCTCTCCACTTGTTTTATAGTATCTCTTCCTATACTGTGATAGTTTGCAGCTGCCATAGTACAGTAAATCTAAGCCTGCTGCAAGAAACACTATCCTGGACATAATCCTGTTTGAATATCCATTAGTAGACTGCTGAAATATAAACCTAAAATATTCAGCCTTTAAACCTAGGCTGAAGCAATGATTCTGTTCCAGGGGTGTCCAAACTTTTTGGCAGGAGGGCTGCATCATCTCTCTGACACTTTGTTGGGGCTGGGGGAAAAATTGACATTTAATTTCCCTAAATGAATATATCAGAAGTGGAACTCATTTGAATGAATGACGGTCTTGCGATAGCTCAGGGCCTTTAAAAGACCTTGTGCAAAGCAAGGTCTGCTTTTCCTTTGCAGCTGCTGCTGGTTCACAGACCTGAAACAGCAAGCGGTGGAGGAAGCCCTCCAGTGGTCGAACAGTTGCCCTCAGGCGAGAGCAGTTTTGTCAGGCCAGCAGGGGCTCCAGCAAGTCTGCAGAGGCTCACTGGAGCCTGGGGGCTCCCCAGGGCCGCAAGCAGCCCCCAGGCCAGGGCTTGGGCACACCTGCTCTGTTCCATTGGAGAAAATGCGGGCTTCTAAAATTTTGCTCAGATCTAGGAGGGGATGAAGCTGCCCGTTCTCACCCCCTTTAGTGCTGCCGATCCTAAAAACGTTGACATGCGGGTTCAGTTTGCGGCCCGCCTGAAGCCTACCTAACGCGTTTCGACGTTCCAAAAGAGCGGTGGGCTTTGCAGGAGGCCTGCTTGGGAAAGAGAAAGCGGAGCGCGGCTTCGGCCCCCTTGGTCTTCCTGCTTAGGTGTGCTGGCAGTGTGGGGAGGGTCGCTTGCGAGCGGGGCCGGTGGGGATGCGAGCCCAGCAGCGGCAGTGCGCCTCGACCACTTGCGCACCCTGGCAATTGAGGCGGAGAGGCTGCGCACCGCTGCTGCAGAACAAAGCACGGAGGGATGAGCAGTGGCGGGGAGGGGCGCTTACTGCAGAGGGTTCAGGAGGCAGGTGGACGGAGCTTCGTCCCCTGCGACGTCTGCAGCTGCAGCAGTCATTTCAAGGCAACTGAAGCCCGCCGTGCCGGTCCTTCCTTCCCAGCACTGACAGCCCCCCGCGTCCCTGCTGGGGCGGAGGGCCTCGGTGGCTGAAGCGCGAGCTCCTTCCAGCGCGAGCTTCTCTCGGGCCCTCGTTGCCAGGGGCAACGCCGCCTCCTGCACGCGGAGAGAGCAGGGAGCGCCACCTGCGCTGGGCCTCAGCCGGGCAAACGACAGTTCCCCGCACCGCTCGCTGAGGCGCTCGAGCGGGTGGGGGCGCCTGCGGCTGCTCACGCAGGAAGAAGTCCCACTGAGCGGTGGCGTAGCTGCAGGGGTGGCAGCGAGGCGGGCGGCCCCTCCCTTCGGAGCCACTCCCGGCGGGGGGAGCAAAACGGTGCCGTACGGAGCGGCTCCGAAGGGAGGAGCCGCTTGTCCGCCCCCCTCCAGCTACGCTACCGCCACTAAGCTCTGTGGGCTTCTTCCGCAGGCTGCAACGCCGAGAGAGAATTTAGGAGGCGCACGAAATAGGCCTATTTTTCCTGGCGGAGGTATCTGCCCCAGACCTGATCGAAAATGTGCTTTGAAGGCACCTGCTGCAATTGGGGGCGTCGCTGGGCGGAGAACAGGCCGCGCCGCCGCTCCCCGTAGACGGCCCGCAGTCAACGGGGGGCGGAAAAGCATCCCTCAGCCTTTCCCCCGCTAAAAAGCATGGATTCCTTTTTCTGGCAGAAGGATCTGCCAGTGCTATGGTCGTGGCGAGGGGAGGGGGTGTAGGAATCGGAGACCACCCCTTCCCTCAGGTGATGGAAAGGCGCTGAGCCGGAACTCATTTCGCTCCTCTCTCCTTCCGCGCCCAAGGACCAGCCGTATAGACAAGAAGAATTACTAGCCCCCCCCCCCCGGCATCTCTGGCAAAGGGAAGGCGATATGGACGGGGCGGTTCCCGCGAGCGGAGAAATCTCCGTGCCGGGACTCGTTTCCGGCGGAGGGATCTGGCCCGGCGCTGGTAGTGCGTCCCCATCTTGGCTCTGCTGCGGGAGGGGGGAGGTGGCTCCGCAGCCGGCACCATGGACGAGGCCTACGACGTGATAGTGCTGGGCACCGGCCTGACCGTGAGTGCTCCCGCTCCCCCCCGCACCTGTCCCCCCCCCGCTCTCTTGGCGCGCGAGCAGCCGCGCTCCGTTCTGCTCCCACCTCCTGCATCCCCGGCATCCCCATCACGCCCGGGCGGGGCCGCATCGCCCTCGGGCAGTTCTCGGCATCCTCCGCCAGCGCTCTTGTTTCTCCGTGGCTGCAGCAGCGCTTCTCCGGAGCAGCAGCTCTGTGCTGAGCGCCCTCGTTTCCTTGGTTTCCGCGGCTCCGTGTCGGCCGAGCCTCCGTCCTGAACCGCGGCTGTCCTTCCCAGGCACGCAGCCCGATCCCTGTCTCCTCGCTGTTGCAGCCGCTGCGCGGCGGTGCGTCTTGGCCCGGTGCAGCCTCTTCCACAGACCGCGGCTGGCTGGCTGGCTGTGAGCAGATGCTGGGCCCCAGCTGCATGAATTCTGCTGCACGGTGCCTGCGATGCCACTGCCTCCTTTGCACTGCCTCCTTTGCACTGCCAGCAAAATAACAAGCGTTGCAGACTGGCCCGCCTGTCTTCATGCATCGAAAGTTTCTTTTGCCAGTTTCTGCAAATGAAGCTGCTTGAAGGGACCAAAGCTGACTAGGCTGAGTCTTGTTCGGATCGCTTAGCAGCCTTGACGCCCCAGTCAGGGAAGGAAGTGGCAATTGCAGCCCTGCAGTCCACAGCCTCCCAATGCAGCAATTTAACCTTTTGCTCTTAAATCCCGCAGTCCCAAGGTGAACCTCATCAGCGTCCAAGTTTGTGGGGTCCGTAGCCCAAAGTATGCTTTGCCATGTCCTGAACACCCCTCCATCTGGTGCAGATGTCATAGTGTGTTTCTTTTCTTGCAGGCTGAAACTGTGTGCACTGTCTTCATTTCTTGAATCCACTGTTCAATACAGTCCCCCTTTTTTCCTGCTCTGAACTTTTGTAGTGTTATATAAAATCCTTCACCAACATAATATATGCTTCTTCTGTTTTTCTTGGGAGGTAACATACGTCGTTTGCATCTCCCTGTGCAAATCCTTGCGGACTAGGAAAGGCATATTGTTTTTCCTTAGCAATCCCATTATGTCAAGACTCTTCTGTTTCTTACAAGCCTTATTTCTTCCTTTAGCACCCTTGTATCTTATCTCTCTATTAATTTAACTTTGTGTTTTTTGTGACATTGGGCAGAACTGGATTTAACTTGCAAAGGCGATCCTGTTCACTGCTCTTTGATTAGCAGGCAAGGGAATACTTAGCAGTTCCCAATATTTTGGCTTTCATTGTTGCAGGTTGTTGTTTCCCATTTTGGAAACTAATATAAGGTCACCTTTTTCTTTCCCCAACAGATGGTTTTTTTGCATTATGGAGGTGTGTATCATTTTGCATCTCCTGTATTTTACACTCTTGAAGACCTTGCCTGCTTAAGGGTCCTTTCTCTCCAGGGGTGTCAGAGCTCAACTTGATATCTGTTCAAAGTCTGCTTTCCTTGCCTGCTACATTCCTCATTCCTCAACTGAATACTGTATGTACTATGCTTTGTACCCCTAGTAATTGGGGAGAATGTTGGCATGGAATTTCTTCTCATCCCTTGTATCTCTTCCTGATTTCTTCCTTTCTGTCTCCTGTCCTGTAGCACTGTTGTTGCTCAAGGAAAATGAGCTTTTCAAGTCTCTGGAACCCATCCATTTGTCATGGAGCAGAATCTTGCTTGATAGCAAGAAAAGTCATGAACCTTCCTCTGCCCCTGCAGATTAACTCTCCCCCAACCTCCTATTCAAAATCCAGTTATTCTTGGATGACTCTAAACAGATATCCCCTGGATCAGTGGTTCCCAAACTGTGGTTTGGGACCCACCAATGGGTTGCAACCCAAATTTTGGTGGGTCGTGAAACTAACAAGCTGATTGCTGACAAAGAAAATGTATTGAATCCTATGGAAACCAAAACGGCAACTGTGTCTCAGTCCATTTCATTGCTGGCTGAGAAGAAGACAATGCCACAAGAATGGTCCCAATCCAGTGAATGCAGGCCCCAACAGACTCTTGAGAAGAAAGTTTCCCCCCTGCCCAAGCTGACAAAGGAAATGTATTAAGCCCTATGGAAAGCAAAACTGAGCGGCATGTTTAGTCATGAGAAGGCAAACATGCTTCAGCTCTTCTTGAAGGCTAGGTGAAGGGGAACGCAAGGCTACTAGAATGGCCTTCAGATCCTATGACTGTGGAGCTCAACAGATGCTCCAGAAGGCTGTTCCCCCCCATAGTAAAAATGATAAAAACAGAGGTTTGAGCAGCTGGTAAAATAAAACATTTTTTAGTGTCGTAAAGCTAGTTGGGTCCCAACAGAATGTCATTTTAAAAGGTGGGTCTCAGTGCTAAGAGTTTTGGGAATCACTGCCATAGATCAGCAATTTTCAACCTTTTTTTATCTTGCATCGATCTGAGAAGGTGCTAAAATTGTCAGTGTACACCATCAGTTTTTTGACAATTGACAAAGTTCACTGCGCTGCTGGTCAGGGGCTTATATCCCCTATTGGCCCTACTAATATTGACACTCCTTCTAAATCCATTCATGGCACAGCAGTGTGCCACAGCGCAGAGGTTGAAAATTGTTACCCTATATAAAGTATTCACTCTCTTGTGGCAAGCGAGTTGCCGTCTCCTTCATTGTCAGCATGTTAGATGTTAACAGCATATGTATTGGGGAAAACCATGACATTTTAACCAGAATAATTTCAGCTGAGCAAAATTATGCATGGATCATGAGAGCAGTGCAGATGTTAGCTTGCTCTTCCCTAGAGGTCTGGTGGAACCGACAAGGGCATTTTCCACATGATGCCAAAAAGGCATGGGATGCAGCCTAGAGGGAGCAGCTTCGAGAACATAAGATAGGCTTTGAGTTTCAGAACGTAAAGATCTTTGTGAGCTTCCTTCTTGCGTGTGCTTACACACCCATCCATCCACCTGCAGCCAGTTTTCAGGCTTTGTCTTGAGTCTTCAGCTGCAAACTGCAAAATTAAAAAAACAGTCTCTTTTCCAGGCTGTGTTGAGACTGGTTAGTTTCTGATCTTATGCCAAGGCCAAGAAGTTCTTTAGTTGCACCTTAACTCTATAGCTCGTCCAAGGCAGAGTTTGAAGATTCTTGTTTTGTGTGAGAACAGATAAGGACCTTCTTCAGATTTCCTTGAAGATTAATCTCAAGCCTTCTTTGTAACTGAGAACTCACCTTCTCCTGTTTAGGAAGCACACAGTGGCCTGTGGTGGATAAAAACAACAACAGAAACCCCCCTTCCTCCTACCAGTTGTTGGGTGTACTCAACATCATGCAGTTGCTGCTAATTTAGGACCTCTAGGTCTGTGCTAAGAGAGATTACAATGCACACACTTTGAACTTACCATCTGGAGAAGCTATAATTGTATCCATTTTCTGTCCTAGGAATGTATCCTTTCAGGCATTATGTCTGTGAACGGCAAGAAGGTCTTGCACATGGACCGGAATCCATACTACGGGGGTGAGAGTTCATCAATTACCCCCCTGGAAGAGGTAAAAGGATCAGGGTATTTTGTGTGTCTGTTGCATATATTGGAAGTAGATTTAGGAGTGGTAATGCTGTGATAGCAAAGCGCATGAACTGTACATTGGAAAATTCTCCATTCTACCACATGTAGTGAAAAATTTGAATACAAATTCATTCTCAAAATTCAGAAAGTTTTAAAGACTAATATACAGCTGAAACCAGAGACATTCTTGTTGGGTCTGATGGAAAATCAATTGGAAAGAAGATAATGGTACTTTATTTTTGTACATGATAGTGGCTGCAAGATTACTGTATGCACAGAAGTGGAAGTGCTGCAGTACGCCTCCAGTAGAAGATTGGCTGATGAAGATGTTGGAGCTAGTAGAGATGGCAAAATTAACGTCTTTAATAAAAGAAAAAGATAATAGATTTATTTTTGACTAAGTTGAAGCCTTTTGTGGTTTTTCTGCAGGGCTTGGATAATAATGAATTATATACCTGTGGATTTGGAGACTGAGAAGAAGAGATGATTTAATAGAAATATTGAGTTATACATTGTTTTGTGTTATATTTTGTAATTTGGTAGTTTTGTTTTTGTTGTCTATTTGTTTTGCATTTGTTTCTTCTTTTGCTTTGGTTGCTGTTTTGGTGGTTCTTATGTAATAAATTTGGATCACTAAAAAGGAAATTTTCAGTTCAAATATCTTCTTAGTCATGATCTCAATAGGTTGCCATAGACTCTTTCAGTGATTCTCCCCCCCCCCCCGCTGCCACCAGTAATATGTGGATAATTATACTGATTTACCTTGCAGGATTGTTGTAAGGATCACTGAAATAATGTATGAGAAGTTCTCTGAACACTAAAAAAGAAAAAGCACTTATAAATGCTATAGTGTTTTTCTGATCAAGGTTTTCTATTGCTTAGGGTCCTCTTTCCAGTAAAATCCCTGTCCTGCACCTAACATGCCCTGCAGACAGCCACCTTGAAAGCACTGCATTTGGTTGGGGGGGGGGGGCCAGGAACAGTCCATTCCAGCAAGCGTATTTTATGTGTGTATTTTTAGTGGCTGTTTGCTAGGGTGAGTTCTGCATCTTTTTAGATGTTGAGTGTTTTTGGCACAGGGAATCATTTATTTATTTTGTTATGTGAACCACTTTGTGCATTTTTGTTATTGAAAAGCAGAAATGTACTGTACAGATATAATCTAATTATCCATGGATTTTTCTCCTGCGGTTTTATCTCAATGCGATGAGGAGGGCCCTTTAAATCAAAGGAAAAAAGACATTTAACAATAATCTCCTTAATGGGGGAGAGGGCAGCCGCTAGACAATCCATCAATCATTCTCTCTCCAGGCACTTAGAACAGCTTCACTCCCAGGCAAGCGTCCGCTCCCTTCCCCCTTAATATATGAAAGACTGCAAGTCATTATCACCTCCTCCATTCTTTACCTGTGCTGGGCTCACAGGGAAGGGAGGGGTCACTGCCTCAGAGTGAAGCCTTTCTAAGTGCCTGGAGAGAGACAGATTGCCTCTGTGTGCGTTACAAAAGGTCAGCAAGGCTGTTTTTAAATCACTGAGCAAAAGGACATTGTTTTTTAAATGCATTTGCTTTCGTGCAATTTTTGCCATCAAAAAATTCTGGGAATGGAACTTCTGCGAATAACGAGACTCAGCCTGTATAATACTGAGTATTATATAATAGTAGTGATTATCTTAATAGTATTATCTTAATAGTAGTGATAACGCACAAAAAGGTTAAATGAATGTTGGTGCTTCAGTTTTGGCTGTAATTCCCTTGTATCAGTGCTAAATAAATAGTTCTTATGGTTCCCATACTAGGGACTTAGGGAAGATGTTGGTAATAGGTACAATACAACAAATTTGTGGTGATGAGGTTCTGCTGCCCATGGCAGAGAGAGCGTCATTCTGAGATGCATTTGTGCTCTTGAACTTTCCTGAGAAAGGTAATGATCTTTTCTAGACTGATGTAGCTGAGAGAAATTCTTCTCCTGTATATGGGTAGTGCTGAGAGGTTGTGTTGTGTTATGTTGATTTGAATTGAAATGTTCCATTTGATCATGTGTGGTACTCTTATGTTCTTCAATTGCCAGCTGTACAAGCGCTTTGAAATTGCTGATGGTCCCTCTGAATCCATGGGACGTGGCCGGGACTGGAATGTTGATCTCATCCCCAAATTTCTCATGGCCAATGGTGAGTCAAGCTGGGTTTGGTCTCATGGTCCACTAGGCAGTGATTAAATCAATTTTCCTGAAGGAAGACTGAGGATGAGCTAGAGCAGTGGTATTCAAACTGGGGCGTCGCAACGCCCCAGCCTGTGGGTCCTGGCCTCTGCCCCCTTAAGGGGCAGGGACAGCCAGGAGACAGGGGGAAGGCAGCCGTCCCTGTGTGCAGGGAGCCCTGTGGGAGTGCCTGCAGGGCTCCCCAGGTCAGGGAAAGGGAGAGTGGGGCAATCGCACTTAAAGGCAGAGCAGATTGCTCCACTCTCCCTTTCCCTGACCTGGGGCACCCTGCAGGCGCTTGCGCAGGGCTCCTTGCACACAGGGACGGCTGCTACAGAGACTGGTGAGTGCATCCCAGTCCCTGCAGCCCCCTGGGCGACACGATCCTGGGGATTGTGTCGCTGCCTTCCCCCTGCCCCTGCTGCCTCCCCCTCCCCGCCCCCGCAAAGACTTACTGCGGGTTTCAAACTCCTGGAGAGTTTGAAAACAGCAGAGCTAGAGAATGAGCTAAAGGAAGGATATTGTAGAAAAGCAAATGACAGCAATATAGGACAGGCTTGTGTAATTGTACCATAAGATATACTATTGATAGTACTATAAGATGTACTTGGTCGATATAATACAGGTTACTGACTGATTCTGATGATCAAGATGTGATCTTCTGCAGTTCTTTAAGCACCCTTCCTCACACTACAGCTTGTTTGTACCTTCCAGGAGCATATTCCTGGCAAGGTGATCACCTCACAATTACAGCTTCCTATAAAACCTTGCACTGTGTGTAACTTGAGAGTTTGGGAACTACATAGAGCTCCAGGGGCCTAAATTTATGCATTATGTATTTATACTTTGTATCGCAAACTTCTTTTTTACCATGATGGCATATAACATGTAAAAAACAGTTGCAATACCCCCCGCCCTCATCAAAGCAGGAGTTAAAATAGCAGCATAAAGACAGTGTTGGGCTAAAGCATACTTTTAAAAGACCTGAAAAGAAACAAAAAACTTAGTGTCAGAAATGGGGCTTGTCTTCTCCCACACAGGCCAGCTGGTGAAAATGTTGCTGTATACAGAAGTAACACGCTATCTAGATTTCAAAGTGGTGGAAGGTAGCTTTGTCTATAAGGCGGGAAAAATCTACAAGGTGCCATCAACAGAGACAGAGGCTCTAGCATCCAGTAAGTAGATCTTCATTTAACATACTGCCAGCGCAAAATTGTACAGTGTCTGACTCACAGCAGCCTTCATACTCATATTTGGTTTAATTTATTTTATTTGTATGTGTTGTGGTTTTTTATATTCTCTGACCATTTGATTCCTACTTTTACAGTCCAAAAACATGACTTTGAGGTAACTGACAGAACTTGCTGAGTAAAATAGCTATAAGAGTACAACCAATACCCATATACACCAAGTAAATTGTTCCATAATAGTGGTATTAGCAAGGTCATCCTGGGGCAGTGTTTCTTGATAGCCAAGGCATATCCTTTTGTGCGTGTGTTTGTGTGAATTAAAATTGGAAGCACAGTTTACTCTTACACCTGAAAAGACTTGCTTTTTGAGTAAAGAAAAAACCCTTGTAGGGGCCCATGTCCAAAGAGTGACTTGATGCTACCTTTGTCAGATTCCCAAGCCCAAAGTCAACTCTTTGATTTCCAGTAACTTATACTTGAAAGAAACTATGTCTCCCATTCTCCCCTTTTAATGCTGCACTTGTACATCCAAAGCTGCCTCAAACTGTGTTAAGACTAGTGGTCCATCTCAGCCTTGGGTCGCTTGCCACCTTATTACCTGAGATCTGTTTAACTGATAACACCAGGGATTGTGCCTTCTGCAAGTAAAACATGTTTTTAGTGGATGTGATCTGAAAAAGGTGTGATACATGTGCACAAGGGTTTTGGATGCATGTGCTGAGACTTGGGTGCATTGGTTCATGACATGCTTCAGTGGATTAGTATTTAATAAGGATGAAAGAGACAAAGATAAGGGTGCAATGTTATATAGTTTATTGGGATAATAAGAGGGGGTGGAAAATATGCCACACACAGAGGAGGGACTTGTAGGCATGCAAATATGAAGGAAGGGGAATGGGACATGAATGGAGAGACATTGTTGTGTTAGAGAAATAGGAGATTACTCAAAGGGACCAGGAGATAGGGAATTGGGTTTTGTGCAGTGTTGGGAAGGAGAGAGGGGAAAGAAACTAGAATGGCCAAACATTCCAGCTGTGGGTGGATTGTGATTTTGGTCCGAGTTCATATCCTGGAACAGTGGCTGCAGGTCAGGAGTGAGCCCCTTAAAGCACTTCACTCATTGTGGCAGGAGAGCTTGTCTGTTTTGGTGGTGGTTTTTAACCATTTGGTGGTTTTTAACTGGCAGTGCAGGCACTCATGGAGGCAGTTCCTCTTATGCAAGGACACTTCCTGTCCTTCAGTCTTTGAAGAAATGGCTTTTTTTGAGACAGGAGTATGCCTAGCCCAGTGGTTCCCAAATGATTTCACACCAAGACCCACTTTTTAAAATGACACTCTATCAAGACCCACCTAGCTTTGAGACTTAAAAAACCTTTCACTTTACCAGCTATTTAAGCTTCAGGTTTTTATCCATTTTTTACTATGAGGGTCGTCTTCTGGAGCATTTGAGCTTTACATTATCAGATTAGGACCATTCTGGTGGCCTTATGTTTCCCTTCACCTGGCTTTCGATAGGAGCCAAGGCATGTTTGCCTCATCACAAGTAAGAATGTACACGTGGCTCAGTTTTGCTGTCCATACAGCTCAAAACATTTTCCTTGTCAATTTGGGGGGGAATGTCCTTCTCAAGTGTGTTTTGGAGGCTTGCATTCATCGGATTGGGATAGGTGGTGTTGGGATCCTCTCGACCTTTTCTTTGAAGTGAAGTGAGGCACGTCTGCCTACTCATGAGTAAATGTGCATATGTGGTTCAGTTCCACTTTCCATAGTGCTCAGTACATTTTCTGCATTAGCTGTCAGCTTGTCAGTTTCATGACCCACTAACAATCAGGTTGTGACCCTCTGGTGGATTACAATCCACTGTCTGGGAATCACTGACCTAGAGTGGACTATGGGTAACTGCAAGGGTATCAGACTGAAATGAAGGCCTGGGAGTAATCTCCAGGCTTCCACCCTTATTGGTAAAAGACAAACCAGAAATTTTTACCCAACAAAGGAGGGGGGATAGAAATGCTGAACACATTATCAACTTGATACAGAAGCAGGATTCATAGCCAGCATCCATTTATGCTGAAATGGTTTTGTTGAGGCTTGGGTTGATGCAGGAGTCACAGGGATAGTTAGTCGAGATGCATCAAGCTCCTGGTTTAAGAACACAGTTCCAAAAACAGGGTTTGGTAAGTGAACCCAGCAGGGTTGTTGAAAAGGGGGGGGGGCCGCTTGACATAGCATCAGTGGATAATTTTCTCGATGTTAGGTGGAAGGAGAGGGTGCACAGTAGGGGACACGGCCTTTGACCAGATGTTTCATAGGAATCTCTGCCATATACCAACATAGGATTTGTTGTGGGATGAGGTCATCCTGAACCATCCTTCTTGATGGTTTTCCTATTGCTCATTCTCAGACTGCTGTTTCCTGTTGTATTGCACTCTGGGAAGGGTACAACTAGAACTTCTCAGTTGCTCTGGAGGCATGTGTTGTGATTTAGCATAAGGTCTGTGATTGAATTATCAGTGATGTTGGTGAGTAAAGTCATGGCTAAAGGTGCATATTTTGTGACCACAAATGGTCCTGCTTATCTCAGAGCCAGGAAGCTCCCAGGATGAGGCATTGTTTTTGGGTCTGAACAGGATGGCCAAGTAGGGGTTGTCTGATGTGGAATTTTCCAGAGGCTTTTTGACCACCAACAAGTGAGTGTTACTCCAATGAGTCAGAGTTGGTCTTTTTACTCAGAGGCCTATGGGACTTGATATTCAGCCTGAGCACAATCAAAATGAGCCTGGCCTGGGGCATGCTCACCTGGTATGTACCCAGCGCTACACATATGTATGCAAAATGTTTTAGATTACAATGTGTGTGCTCTGTTGGAATAGGAGGCACTGACACTCAGTGTGATTTTGATGCTGTGCCTCCCTCCCCCAATCACCTTTCTTCCCTATTCTCCTTCAGATCTCATGGGCATGTTTGAAAAGCGGCGCTTCCGCAAATTCTTGGTGTTTGTGGCAAACTTTGATGAGAATGACCCGAAGACATTGGAAGGGGTGGATCCTCATGGCACCACCATGCGTGAGGTCTATCGACGCTTTGACCTGGGGCAGGATGTAATTGACTTTACAGGTCATGCACTGGCGCTCTATCGCACTGATGAGTGAGTGGCTGGAACCCCCTCTTTGGCCTCTGGCCTTGGTGACACTGTGACCCCCCCCAGCTCCCTCTATGCCTCTCATTCCTTATTAGGCAATTGCACTGTGCCCCTCTCTGCTCTTCCAGCAGTTTCCTGTTGTTGGGGGAACAGGTGACCTCAAAGGTTACCTGGTATCCCTTCAAAAAGTGGCTCCTGTTCTTTGGCAGTCTCTTCTCCCTTCTCTCCCAAGGAAATCCATATAATATTTTTCTAACACAGTGGCTCATTGGCCACCTCAAACGAGCTTGACAGCCATGGTTAGCCCCCCTAGTAAGTCCCTTTTGCCCTTTCTGCCCTTACCTGCTAATTCTATAGGGTAGGACTGAGCATGTTTTTCCATCTTTCCACAGTTACTTGGATCAGCCCTGCTTGGAGACCATCAATCGCATCAAACTATACAGTGAATCCCTGGCCCGCTATGGCAAGAGCCCTTACCTATACCCGCTTTATGGTCTGGGTGAGCTCCCTCAGGGCTTTGCCAGGTACTTTATCTCATAGGACATGAGAAGTATAGGGCAACTCATGCTTTTGATCCACCTCTCATACTGGAATCAGCAGGATCAGATTGATCCTGGTTGTTATCAGAGTTGATGTCTCTTCTCTATGCCCCGCCCCCAAGTTCTCACACAAAACACAAATATTGATCTGTAAATGAGTTGCCCAAATCGTTTATCTGCACTCACTGCATAATTGTGTGTGCTTTATTCTGAACTCAGCAGTTATGGCTTTGCAGAATTTTCATTTTTATAACTGTTGCTGGCAAAGATCAGTAGTGGCAAGCTGTGGTTTTGTGGTGAGGGAAGGGGCTTGAATAAGTGCTAATAAGTGAATTGTGCTGTGAGTGGATGAACAAATACCCCTGAGGAGCATAGTCAGTCTAGGCCTTGAATGCTTTCTTACATTTTGTCTGTGTGCCTCCATTAGCATATGAACTGGATACTGAAAAAAACCCCAAAAACTTGTAGATCAAGACTCTTTTGAGAATCTAAATTATAGGTAATAGCAAATCATGGAAAGACAGGCAGCTCTAGTATTTGGGGCGGGGGGGGGGAGATACCTGATAGGAAACACATGAAAGCTGTGGGAGCAGGGGAAGGATGTGCTTTGGATTGGCAAAATAGCCCTGCCTTTTTAACTGAATTGAGGTTGGAGATGGAAAATACTCTAATGCCCTTTGCCATTCTCATGCCCCCAGGCTCAGTGCTATCTACGGAGGTACTTACATGCTCAACAAGCCAGTAGATGAGATTGTCATGGAAGGCGGCAAGGTCATTGGTGTCAAATCGGAAGGAGAGGTGAGAATGAGAAGCTGACATGCTTGTTCCGTACACGTTCAAGAAAAGTTGCGTTTCCAGAAGTTGCTCCTAGGAATGATAGTAGAAAGTACTTCATTTTAATAAGTTACTTGTGTTGCAAGACTTTTGTGCTGTCCTTGCGGTGTAGGTGATGTAATCATAGCATGCTAGTACCATCTTTTCCCTAGTGATAATCCTGCTGGGCCCTGTAAACTGACAGCAGCTGGAATAGGAACAGCCCACTCTCAAACACACGTCTTCCCTGGCTGCAATCAGAAATGGTACAGCCTAGCAAAAGATTCCCTATGTGACACTTGTTCTAGTCATTGTATCAGTTCTAACATGTATACTGTGGCAGCTTAAATGGGGATGGCCTAGGATCATGATGGTCTAGGATCATGAGTCTAGGCATGGCCTAGGATCATGAGTTGGGGATAAAACCTTCCTGCAAGCTGCTTCCTTGGGCATTTGTGCAGGAAGGAGGCAGTTCGTTCATCAATGAGATTAACATTCTCTCAAGAGGGTTTCCAAGGACAGTGGGGTCTTCTTGGTTCTCTACTTCCCTTTTTATTTCTCCTTGCTCCTAGTTTCTTCCACCCCTGCTCCCCTTATATAGGGTGGTGTAACCTACACATGTCTTATAACCTTTGTCCATCCCCAAGGTACCATAAAACTTAGGTGTTCAAGAACCCAACTGGAAGTAATCTTAGTATTGTTGGCCGTCCTTGTTCCAGCAAGAAGTTCATTTTCTCAGCATTAGCACCTTTCTGCACAATGCTGTACCTTTCCAGGATGAACCTTTCCCTCAACTATCCACCCATACTGGCCCCTTTCTGAGAGCTGGACCAAAGAGGGTTATACCATCTAACTTGACTTGCACTCTCACACCCCAAGAAGGAATGTCCCAAAGGTGTTAAGAGTAATGTTTAATCCTGATGATCTGATGTCTTGACATATTTTGAATCTTATTGGCTCTTCAAGGATTCCAGTGCTACATAAGGTAGCACTAAGGTAGTGCTTGATTCCACTAATTCCTTCAGGAATCCTGAAGGCCACGGACCCAACTCAAATACTGTAGTGGGTTATATAGCTGGGAAGGTGAGAAACTCACCACAGAGATACCAGATGTTGTGAATATAATATCCACAGCAGATAGAAAGTCTCAGTTATATGGTTTCTGGATCCAAACTTCATGGAGCAAAAAACTGCATCTCTTCTGTATTCATTTTAATAGTGCCTACTTCTCCACCCTCCCACCTCTTTTCCAGGTGGCACGTTGCAAACAGTTGATCTGTGATCCCAGCTACGTGCCAGACCGAGTGCGCCCGGCAGGAAAGGTTGTGCGTGTCATCTGTATTCTGAGCCACCCTGTCCGTGGCACCAATGATGCCAACTCTTGTCAAATCATCATCCCCCAGAACCAAGTGGGGCGCAAATCTGGTGAGTGTAGATCAGTGCTATTCAAACTGGGGCGTCGCAACGCCCCAGCCTGAGGGCCCTGGTCTCTGCCCCCTTAAGGGGCGGGGGCAGCCTAGAGGCGGGGAGGGGAAAGGCAGCAGCATGATCCCCAGGATTGCGCTGCTCAGGGGGCTGCAGGGGCTTGGGTGCACTTACCCAAGCCTCCTGCAGCCTCCCCGGGGTGCGGGGAGCCCGGTGCGACTTATGGCAGAGCTCCGCATCCACTTTCCCCCTGCCCCCGCTGCCTCCTCCCCCTGCCCCTGCAAAGACTTACTGGCTCTCAAACTCTCCTAGAGAGTTTGAGAACCACTGGTGTAGATGCTTGGGGATGTGATTCAGTTGAGAGCATACAGAAATGGGAGCAGGTACAAGAATTTTCTGCTCTTTGGGCTTCTTCTGCATTCCCTGGTGGGATGACATACAGTGTACTGATATGGAGGCTGAGTATGGGTTAAAAGGCATATTCAGTGAGCAAGCTAACTCTTTCTTTTATCTCCCCTACCAGATATCTATGTCTGCATCATCTCCTCTGCCCACAATGTGGCTGCGCAGGGCAAATACATTGCGATTGCCAGCACTACTGTGGAGACAGAATCTCCTGAGAGTGAAGTGCAGCCAGCCCTCGAACTGCTTGAACCTGTGGACCAAAAGTGAGTGGGGTAGGGGCATATGAAGAAAGGAGAACCAGTCTCCAGGATAGCAATTATCCTAAAGCGCTGGTTCTCAAACTGTCATGGAGTTTGAGAACCAGGGTAAGTCTTTGTGGGGATGGGATGGAAAGCAGTGACACCACGGCAGGGAAAGGGAGGTTATTTTAAATACACTTACCTGCTGTGGGTGCGGGAGCCCCACGGAATGCTCTACAGGGCTCCCTGTGGCTTGTAGAATGTTAAAAAAACAATCACAACCAACTTCTGCGTTGTGATCACTAAACCAGAAGTGGGTCATGATTGTTTAGCATCCTATAAGCTGCAGGAAGCCCTCTGCAGGGCTCCCTTCACTCTCCCTGACCCTAACAGCAAGTAAGGTAAAAAAAATAAAAGCCCCCCTTCCCCCGCGGTGACATGATCCTGGGGATCATGTCACTGCTTTCCCCCTGCCACCACCCTTAAAAGGAAAAGGGCAGGGGTTCTCAGGCTGGTGAGTTGTGACCCACCAGTTTGAGAACCACTACCCTAAAGTGTACTAGGTGCTATAACTTAAGATGGTTCCCTGCCACTGGCATTCCTGGCGAGGGGGCAAAATGATGTTTTTTTAAGAACAGGGATTACTGTGTAAAGTACTCCTTCCCCTTTACTTTCAGAGCCAGTTGCAGCTGCGAAAGCAAAGGCTTTCACAGCCATGACTGGCTCTGGAGACAAGGGGGATGAGTGCTTTGCACATGCATCCCTGTTCCTAAAAAAAGTAGCATTTTGCCCCCTTTCAGGAATGCCAGTGTTCCCTGCCTAAGGTTCACAATCTTAAAAGAGTAGAAAATACACACCCAAAGAGGGCAAGGAGAGGAAAGTGAAACAAGCATATGCGAATACTTGGGCACAGCTGTGCTTCATTAAAGGTTGCTAAAACTGGTAACCCCTGAGAGGTTTTCTACGCCCTGTCAGATTAGAACCAAGTGGCAAAAGGCTGTGTGTACCCCATGTGAAACAAAGTCTCAAATTACTTCCAACTGTCTATAAGAGGAAAGCACATTTTGTACATGTTTCTTCTTCCCTATAGGTTTGTGGCCATCAGTGACATATATGAACCTACTGATGATGGAACTGAAAGTCAGGTGAGACTCCCAAATACATCTGAGAATGTTTCAGGGATGGACAGTATTTGTCTGGTCTCATGTGGACACTAGGGAGAACTGTGGCTTCTCGTTCTTTGGTATACCTCCCTCATCTCATGTGTCTGTTTTTCTCTCCAACCCACCCTTACAGATATTCTGCTCACGATCATATGATGCCACGACCCACTTTGAGACAACATGTGATGACATCAAAGACATTTACTGGCGCATGGCAGGGGCTCCCTTTGATTTTGAAAGCATGAAACGGCGCCAGAATGACGTCTTTGGCGAAGATGAGCAGTGACCACTCCCCTTCCCTTCTCTCCCCAGTTTTCCCCCATGCAAGGGACCATACTCCTGCTAGGGACTGGCTCTACCCCACACCTCACCTGAGACTGGCTCTTCCCTCAAATCCTCATCCAGCAATGCCAGATTCCTTCTAACTGGAACTTCCACAGGGAGGAAGTTATATTTTCATTCCCCCCCCCCAACACACAATCCTTTCCCTCCATCACTCTTAATACCTAAATGAAGATATTCCCATGTGACTGAAGTTGTATCAAAGTTGCTGTACTCTGTATCCTTCAGGGATCCATTTTATAAGCTCCTTCCAGTGCCTGTAGGGATTTAGGGGAAAACTGTACATTACATGCAATTGCATTACATTGAACCCTGATAGCTGCCTTCTCTGGGGAAAAGCATTTTTGGGCATCAACTTTTACCCTCTGTGAGGCAAATGCACACCTGAAAACAGGAAGAATTAAGCACACCCACCATTTTTTTCCTTTCCAGGTAATCTTCTCACAAAGCTACTTTCCCTGGGGATAGCAAAAAATAGCCATTTGGGACTGAAAGCAGATAGTTGCATGCCATATGTAATTTGGCTTCATTTCTCCTTCTAATGGTGATGATGTTATGTCAAGAACAATCTCCCTTTTCTCAGTCCCTGCTGGACAGACTTTATTCTTCACCCCACCATCTGTGCCCCTATTCTTTTGTGCCTCACAATTTTTCCTTTTTACAACCTGATCCCTGTGAACTGGCTTCTTCATTTGACAGACTTCTCACTCTGCCCTCTTTCCTACCCTTGTTTATCCTGATCGTGTTGTGAACCTTTGGTTCCTGTATACTGAGAGGATACTGGAATGGCTGCCACTTAAGTCGGAGGATGTGGGTGCATGAAGAGCCATTCGAAACCATCTCTTCCACACATCCCACTAGCCAGTCCCCTGCCTCACACCTTGCCACTTCACATTCCCACAGGCCTCTCTGTTTGTCTTGCGTCCATTTTGTCCCCTCAATCCCTCTTAGTTCCTCTAGGTTAAAGTGTGGGAAGATTTGTGTGTGTGTGTATGTGTGTCTCTCTCGTGTGCTGGACATAGGGACAGGGTGGTGGCTCTGTCCCCTTCCACTTGCTGCCACCTGCTGTAACTTATTGTAACTTATTAAAGAAGCAGGTTGAACTTTTGTTGACACTCCTGAGAACTAATGAGTTTTGGGTGAAGGTCAGACTTTGGCATGAGCAAGAAAGGCCTGGGGCCTGTTTTGTGTCAGAGGCTTCCTTCATCCCAAAGCTGGCTTTATGGTTAACAATCTGCCTGTAACTCTAGGGGGATATGAGAGGGTCACCTCCCTCCACCCCAAAGCTGCTCAGTTGTCTCAAGTTAATAAATACTTAGTCTATCTCTGGCTCCTGTCTAATATTGTTGCAAAAGGGATGAGGCATAAAGCCTGGAACTGAACCCTCCTTGAAGTGAAGAGGCACTATGCCAAGCTCAGAAGATGAAAGAAACTGAAATATTCTTGTGACACAGAAGATGAAGGTTGGAGAAGCACCACAATCTGCCTCCATATACAGTCTTCTGGAAAGGAATCAAGACAGCTGGTGTACCAGCATATAATAGAGCCCACAGCTGTGTGAATCGTGGGTTTGCTTAGTTTGCATAGCTTAGACTAGTCACAATCTTATACATACACAATTTATTTCTGTTGTAGAGTTTCAGGTTTTTAAGGATTTAGGAAAGGCAGGACTAGGAGTAAAACATTGGGATGAGGTGAGACTGGGGTAAGGGATTAGTGAGCATTTGTGCAGAGATCATTCTGTATAGCCCCTCACATTTGTGCTCCTGTGCCCTACAGTGCAGGCATGTGGGGACCTAACCTGACATCTGGACCGAACTAGCTTTTCAGATTTGACTTTGCTTTTCCCACACACTTTCTACCTTTCCTTTGTGGTACCAAAGCTTTCCTAGGGCTCAATCCTATCCAATTTTCCAGTGCTGGTGAAGCTGTGCCAGTGGGGCACGCACTGCATCTTGTGGTGGAGCAGGCCCTCTTAAAGTATGGGAAAATTTGTTTCCTTACCTTGAAGCTGCATTGTGGCTACAACAGTGCTGGAAAATTGGATAGGGCCCTTAGTCAACTCAAGGCAACTCACAAGGAGAGCAATTATTAACAGTATTTAATACCGAGCAATAAAAGCATTAAAGTCAAAGCAAAGCTTTGGTAAAAGACTGCCCAAAGCTGCCTTGCAGAGAAAGCTGCTTAGGACATAATGCATTCTACTTGGTTGTTGAGCCCAATTGGCTTACACAGGTGTGTGCTGCTTAATGACTGGGATACATTCTCCCATACCTGATGTTATGCAGTTAGGTCATTAAGTGAACATTCAGTCCAATCTATTGCTTTTGTTGTGTAAACAGACACTCCCTACGAGACACTAGCTGGCTGCACAGGCTCCTGGAAAAAGAGAGCCTCTTCTTTGCATTCAGAGTGTCTCTGTTGTGTAAACAGACACTCTGCAGCACGGTATGGGAGACATGATTGCCTCCTTAAAAGCATCTTTATTGTGCTTTGACCACCTTCATATATGCGGTCTGTCATTAAGTGAACCATTGTTAAACAGTTGGTGCTTGTACTTTCTGAGTAGCCAATATTAATTTCTTTCTAGCAATTGTACCCTTATCTATGCAAGTCTTGTTGAAATGAATGGGAGTTGTACAAGAGCACTTCTGTACTCCCTGGATAATATTAGTCAGTCTCCTGCTGTTTTTGGTTTTCTTATGGTAGGGCAGCCTCTGTGAGGAAGCAGGTGGAGCAGGGTCAAGAAAGTTAAAGATGGGCCTAACAAAGAGTTTGCCTGGCTGACTGGAACACTCTCAATGCTGGTGGTGGTGGTGGTAGTGCCCAGTGTGCTATTGGGGCAGTGTATGCCTTTGTTCCATGGTCTTTAGTGGCTTGATGCCAGCAATGTAATGAAGGGTGAGTGAAGGAATTACCCCTAAAATGCTTTGCATATCTTTATGCTACGATTTGTCTGTCAATGGGCACAATCCTAACCCACTTTCCAGCACTGACATAAGGGCAGTGCAGCTCTGAGGTAAGGGAACAAACATTCCCTTACTTTGAGGAGGCCTCCGTGACTGACACCCAACTGCAGGATACAGCACATGCCCCATTGGCACTGCTATGCCAGTGCTGGAAAGTTGGTTAGGATTTGGGCCAATATTGTTTACTAGTAGTAAAGTAGCAGTGTGTTTACTTGTAGCATATGTAGCCAGCTGTTGCCTAGGAGGAAGGGATATGAAAAACTTAGTGCAGGTGTGGTGGGAAAAGTTCACCAGATTGGACACTGGCTGAGGGTCCACCTGAACCCTTAGTAGCAGCAGCACCAAGAGGACGGTGCAGAACTTGTCCCAAAGATCACAGCGACCTAATGGCAGCTCTGCTTATTCTCTGAACCTGTGTCCCATTATGTCAGTATGAAAGCCTAGAAGATGAGTGTTTCAAAGGTGGTGCTGCTCTTAGGTGAATGTGCTGTACTGACATACTGACTGTAGGTGGCTGCATCTTCTACTCCAGCTCAGAAAACACGAAATGCCCACAGCCCCCTTTGTGAGAGCAAAGCATTGTGCCTGAAGGAGCAGAGCTGGCTTCAGGGTTACATTGCTGCGATCCCAGAGCTGCTGTTCTTAGACCTGCCTAGAGATGGGGGGTGGGGGGTTGTTTGCTGGCCCATTTTGGTTGGTGTTTGCAGGAGGCGCCAGTGTGCAGGCCCCTTGTGTGCCCCCTGAGGCACCTGGTGGGCCACTGGGAGACAGGCGCTGCACTGGGCTGGCACAGCGGGGCTCCTCTTCTGGGGAGGGGCAACCTCCCTGTGCGTCAGTCTCGTTCCCGCGCCTGATGACGGACGCTGTGAGGCGGGCCGGGCCGGGCCGGGCGCGGAGCCTCCGCGCAGGCCGGCGGCACTCGCCAGGGGCAGCTGCCAGCGCCCCGGGGGCGCCCCAGTGTCGCGCTCGCGGCACCGTCTCCAAGGGTGCTGAGAGCGCCGCTGAGCGGGGGGGGGAGGCGGCGCGGTGTCATCACAGCGGTGGGAGGGAGGGAGGCCCCAGCGACGCTCCACTCCGCTTCCCGTGCCAAGAGCGCAGCAGCTCCGCAAGAGTAACGCGCTCTGCCCCACCGGAAGCGCCGACTGCGCCTCTCTGGCCGCTGGCAGGAAGCAGGAGGCGGGGGCGCTCGGGCGCCGACGAGTGACGTGCGTGAAGCCGCTGCGGAGAGGCCGGCCGTCTGCCCGTTCCTTGGGAAGGATCCTCTGGGCTGCCCGCCTCCTTGACAGGTAAGGACCCGGGTCGGAGTTCCTCGCGGGGAGGTGCAGCCCCCCCGCCCGCAGCCTCCCCACGCTGGGCTCCTGCGGCTTTTCTCTCTGGACAGGAGAGCCCCTTGCAGAGCTCTTCCTCGGGGAGGGGCTGCGGCTGGAGGGTCCGAGCCCGGCAAGGCGTTGCTGCCAGTGGGGTGGGCACCGCCGGGTCAGAGCAGGGTGTCAAGCATAAGGCCGCTGGAGCTTGGCACCGGCCCTCCAGCTCTGGGCTGCTGAGCAGCGCCCAGGCGGCACCGCCGACAGATAACTGGGCTCTCCCACACCTTGGAAAGGTTTGCCTGTTTTCTCTTCTGTCATTTGCGACTCATGACTTCCTGAGTGAGAAACAGTCCTGGTTATGACCTGTTTAATGACATCACTCCCTGCCTCGTGACATCATCTCCAGCCCTCAGCAGGCATCATGAGTGCTCTTCGGCCTGCTACGCAAACCAAGTGTTAAACCCCTGGGTTAGAGGGGTCGGTGATGCTGACCTGTATAAACCACCATAGCTTTAGACACTCATGTGCGTGTTTATGCTTCCCAGCCCTTTTGCAGCCATGGCGCAATACAAAGGAGCAGCCAGTGAGGCTGGCCGGGCGCTCCAGCTGATGAAGAAGAGAGAGAGGCAGCGCGAGCATATGGAGCAGATGAGGCAGCGCATTGCTGAGGTAATGGGAAACAGAAACCCCTGGGGAGAGATGATGGGGTGGGTGCAATGGGCACATGGTGATGTTGAAGATGCTGTTAAAGCTAGGTACTGCAGTAGGGATATGGTCCAGAGCAATACATAGAGCAGGGGTGCTCAAACCCCGGCCCTGGGGCCACATGCGGCCCTCAAGGCCACTCAATGTGGCCCTCAGGGAGCCCCCAGTCTCCAATGAGCCTCTGGCTCTCTGGAGATTTGTTGGAGCCCGCACTGGCCCAACGCAACTGCTCTCAGCATGACGGCCAACTGTTCGACTTCTCGTGTGAGCTGTGGGATGAGGGCTTCCTCCACTGCTTGCTGTTTCATGTCTGTGATGCAGCAGAGGCAGCAAAGGAAAGGTCAGCCTTGCTTTGCGCAAGACCTCTTATAGGCCTTGAGCTATCACAAGACCTTCATTCATTCATATAAGTTCATCTTTAATATATTCATTTATGTAAACTTATGCAAATTTATTCACATTTTAAATGTAAATTAATTCCCCCCCCGGCCCCCAACACAGTGTCAGAGAGATGATGTGGCCAAAACTTTGGACACCCCAAAAACTTTGGACACCCCTGACGTAGAGGAAAGGGAAACAAAGCGAGGGGGGAGGTGTTTCTACTCCTTGTTGTTGGAAACAGCAGAGAAACTTCACTGTTTGCCAGATCATGAGATTCCCGTGCTCCCCACTCATCTGCTGTGGTTCTTCTTTTTCTCTTTTCCATATGGTTATAATCTGCAATTCTCCTTTTAGCATTTTTCTCAGAAACTGTTCATCTTTCTGCACTCCTTTGTCATTTAGCATATCTTTCTAAGAGTTTTTTCTTACCAGCTGGGTTTGCTAAAGTTGTACCTGGCCTAGATGTTTTTAAAAGGGAATTGGACAGATCTATGGAGGAAAAATCCATTGCAGCTTACAAGCCATGATGACTATGTATGCATCCTCTGGGTTTTAGAATTAACCTGACTTTGAATGCCAGATGCTAGGGGGTGACAAAAGGATGCAAGTGTCTTGTTGTATTGAGTGCTTCCTGGGCTATATGAGATACAGGAAGCTGGACTACATAGGCTCTTGGCTTGATCCAAATGTCTTGTCATATCTTAAGCTGTTTTTTCTCCTTCAAACCTGAATGTTGATAATATTTATGCTAAATATTTGCTTTTCATTTTGTTTAAATTATAGTGAAGCCTTGTATGTTCTGAGTATTTTCTCTCAAGACACTGCTATCTATGTTAGGGACCACCTAATTTTGATTAATACTGTAATAAAAACCAATTTCAACTTTGATAGATGAACCTCTGGCTCTTTCACTGACCTGTTGAACCAGAAAAATAGTACCAGGTGCTTGCAGAATCTCCTGAATTGCTTGTATTTTCTGTTTCTACCAAATTGGAGAGTTACAGCACATTCAGAAAAAATATTTAAGTGCCTAGAAACATGAACTGCTTTTCCCACCTTGAGCTGGACCACATTATCTAGGATTTAGGGTTATCACCTTACAACTTGAATACCAGGCACACATCTTTCATATTTCCCTAATGCAGCAGGAGATAAAGGAGCTTCACCTTCTTCTGCTTATTTTTTTCCCAGCCTTGAAGTCCATCCCCATCTTGCCTACTGACCAGTAGGGCTCCAAGTTGGCCTTAAAGGAATGACAGAATTGTGGAGGAAACAGGCAGAAGTAGGCATAGTTGGGAGATTAAAAAATTTACTTCCTGTGCTTGGGTTACAAGTACATTTAATATAGAAATAAGTTTCATTGAATCAGTGGGACTTAGCTTCCCCATAGCGTGTTTAGGGTCAGGGAGCAAGCTTATTTTGTTTAAAGAATGTTCTGACTGATTCAGCAATCTATAACAATCATCCACAATGATATGTTTCTTCCTGTCTTCACCCAGATACATTCACAGGTATTGCTAATCTCTTCATTCTGGACCTGGGTGAACATACACTACTTCTGTAACTTTCCTTTCTTTCTCTCCCTGTCTTTTTGATATAAGCTAGAATCCTGAATAATAGTGACTTCCCAGTTCTGAGAGCTTTCCCCTGCAGATTTTGGTTATGACAGCTCTGCTTATGACAACTTTGCACTTGCCTTGCTTGTTCCTGTGTACTCCTTGCTAGTATAACAAAAATGCTAAGTGTCAGTGCTTGAAGATCTCAAATGGGCTTTCCTATTGTCCTGCCTTGGATCTTGCTATGGTTCTGCGAAGCACTTATTGCTTCAAAACATGACTTTGGCTCTTCCTCCTTGGTACTTACCCTCTGGTCCTAGGCCACCAACCCTGTAGATTATAGTTTAAAAACCTCTTATCCAAATTGCAAAGACACTGCTGGAAGGTGTTTTCCTTGTCTCTCATAATGGGATCTCTTCTCTGACCTTTGGTTCTTTCTCGTGAAACGTGACTCCATGCTATCAAAGAAGCTGAATTCCTCCTGGCAGCAGCACCTGCATAGTCAGCCATACTCCTTGAGGATCTGTTCATCCCCAACTGAACCATTACAAAAAGGATTTTTTAAAAATTTTTGTTTCATTTTAATGGGACCCTTCTGGAAACTGTACGTAATCTGCACTGAGCGTTTAATATAAGGTGGGTGTGAGAACAAGAGTGTTAATGCTTATTCTCATTGAAAATAATAAGAGGGAAGGATGAGAACATGGAAAGGATGTGAAGTTCTTCTGCACTCATCCAGCACATGGGTTAGGTTCCACCTTCTTTCTCTGCTTGGGATACTTGTAGATCTCCCAAGTTTTGTTCAATAAAGGCTTACTGGAAATTGGAGTTTTGCTATAGTCTCTCACATCATGCGGCAGACTTGATCACCTCTTTCCTATGGCAGGAGAACATCATGAAATCCAACATTGACAAGAAATTCTCTGCCCATTATGATGCAGTGGAGGCAGAGTTGAAATCTAGCACTGTTGGTGAGTATGTGCAAGGGTTCAGTGTTGGGCACAGAACCCAGGAGCAGCTGCTCCCTCTGTTTTATTGAATGGATCCTGCTTCCCTGCCCTGTGCTGAAGGATTAAACTGAAGAGGCCTGATTCCTAGCATATTTTTTATGACAGGCCTGGTGACCCTCAATGACATGAAAGCCAAGCAAGAGGCTCTGGTGAAGGAACGGGAGAAGCAGTTGGCAAAGAAGGAACAGTCCAAAGAGCTGCAGCTGTGAGTTATGAGTATGCATGCATGCCCTCCAAGCTGGCTGGGATGGCAGATAAGAATTTCTCTGCTTAACTTATTTTGTGTATTGTAAGGGAGGATACGAGAGCCTAAGGAATGGGAGTGGCTAAGAATGTAAACTGTGCATCAGGAATCCCGAGTTCAGATCTTCTGGCCCTAGAACTCGGTCACCCCAATGAAGTTTATTGGCATTGGTTTTGGGGCAGGCAGAATAAAGTGTTTCTTCTTACAGTGCATGATTGACAAGGAATTCACTGCCATAAGATGCGGTCATGGTGACTAACCTAAATGACTTTTTTATTTTAAAGCGTCAGGCAAATTCATAGAGGGTCTGCCAACTAACTAAAAAGGGCCTCCATATTCAGAGACAGTATATCTCTGAACACTGGAAGCTGGGAAGGGTTGGTTCTTTGTTCATGAATTTTTCAGAGATAGCCATTTGGCTGCTGTTGGAAACACGGTGCTAGATTAGGAGGATCTTTTGCTTGAAGCAAGTGTTCTTGTATCGTACCCATTCACTAGGCTTTAAGCAAACCACTGTTCTCTCAGCCTACCCATACACCTGCTCCCGGTGTGGAAGGGATTGTCACTCCCGGATTGGCCTTTTCAGCCACACTAGACGCTGTGCCAGAACCACCTTTCAGAGCACGATACCATAGTCTTTCGAGACTGAAGGTTGCCAATACAATACTTCAGGGTTTCTCAAACTGAGTTGTGACCTCAAAGTCATGATTGTGGGTGGGTTGCAAAGCTGAAACTGACAAGCTGATAGCTGAGAAGGAAAATGCACGGAGCCTTATAGAAAGTGAAACTGAGCCACATTGCACGTTTACTTGTGAGTAGGCAAACCTGCTTTGGTCCATTGCAAAGGGCAGGCTGAGAGGAATCCAGTGTCATCAGAATATTCCCAATCTGATGAACGCAGCCCCCCCAAAACAGTCCAGAAAGAATCCCTCCCTCCAAGCTGGCAAATATGTTGAGCCCTATGGAAAGCAAAACTACGCTGCATGTTCGCATTTACTTGTGAGTAAGCAGACGTGCCTTGGCTTGTGTTGACTCAATTTAAACATAAGAACTTCCATTGCACTGAGCACTGGGTAGGGCTGAAAATCTTAATGGTTTTTTTTTTGGCGGGAGGTAACTTTATTGGAGGCAAGGTATAGAGAGAATTTGCTTGGAGGAAAAGGGCTGGCTTCCCCCATCTCATCTCCCCTTATTTAATTATTTGCTTTACCTTATTTATTTTAATTTGCTTGATGGTGGCACTTCCGGCCATGATGTCACTTCCAGTGAGTTCTGGATAGATTTTCATTCTATAAGTGGGTTCTGGTGCTAAAATGTTTGAGAATCACTGATGCACTTTACAGGGCTGTTGTGAAGATCATTGAGAGCACAATCCTAACCCACTTTCCAGCACCGTCATAAGGGCAATGCAGCTCCAAAGTAAGGGAGCAAACATTACCTTACTTTGAGGAGGCCTACGTGAGTACTACCCAACTGCAGGATGCAGCACACGTCACATTGGCACTGCTATGCCAGTGCTGGAAAGTTGGTTAGGATTTGGGCCTGAATGTTCTAAATGCTCTATAAAGGCCTAATAGTGATGTGGATGGTGTAAGCTGACTTTCTCTCCTTTCTAACGCAGCAGCTTTCTGACTGTTGGGTGGTCTCATATAGACTCCCTGTTTGAGGAAGTATGACCTGGTCCAGGGAGTATCCGTCAATAGGTCTCTTCCCTTGAAGTGTTTAAAATCTTGGCCATTCTCAAAGGGGGAATAGTTATTTATTTTAAAATATTTGTATCCCACCATTCCCCTCTTGCAAGGGAGGCTCTCAAGGAGGCTCACAACATAGCTAATTTTTCCTGCCCCCTTTCATGACTGAGCGTATCTGTGTTGCTAACATTTGTCCTCCACAGGAAGCTGGAGAGGATGCGGGAGCGTGAGCGCAAACAGGAGCAGAAACGGAAAATTTCGAGCTTGTCTTTCACCCTGGATGAGGAAGAGGAAGAAGATGGAGCAGAAGAGGAAGACGAGGAGGCAGATTTGGAGCGAGAAGGTGACAGATGGGGGAGGTTGGGTTTTTTGAAATGGAGAATGAAGCTTGGGGAGACCTGGAATTTTGGGATGGCATTGGAGGGGGGTTTAGGGCTATAAAGGACAAAGGGATGGCTGTCAAGCTCAAGGAGGGGAGTTTCAGGGCTAGCTCAACTGCCCCACTTCTTTCAGAACTGCTCCCTAAGAAAAGGAAACTGGGGAAGAATCCAGATGTGGATACCAGCTTCTTGCCTGACCGTGACCGTGAGGTATGCTGCTTTAATGGTGCCTACCCACCTCCATATTCAAGTGTTGTTGCCTGCTGTGATGGTTGAACTGCCCTTGCTCCCTTTATTTTCCCCATCTATTTCCCTTAAGAGAAGTCCCAATGTGAGCTCAACAGGAAGAGGCTTCTCTAATGCACTTTGAAACTGGCATCATTGCAGAAGGATGTCCAAACAGATCATTTTATATATTTGCTATTGTCTTCATCTGAATCCTCGGGATTGGGTTGCTGCCTTCTCCCCATCCCTGCAAAGACTTAGTGTTTCCCAGACTTCTGAGGAGAAATTTGGGAACCACTGCACTAGGAACCAGTGCAATAGCTATGTTGGGGAAATGTTATTTTGCTTTATTGTTTTCCTATAATCGTCTGCTTGTATTTTTGCTAAGATCTGCAAATGCCCAAGCTTTTTCCAAAGTCTGTTTTGTTTCATTCCTCCTTGACTTATGCACCCCCATCTCCTTCCCATTTTCCTTTTTTGTGTTTTAAGTCTCCTTCTGCCTGCTGTGTGGTTGAACTTAGCCAGAGCTTTGTCACAGACCTCTTGAACCTTTGATTACATGCTGCAGCATAAGATTGTGGGAATTCACTATACAAGTGGGTGGGATGCTTCCAAAGATGGGGTCTCTCTCTGTCTCTGTACTTACCGAGAAATGTCTACCAATAAATCAAGTGTAGATCATCTCCTCTTCTTATCTGCGAGTCACTTGGGGGTCAGGGCTGTTCAGGCATGTCATGGTAGTCAGGAAAAGTCAGGAGGAGCTTTAAAAGTTCCTACAGAAAATCTGTGAAGATTCTGAGGAACATTTTGAGTGATCGCAGACAGCTTACAAACAGACAGCTTTGTTTACATTTGTCAGAGCTCCATTGTAGAGTCTGCTGAGCTTGCTCCTTAACTCCAAACCCAGGAGTGCCTCTTAAAACGACAGTGAGCAGTATAAAAAGTTCTCTGGCATCAATTGAAGCAGGGTGTTGTGCTGTGGTAAGCTGTTCATGTTGCTTTATATTGATGCTGCATTTGTTTTGGATAATTTTTAAACTGCAAATGCTTTTCTGCAGTTTCAAACCTAGATTCCGCCCCCCTTTTTTAGCAATTCAATGCAATGTTTAATTCTGTTGCTGGGGTGGGGGGGAGAATGGCACACTGTACTACATAAGCACCTTGTTGATACCTTCAAAACAGTGGTGTGGCTCAGATTCTTCCCATTAGGCTCCAGGGCAAGCTGCAGCTCCTCATCACAAGCACCATTCCCCAAGTTTTACCCCTGACTTATTTGAGGGTCATGGAACATTTCATGATTTTTGGCTGAAAATCTACCCTTACCTTATCTGTGAGATTGCCTTATAGGCAAGTATCTACAGCAGCTTTGTTCTCATGTTGGCAGCAGAGTTAACTGGATTTGGGGCCCTGGCATAGGCACAGATCAGGGAAAAGGGGGGAGACACCAGCCTTCCCACCCCCACCCCACCCCCCGGATCAGCAGGTGTGTGATAAGTTTCTCTGCCAAACTTGATCTTCTAAAGCATTTATTCCCCACTTATCCCTGTAGACTTTCCCCTTCTGCATGAAATACACTGGTTTTCGCCCACTTTCAGGAGGAAGAGAACCGGTTACGAGAAGAGCTTCGCCAAGAGTGGGAGGCCAAACAGGAGAAAATCAAAAGTGAGTGATGAAAGGTCATCCTTTGCCCATTGGTTAGCAGAGATGGATGTGGATTGAGAGGAGGGAGTCACAAGAAGGGTCTGGAGGTTTTCATGTTGACTCAGGAGTCAGAAGATGTTGGCTCTGCCCTTCTCTTAACCCTTCTGTGCCTGTTTTCCCATTTTGCTTCTTTCAGGTGAAGAAATTGAAATCACCTTCAGCTACTGGGATGGCTCTGGACACCGCCGAACTGTCAAGGTGAGCTTTGTTCCCTGCTTAGTTGGGGGAGGAGTCATGCACATTGGGGCAAAAAATCAAAACTTTAGATATAGGCTGATGGGTTCTGAGCTGTCTGTGACAGATCAGGAGAGAGATCTTGGGGTGGTGGTGGACAGGTCGATGAAAGTGTCGACCCAATGTGCGGCGGCAGTGAAGAAGGCCAATTCTATGCTTGGGATCATTAGGAAGGGTATTGAGAACAAAACGGCTAGTATTATAATGCCGTTGTACAAATCTATGGTAAGGCCACACCTGGAGTATTGTGTCCAGATCTGGTCGCCGCATCTCAAAAAAGACATAGTGGAAATGGAAAAGGTGCAAAAGAGAGCGACTAAGTTGATTACGGGGCTGGGGCACCTTCCTTATGAGGAAAGGCTATGGCGTTTGGGCCTCTTCAGCCTAGAAAAGAGACGCCTGAGGGGGGACATGATTGAGACATACAAAATTATGCAGGGGATGGACAGAGTGGATAGGGAGATGCTCTTTACACTCTCACATAATACCAGAACCAGGGGACATCCACTAAAATTGAGTGTTGGGTGGGTTAGGACAGACAAAAGAAAATATTTCTTTACTCAGCGTGTGGTTGGTCTGTGGAACTCCTTGCCACAGGATGTGGTGATGGCGTCTAGCCTAGACGCCTTTAAAAGGGGATTGGACAAGTTTCTGGAGGAAAAATCTATTATGGGGTACAAGCCATGATGTGTATGCGCAACCTCCTGATTTTAGAAATGGGTTATGTCAGAATGCCAGATGCAAGGGAGGGCACCAGGATGAGGTCTCTTGTTATCTGGTGTGCTCCCTGGGGCATTTGGTGGGCCGCTGTGAGATACAGGAAGCTGGACTAGATGGGCCTATGGCCTGATCCAGTGGGGCTGTTCTTATGTTCTTATGAGGAAGAACAGCAGCATGCTGAGGGCTTGTGGGTTCTTTTTTAAAGGGGCACTAGTGGGTGAAAAGGAAAAAGGGAGAGAAAGCTCTCTATTTTTCTTTGTCTTTGTCCTGCCGGCTTCATAAGTACCAGTCAAGGAGCTACAGCTATAAATGTCTATGGCAGGGGTTCCCAAACTTACCAGCAACATTATGCCCTTCCTCCACTGATGCCGGTTGTGGGGGGGAAAAACCCAGCAAAACAATGTGCAGCCTGCAGAGCGAAGCCTCTGCTCCGCAGTATGTGCAGAAGAAAAGTTCTATTTCTGCTTTGGGTCATGTGTGTTTTATTAAGCAAGTTTTCCTTTGTCTTTTGGAATTATGAACCATAGTCTGAGGGGGGGGGGAATCTTTAAAGAATTAGGGGGAAGAGATTTGGGCTATCTGGTATTTAAAAGGTTTTTAAGATGCATATTTACAGTATAGCAGTGAGTTTTTGAAATAATTGAATAGACAGTCCAATTCAATGAACAAAATATATTGCTCATTGTTAAAAGGAAAAGGCATCAAATAGTTATGGCCTTAACTCCACGGGCCTGCGGCTTCCAAATTCTCTGGTAGAGTCTGGGACGCTGTAAGATCTTGTGGGAGAGAGGCGACGATACCTCATGGTTACACCATTGCTGGGTACAAAAGAGCTTTTTCATACTTATAGGGGGCAGCGCCAGCCCTCCGGAGGGTGCAGGGAACCCTTGGTCCCCCTCCCCAAGGGCCTCCCTGCTGCTCAGAACTGCTAAAAATGCAATTGTGACCCACTTCTGACTTTTGTCGCAAAACCAGAAGTGAATCACAATAGCATTTTTAGCAGTTTTGAGTAATGAGGATGCCGCTACAGGCTTCCCGCACCCTCCAAAGGGACGGTGCTGCCCCCTGTAAGTATGAAAAAATCCTTTTGGCTCCCCTTGCCATTATGATCACAGATGTCCTGTCTCCACCATCGCCCCACACCTCAAGGGCAACAGTGCGTCCCTGGCTGGGGTGTCACAATGCCCCCGTTTAGGAACCTCTTCCCTAGTCCCTTGGTTTAAAAATTCCTCCCACCAAATAACCTACCAGAAGCTTTATTGGATTTAATCTGGCCATATGAATACTGTTCTTGGAAATGTGTACACAGATACACTCATTTTATATGTGAGTCCCTGATTTTTTGAGATTCTTCAGTTGTATTTTGAATTGGTGGGTGTAAGAGAGAGAAATCCAATCTAGCCTGACTCTTGTTTTCCCCGCAGTGCAGATGAAGAAGGGCAACACCATTCAGCAGTTTCTACAGAAGGCCTTGGAAATCTTGCGTAAGGACTTTAGCGAACTCCGGTAAATGACTTGGCAGAGTAGGGTTTGCTCTCATGGGGGTGGAGATGATTGGTAGGGTTTTATGTTATATAGGGTTGCGTGTATATATAGGCTAATGGGTTCTGAGCTGTCTGTGACAGATCAGGAGAGGAATCTTTGGGTGGTGGTGTACAGCTCGATGAACGTGTCAACCCAATGTGCAGCGGCAGTGAAGAAGGCCAATTCTATGCTTGGGATCATTAGAAAAGGTATTGAGAACAAAACGGCTAATATTATAATACCATTGTACAAATCGATGGTAAGGCCACACCTGGAGTATTGTGTCCAGTTCTGGTTACCACATCTCAAAAAGGACATAGTCGCTCTCTTTTGCACCTTTTCCTTTTCCACTAAGTGATTACTGGGCTGGGGAACCTTCCTTATGAGGAAAGGTTACAGCGTTTGGGCCTCTTCAGCCTAGAAAAGAGGCGCCTCAGGGGGGACATGATTGAGACATATAAAATTTTGCATGGGAAGGTTAGAGTGGATAGAGAGATGTCTTTACACTCTCACATAACACCAGAACCAGGGGACATCCACTAAAATTGAGTGCTGGGAGGGTTAGGACAGACAAAAGAAAGTATTTCTTTACTCAGCGTGTGGTTGGTCTGTGGAACTCCTTGCCACAGGATGTGGTGACAGCATCTGGCCTGGATGCCTTTAAAAGGGGATTGGACCAATTTCTGGAGGAAAAATTCATTATGGGTTACAAGTCATGATGTGTATGTGCAACCTCCTGATTTTAGAAATCGGCTATGTCAGAATGCCAGATGCAAGGGAGGGCACCAGGATGAGGTCTCTTGTTATCTGGTGTGCTCCCTGGGGCATTTGGTGGGCCGCTGTGAGATACAGGAAGCTGGACTAGATGGGCCTATGGCCTGATCCAGCGGGGCTGTTCTTATGTTCACACACCTACCTTCCTTTGTGCTGTGGTTAGTTTTAGAACTGAACATCAGTGTGTTCTAGTGAGTGTTAGAGATGTCCCTGGTGTAGACCTGGGCTCAAATCCTGTGCTTTATCCTTTGTAAAATGGGAATACTGATTCCCTAATTCATAAGTGACAGCAAAAACCAACAAGACAGGTTTTTAATACAGTTGGCATGCGTACACTGAAAGTGGATCTTGGAGCACTCTGGCACTTGTGTGTTTTGGTAAGGGTTCATTATCTTTCCAGTTGGCAGAATGTGAAACTTGTGGGGTAAGAATCAGATGCTAGGTACTCAAAGTCACTCAAAGTCAAAGTTTATTAGGTTGATCACCGCATAAGCCTTGCACCTATTTATTTAAAATCTTGAAACCAGAGCTTAAAACCACATTGAAACAATATTTGGCTACATCCACAACACACTCTTTACAAAGACTACTTAACAGTAGTTTCAATCTTAAAGAGTCAGAAAGCATAGAAAATTTATGCATCCACCTCTTTAAGAATCTGTCTCTCACTGCTGTATATTTTGGGCATCGAAAAAAAATATGCACTGGGGTATCTAATTCAATTAAGGGACATTCACAGTAACACTGCTCAGGAGGTATCCTTTGGAAATGACCATTCATTTGCGCAGTTGGTAAAGCATTACATCATGCAATCATATAAGCACCCTCAACTTGGGAACCATCCCTAAATGAAAATAGATGGATAATGAAAATTTAGCGGGGAAGATGCTAGGTACAAGCTATGACTGTGTGTCTCCCTTCACAGGTCAGCTGGTGTGGAGCAGCTCATGTACATCAAGGAGGATCTCATCATCCCACATGTGAGTAGATCACCCTTGCGGAGCATGTTCCCTGTTCTGCCCCTCAACACTCTCCTATTTTGTAGAGGGGTCCTAGCATTTTAAAGGAGAGATCTAATGGTCAAAAAGTCAGAAGCCCTGAACCTACTCACCTAGCCTATCTAGACTACCACTGCAGGGACAAAAATCTGGAACCCTTTTTCCCAAGGGAGGTTCAGCAGAACAAGGATGCCTTTCCTCCCTGCCCTCAGCCAGTCCTGTCACTCAGGAGGGTCAGTGGGCACAATTGGAACTTCCATTAAAAGGCAACAGATTATAAATTACTTATTCTGAGTAACTGACTACCTTGTGCTCTGGGAGGAGCAGGTAAAAGGGTTTTGCCATTTGGATTCTGAGTAACTGACTACCTTGTGCTCTGGGAGGAGCAGGTAAAAGGGTTTTGCCATTTGGATTCTTGCCATAAAATGTCTTCTTTCTGCTCTTAGGTGTTTTTGGCTGGGAATGGCAGTCCACCAGGATGGGATGGGGGGAATTTTGAACTCCCAACCATGGTGGTAGAGCAAACTGTCCTTCAGACTGGTTCTAGCTGACCTAGCATATTGGTCAGGCTAGTTAAAGGCAGCTCAACTGTGATAATGTTACCTCAAGCTTGCCAAACACAGGCAATTCTGTAATTGACAGCGGGAGCAGATATTCATATATTTATTTAGAAAGATTAGGGTAATGCAGATACCCACTGAGCACAATCATATGGGGAGGGTGAAGGTGTAGATGAAAGGGGGCCTATGTCATGAATATGTACATGTTAGGCCTAGGTTAGCATGTGGAGCCTGAACCAAACTAAGTCAGTAACAGAGAAGTGGCTAGCAGCGACAGCCTGTTCTTTACATTCCAGCGAAACCCAAAGCTTCTGAAAAAGAACTCAGCAATCAGAGTGTGGGGAGGGACACAGCCCTTAAAGAAAAGAATATGGATTGGCTTAATCACTCTGCCTTCTGGACCAGTCAAGGCCCAAACACAGACTGGCATGGGAGTTGCCTGCTCCAGCAACTCCCCATGCTTCTAGGAAGCTCACTTTTCACTTGAAAAGCATGCATTTGGTAATAGAAGGTCCCACTGTCCCACAATAGGAGTCCTATGATAACTCCCTTGTTCCGCTTCTGGCGGGGGAGGGGCAGAAGTTAGTGCCCTTGTTTCAACACCTACTTTGCAGATAAAGTGAATCTAGCAACAAGATTCCTAGGTGTGTGTTGGGGAATGTTTGTGAGTCATTTTCTTTTTTCCCTTCTCTTTCCTGTCCATTTAGCACCACAGCTTCTATGATTTCATCGTCACTAAGGCCCGGGGAAAAAGCGGTGAGCCTTATTTGCCCTCCCTCCATTTCAAGCCTTTGCTTTCCTCGAGTTTGAGCCTGCCTGGGGAGGGTGGCAGGGATTCCTTTTTGGTTCCACCAGTACTGCAGCAAGGATTTGGTGGAGTCGGAGTGGGCTGAGGTTATGCATTAGCAGAGTGGAAGATGCTTTGGGTGGAAGCAAAGATGAGGGGTAAAGTACAGAAAGGATGGAGAGCAGTTCTTGCCCTGAGGCATGAATGGAACAGTTGGAGGAATACTAACTGGAATGGTGGTGGAGAGGGAGAGTCTGAAAAGGCATTTAGATAGTAGTGTTGGGAATTGGAGCCCTGGCTGATTGAGGTTCAGAGTCTGGAAGCACAAGCTATGCTCTGATGTACGCATCTCCTCTCTCACATTCGCTCTCCAATCCAGGGCCACTCTTCAATTTTGATGTCCATGATGATGTTCGGCTGCTGAGTGATGCCACTGTCGAAAAGGATGAGGTGAGAGAGGGGGAAGCAGCCCACCTTCACTGGGCACATGGGCTCTTTAGGCCTGTCCACAGAGAGAAGCCCCTGTTCAACAAGAGAACAGCAATGTTGTCTTTGACACCAAGGCTCCCTGTTTTCCTGCATGCCTGACCAGCAGTGTATCCCTCTCTTCTTCTGCCTCCCTCTCCAGTTTGTCAGTCACTTCCTGGTATTTGTACTGAGCACCCTCCTCCCTTCCCAAAGTCCCCTTGTCAATGAGAGCAGACTTCCTCCCCGCCCCCCATTCTGAGTTGGTTGGTTCCAGGCCAAGGTATGCTGATTCTCGTCTACCTCCCACAGTCCCATGCCGGGAAGGTTGTCCTTCGCAGCTGGTATGAGAAGAACAAACACATTTTCCCTGCAAGTCGATGGGAGCCCTATGACCCGGAGAAGAAATGGGACAAATATACGGTGCGGAATGGAGGGAGCTGCTGGGGTTTGGGGGAGGTATCTGGTTGCAATGGATAGAAATCTCACTGGGCTCTGGAGCAGTGCAGGGGTGGGTAGAATCTTATGCATTCACAGCTGAAGTCCAGCTGTATTATAGTCATATTAATGTTCTTTAGATAGCGTTTGTTTCTGAATGGTCAAAATGCTTCACCTAAGTCCTTGTTTCATTCAGCTTCTTGCAAAGAAACAGATGCACTCTAATGTGTGTTCCATCAGTTTGGCCCTCTGTCCTCTATAGTAGCTGCTCATGCCTTTGTACTAAACCCTGCCTGCATGGAGGAAGAAACGGTCCTGCGCTGCAGTTATTTAGGACTGTTTGAGTACGTTGAGGTTTGATCGCTCCATTTTATGGTGAATATAGAGTGAGAAGTCTTGAGATGATCACAAAATCAGGATAATGAGTACACACAGACTCAAAGTACAGAGGCAATCAGGGTTCTGGAACAGGGCAAACAGGGTGGGAAGATTAGAGTGGATAGAGAGATGCTCTTTACAATCTCACATAACACCAGAACCAGGGGACATCCACTAAAATTGAGTGTTGGGAGGGTTAGGACAGACAAAAGAAAATATTTCTTTACTCAGTGTGTGGTTGGTCTGTGGAACTTCTTGCCACAGGATGCGGTGATGGCATCTGGTCTAGATGCCTTTAAAAGGGGATTGGACCAATTGAGGAAAAATCCATTACCAGTTACAAGACATGATGTGTATGTGCAACCTCCTGATTTTCGAAATGGGCAATGACAGATGCAAGGGAGGGCTCCAGGATGCAGGTCTCTTGTTATCTGGTGTGCTCCCTGGGGCATTTGGTGGGCCACTGTGAGATACAGGAAGCTGGACTAGATGGGCCTATGGCCTGATCCAGCGGGGCTGTTCTTATGTTCTTAGGGTTGTGTAATTTTTTCTAAAGAAAGTTGAATGATCTTTGCTTCATTCTCTCTGAACTGCACCTCTTGCTTTTACACCTTCATCCCAATGTTGGATTGTATCTATCTTGTGATTAAGCAAAGCCCTGTGATGGTGCTTCCACAGCTGCTCTCCTAAACAATGATTCCTAGCCCACAAGACTATGTCCTTTGTTCCTTTTCCATTTTTTTATTGCTGTGTTCCATGAGGTCATTCACATCATTCCTTTATAATTGATCCCGACATTTGGCTTTCTGTGATCATCCTAAGCACAAACAGGTGCTGTTGGGCTGAATGAAGTGAGAGCCTTGCCTGCATTCTGGAAGTCACTCCACAGTATTTATGTTACACAAGGGACTAGGTATGCAGTCTGATGGCACTACTACAGCCTGGGGCAGGAATAACTCCCACTCTCTCCTTTCTCCTTGCAGATCCGCTGAACAATTGACAGAGACGGTGATACTCTGATTCGAATTTGGCTACACACTGCCTCTCTTGAACCTGCTGCAGCAGCTCCTTTTTAACTGAGCCCAGTTCTCCCCCCCCCTCAAAAAAAATCCACACCATCCCCTACTGTATCAACCTTGGATTAAATAAAATTGTATCTCCCCCAAACCAGAAATGCCTCACTTTTTCACGGGAAGTTGCGAAGTGCATTACTTCTGGCTCACTCTATTGGAATTTGGTTTGAACCAGAGGTTAGCTCTAGAAATTACTAGAGATTCAATACTCAGGTTCTAACATGTAACTGCTAACACAGTGAGTGCTTTGTGAGCATGTGCAGAATGTCCTTCATTCTGTAAAGACTGTACAGATGGCTGAGGAGTGTTGCAAATCTGCCAGAGGTAAGTTTGTGCCATTGGCAGGCTGCTGGCGTGGGGGTTTGTGCAGGGCAGGTGGACTGCTGGGCAGCCCGGGCCCAGGAATGGGGTGGGATTGGTCTCTGGCACTCTGGCTGGATCCTAACCCCCTCCTGAGCAGCCAGGCCTGAGCTGCTCAGATCTTCGCCAGCAATTTAGCTGGTGCAGATCTGAGTAGCCTCTTTGCAGTGGCTGGGGCAGTGCTCAAGGTAAGGGGGGGAACTACCCCTTGCCCCAAGTTGCACCTCAGTCATCTCCAACCCTGCACTGGATACAGTGCAAGCCAGTTGGCCAGCCTGTTCCAGCACAGGTTAGGCTGACAGTCTCTTTACCTCTCCATCTTAGAAATTAAACACTTAGCAGAATGTGATGGGCTTTATAAAGTTGCCACATGCCATGAGCCTCAGATTGTTTTCTAAGGGTGCAATCCTAACCAACTTTCCAGCACTGGCATAGCAGTGCCAGTGGGGTATGAGCTGCATTCTGCAGTTGGGGGCAGTCATGGAGACCTCCTCAAGGTAAGGCAATGTTTATTCCCTTACCTAGGAGCTGCATTGCCCTTGTGTCAGTGCTGGAAAGTTGGGTTAGGATTGTAGCCTGAATAGATTAGCCATAGTCAGATCTGCTAACTTCTCACCTTGTAACAAGGCTTTCCTGTCACTTAGGGCAGTGTTTTTTGAACTGTGGGTCAGAACCCACTAGGTGGGTTTTGCAAGCCAATTTCAGGTGGGTCCCCATTCATTTCAATGTGTATTTTGTTTTAATATATTAGACTTGATGCTATGATATGTGACTGCATTTGGGGAAATGTTACAGATCTGTACTTTTATCAGAGTACTATTGTATATGCTTTTAACAATGATAGTCAATGGGGCTTACTCCCAGGTAAGTGTGCATATAGGATTGCAGCTTTTGGGATGTTTGGATAATTTTTTTAAAACAGATCAGCAACTGCTTAGGAGGGTTAGGAGGATACTTTATTTTGAACCAATTTTTAAACATACTTATTTAAAAATTTTAATTTACTTAACTAGAATTGATTTTGTTTGTGGCTGGGGCAGTGCTCAAGGTAAGGGGGGGAAATACCCCTTGCCCCAAGTTGCACCTCAGTCATCTCCAACCCTGCACTGGATACAGTGCAAGCCAGTTGGCCAGCCTGTTCCAGCACAGGTTAGGCTGACAGTCTCTTTACCTCTCCATCTTAGAAATTGAGTGGAGTGGCATTAACAATTTTCCTGCTTGATGATGTCACTTCCAGAATGAAATCGCTTCTGGTGGGTCCCAATAGATTACACAGGCCAACACACATTTTGCTTCCTTAAACATTACACCAATTCCTGGGTATATTTGGGGTGCCAATTCCAAAATGGCATCCGTTTTGCCCTATCACGTTTAGTTTTGGAGATATAGTATAGCCTCTTTAGTGAATGGTTCAAGCAGCTTCCTCATGAGGAAGTGAGGCCTGAACCATTGACGGCCTGAATGCGGAAGGAGTGAGAATACCCAGCTTCCATCCAGTTTAGCTAGAAATGATTCTGACTTGCCATAGATAGAAAAGAAAGATCCCCTGTGCATGCACCGAGTCACTGCTGACCCTTGGGGGTGATGCCACTTCTGCCTACGCTTTCCTGGCAGACTATGCGTGGGGTGGCTTGCCATTGCCTTCTCCAGTCATATTACCTTTCCTTCAGCAAGCTAGGTACTCATTTTTCTGACCTCAGAAAGATGGAAGGCTGAGTCGACCTCAAGCCAGCTGCCTGAGATCTCAGCTTCTGCTGGGATCAGACTCAGGCTGTGGGGAGAGTTCTTGGTTGCAATACTGCAACCTACCACTCCGCACCACACGAGGCTCAACTTGCCATAGGCAATTGAGCAAATAGCTATTTTCAAGCCTGACTTAAGTAATATAAACTTAAACTGTCTTAAAACTTTCCCACAAGACAGGCATTTATTTACTATATTTAGAATCGCTTTTTGCTGAAAGGACGTCCTTCCCCCAAAAGCAGTTAGCAATAAAAAATAAATTCAAACACACATGCCAAACCTTGGAATGTTCTTGCCTTGGGCATTCTCTCTGAGCTCTCACACAACTACAATTCCCAGCATTCCGTGAAGAAAGGCCAAACAAACTTGATTTTTTAAAAATCCTTTATACTGCAGATACCACAGACTCAACACAAGCAATATTCACAACAACCCTGTGAGGGGAGTTGCTGCAATTTTTGTTACAATTGAATTATTAAGAGTTGAGCTACACATTCAAACAGATCACATGGTATAGCCCCTCCATGTGGCTATACCCCTATATTAAAATGGCTGTAGAAAGTTAACCTGACACAGAGAAGGGGTCTAGCTTTCTGAGTTCAGAGTAGCTTTTTAAGATCATATAAATCTTTTTCTATTGCTTCATAATGAGTAATCTTAAGGAGGCTGTACCCCATGTAGACTGGCTCTGAGATGCAAACATTTGTCCAAGGACACCCAGTGAATCTAACTGAGCTTAGATTTGAACTCAGCTGTCATGGAGCCCGTGCTACTTAACATACACCATTTACTACAGATGCTACATTAATAATAATGTGTGATGATGATGAGTAAGGTTGCAATCCTGTACACCAGTGTTTCTCAAACTGTGGGTGGGGACCTACTAAGTGGGTTACGAGCCCATTTTGGGTGGGTCCCCATTCATTTCAATATTTTATTTTTAATATGTTAGACTTGATGCTACCATGATATGTTTGGGGAGATGTTACAGACCTATACTTTTAACAAGCTACTATGCATATTCTTTTAACAGTGCTAGTAAATGGGACTTACTCCTGGGTAAGTGTAGATATGATTGCAGCCTAGAATTGATAAAAGTTTTCCTGCTTGATAATGTCACTTCCGGTCATGACATCACTTCCGGTGGGTCCTCATAAGATTCTCATTTTAAAAAGTGGGTCCCAGTGCTAAATGTGTGAGAACCACTATACACACTTACCTAGGAGTAAGTCCAGTTGATGTCAATTTTCTTATCTCTCAGTAGACATTCATAGGATTGCACTGTAAGGGACTCCCCCCCCCCCATCTTGAATCAGGCAGTTTGTTCTCTTTCCAAAAAACCTAAAATCCTTGATGATGAGTGTGAAGAATTGCTATTTGTGAGCTTCGTAGTTCTTTACCAGTTACCTTGTTGGTTCTAGAGACTGAGAAATTACAAAATAGGCTATTTATGTTGTATTTATAAGGGATTTGATTGTGAATACAGTGAAGCCTGTAAGTGATTGCTACAGCTCAGCCAATGTCACAGAAAACTGGAGCAGGCAGAGGGGGCCTCTATTATTGGTTGCTGCTTTGACTGTAAAGAGGGGCAGGTTAGGAAAGGCCTAAGGAAGGATTAAGTAAAAGAATCATGGGCCTGAGAAAAGACAAGCCTGAGCCTGAGACAGAAGAGGAGAAAGGAGTGCTGGAAGAGGGAATGTTCCTCAACATTGAGGGGAAAGCTACAGAGAGGAAGCTGAGAAGAAGGGAAGGAACACTGAGGGAGAGAATAGGAAGACGGAACTTATAGTAGGTCTAGGAGCTATGGAGGTCAGAGATCACAGCAGTTTTGAATAGCCAGCCAAATGTCTAACTATGGGCCTCTGGTTGTCGTTTATTGGGTCTGCCCTAGCAGATGTAGATTAAATAAGGAATATGTAAAGGATGCCAGGACTTCCTGTTTTTAGCTGTTCTTTCTCTGCTACTTTCTGAATCCCATGGTCTTGGCTTCTTTGGCTTCAGCATATGCTCTGTGTTTTGTGATCTGCATAATTAATGGCCAGGGACTGTGAGTTTTGCTGCCATCACGGTCTCTGTGTCAGCAGCACATTCTTCAACACGAAGCCCCAACACAGAGTCTCTTGGAGACACCCACAATCAAAGCACAGGCACCAGCTTGACCTGATTCTCACCAGATGCTCCAGCCTTCCCAGCATCAAGATCACATGTAGTTATCAGGGTGCTGCCTGCCACACTGACCACTCCCTGGTGTACAGCAGAGTGAAACTACAAACAAAGTGACTGTATCACACGAAAAAGGAAGGAAGACCTCGCATTGACACCAGCAAGACCTGGGATCAGGGAAAGGTGGAGGAAATTGCACGAGCGCTTGAGGAAATTCTTCCAGGCCCCCAAATTCTCCAGGCCCAGCCAATGCAATGCATCCAACAGATGGGAACATTTCAAGAATGCTGTTTACAACACCACCTTGTCTGTATTCGGCAAGAAGACCAACAAGACAGCAGACTGGTTTGAAGCCCCCTCTGAGGAGTTGACACCAGTCATTGAGGAAAAGAGGAGAGCTCTAGCAGCATACAAAGCCTGTCCCAGTGAGCGCAACCTGTAGTCCTCTGAGCTGCTCGCAGCAAAGTCCAGCAGACTGCCAGGAGATGTGCTAATGACTACTGGCTCCAACTCTGTTGATATGATTATATCAAGCAGGCCCTAGGTCCAACACAGAAGAGAATTGCCCCTCTGAAGTCTGCCAGAGGCGAGGTCATCCAGGACCGGGTGCAGCAGATGGAACGCTGGATGCAGCACTACTCTGAGCTGTATTCCAAAGAAAGCGTAGTTACCAAAGAAGCGCTGAACAACATTGAGTGCCTGCCTGTGTTGGAGGAGCTTGACAGTGAACCAACCCTAGAAGAACTTCATGTGACCCTGGATTCTCTTGCAAGTGATATTTGGACTCTCTCAGAGCCACACTTTCAGCAGTGCCACTTCTGCTGAGGCTCTGGGATGGAGAGACAGTAGGAGACCTCAGAAGACAAGGAACATCAGAGGGTAAGGGGTGAGAGGGAGATGCTGCCAAGGTGCTGGGAGGGCCCAATTATCATACTGGCTGCCCTTTCAGCAGCCCTGCTTCTGCCAAAGCATCACATCGCAGAGCCACCTCTCAGCCACTGAGCTGCAAAGTGACACAGTGGCAGAAGCAGCACTGCTGAAAGGGCAGCTTGCATGATAATTAGGGTGCAATCTTGAGGCACCCTCGGGCTGACGCAAGTCCCTTGCTCTAGCCCAGGAGAGTCGCAAACGTGCTGTAAGGCACATTTGTGCCTTCTCAAGAGGAACGCTCCAAGAAACACCAACCTGTAGAGGCTGTCATAAGCCTCCGTGCTGGCTTCCTCTTGGACACTTGCATGGACCTGGCTGGGCCGATGCAAGGACAAAAGGTAGGCGGGAAGGGAGGTGTTCCTGGGTGGGTGGTGGGCGGCCCTGGGGATGAGTGGGCAGGAAGCGGGGCTGGGATCTGGCATGCCGGATCCCAACTCCGTTCCCAGGGGGAATGGAGTGGCTTCAAGCCGCTCTGCGCTCCTTGGACTTATGCCACATCAAGAGGTGGCGCAAGTCCAAGGAGACCCATAGGGGCCAGCAGCCCTTACCCAAGGGTACGGGGGAAAAGTTTCCCCTTGCCTCTGGCTGAGCCGCTTATGGCCACAATCCTGCGCTGGATACACCTTCAGTGGCAGTGTACAGTGCATCATTAGGGGTGGGGATAATGGGTCCCCAGGGCCTCTACAACTTTGCACCACTACTGGCCTCCATTGTTCATAGGTGGGAATAGCCCTCAGATATCAGGTCTCTTATTGCTGCCTATGTAGTCAGATGGAATGGAACTGCAGAGCCTGGGGCATAAGCGTGAGGGGGAAAAGAATATTAGAATCTTTCATTGGTGATACTTCCCTTCATAGACACCAGGTGGTGCTGCCATCACATTACAAACCTAACTCCAATAGCTTTCAGATCCCCTGTTCAGGAGGAAAATGGGTCCCTCCATGGTAAAGCAATTCACCCAGGATTCTGCCACAGATGGTTAGAGAGAAGAGATTCTCCCCCTGCATGCATGTACACACACACACGCGCACACACTCCTGCCCCAGCATACACCTCGTATTTTAAACCCTGAACTCATGAAACTTTGAGGGATGCCCAAACTGGGGCAGATAAAACCTGTTTTGATCTCCTTTTACTGGGGCCTGCATAGTTGGGTTTAGAAGATATGGTTCTACAACCATGTGTGTGCAGTTAACAATACACTTGCATGTACTGTGTGCACATAGTTGTGACATACAGGCACATTTTCACACACACACATGTGCATGTGTACCTGTTCATGCCCCATCTGCACCTTGTTGTTGCCTCCATATTTTCTACAGCCAACCTTGCAAATCCCAATCTCTCTCCACCCACATAACACAAGTGCATCAAGTTAGGAGTCAACTCATCTTGAGACTATTATTGTGAAGACTCTGTAGACCTACAAAGAGTGGAGATAGAAAATTTTTTAAGTCTATGCCTACTAAGAAGCAAACCCATTTGTACTCAGTAGGCCTTACTTGTGAGTTAACATGGACTCACTATTGGGACTGTGCTGCACGTGGAAGCAAATCCTTTACTAAGAGGGCTTATACTTCTAGGCATCAGGAGTCATAGTGTGAGTTTATTGCCTCAGTTTAGTGTAGATGGATGAAAACCTTGTCACCTGACATTTTGCAGATTTTTTCTCTTCTGAATGAGTCTAGAACTCCAGTCAATTGTTCAAATCTAGGCCATGAGCTGCTTCTAAAACAGATAGTTATTTTCTAGTCTTCATCTTCTTATTTGTATTTCCTTTCTTTCCACAGAATTTCTCTCAACAAATGGGTGGCAAATAAGTAGAAATATCAGACTGGATTTCTTGCATTGCATTGCCTTTTGACCCCACCTGTAGCTGTGTGTGTGCACATTCATACACATGTGTGTACACGCACACACAGACATCTCTCAACTGAGAAAATGTCCCTATTCATTCCTTTTTAGCATCTTTTTCAAAAGCTGTGGCTGGTGTTTTCTTTAGTGACTTAAAGATTGTGAGCCATTTTAGAACAGAGAACCTTTGATGCATATGCTCTATAAACAGTTTTGCTGAAAAGAGGTACAGTATATTAATATACTTAGTAATGGCGGTATGTAGTGCACACAAATATTTACCAACTGAGGATAACTTCATGCATCGGAGGAGGTGGACTCTTGTCCACGCAAGCTCATGCAATAAGTTTGATGGTCATTAGGGTGCCACAAAACTTTTTGTTTTTGCTGCAACAAATGTATGTGACTACCCAGGATCTTCTGGTGCCCCAGGCAGGATACCAAACGCTGCCTCCCTTATCTGATGATATGCCAGCCTCAGTCTATAATGCTGTGGCAGTACTTGCCTCCCCTGCACATTTCCTCTTCCTCTCTGTCCATCTCTTCTTTTTTCAATCCGGAGAGTGGAAGGAGGAGGAAGATCAGTAAAGACAAGAAGCCGGACAGAGAAGAGTGCCTCCCCTACTAATCTGCTGCTTGATGTGAGAGCTTCAGTGGGCCTCATGGAAGGGCCAACCCTGTGACTACACTTCTGGATGTTGTTGTTGTTGTTGTTATTAACAGTATTTATATACTGCTTTTCAACAAAAAGTTCACAAAGCGGTTTACAGAGAAAATCAAACAAACTACTAATGGCTCCCTGTCCCAAAAGGGCTCACAATCTAAAAATATGCAAAAGAACACCAGCAGACAGCCACTAGAAAAGACACTGCTGGGGTGAGGAGGGCCAGTTACTCTCCCCCTGCTAAAAAGAGGACACCCACTTGAAAAGTGCTTCTTACCCAATTAGCAGGGGTAATTCTGTTGTTCTGGTTATGGTGGCTCCAGTTTCATCATATACTCCAAACTCCAAGGAAATGCTCTATGGGGGGGTGGGGGGTGGGACGACTAATAGAACATTGTGGCATGTACTTTAAGGTATCTCCTTAATATACAGAGGCCAGGGTGGGCAAGTCAGGTGCAGCTTGACACCAGTTGAGTTGTGAATCTCCGCTCCCTTGACTCAAAAACGAGTCATAATGGGGGCAGGGGTACTTTCCAAGTCACCTGGAGCATTTCTGCAACTTGAAAAGAATTGCATCTCAAGTCATTCCCTTTAGAAAGCTCAGCCATGGAAAAAAATGGGGCTTCTGCCAGTGTGTGTATGTGTGTGAGTTCTCTTTAAAAACTCCCCTGCTGTCCCCAGCCCATCTGTAAACAAGGTGGGAGGGGCAAGACAGCAGGGCCAGAAGCGGCAAGAGGGAGGAGGATCACTCACAGCAGCTTCAAGGCTTACCAGGATGACCCAGTTTTTTGCAGCTTTACTCAGAAGTAGCCCTATTTGCACCAGTTATTCAATGTAACAACAGAGCCATGAGAAGCCATGTGTTGTAAAGCATGATCACTGTGAACTGCCTCCCCCCCAGCTTCCCTGCCTCCTCCCCAGGCTTCTCCAACCAATCCTAAGGCAAAAACCTCCTAGGGATCCTCCTTCTGCCCTACCTCATTTGAAGAAAGAAATCAGGCCATCCATCCTTCAGCCAATGACCATAGGTTCTTTTAGAGATGGGCAAGAACACCTGCTCCCGCCTCCTGCCAGATGCAAAAGCAAAACATTAACCCTTCCCTGTTGCTCACTCGGTCTGAATGATGGCTGCACAAGGTCTTTCACGCTATGAAAAAAGTAAGCAAGCACAGACAGACTTGACTGTATGCATGGGGACCAAGTGCTGAGTCAGTGGTCTCAGACTCAAGTCAGTGTCCAAGTCATCAGCGCGGGTGACTCGAGTCTCCACAAATTACTGAAAAACACTGATTTTCATGACTTGGACTTGTTTCACCTGACTCGAGTTCCCATCCCTGACAGAGACATCATTAGGGTTTGCATCACCCAGTGCAAAAGCTTATTGCCTCTCCCCCATGATGGACCTCATCCCATACCAAGTAATACAGAATAAATTACTGTATCACACACACAGCTTAAATGCAATGGCTTCGCTAGGGTTGGTGTCACCCCCATTAACTATGTATTTTAATATAGAGCAGGGGTGCCCAAACCCCGGCCCTGAGGCCACTTGTGGCCCTTGAGGCCTCTCAATGTGGCCCTCAGGGAGCCCCCAGTCTCCAATGAGCCTCTGGCCCTATGGAGCTTTGTTGGAGCCCATACTGGCCTGACGCAACTGCTCTCAGAGTGAGGGCGACTGTTTGACCTCTCACATTAGCTGTGGGATGAGGGCTCCCTCCACTGCTTGTTGTTTCACGTCTGTGATGCAGTACCAGCAGCAAAGGAAAGGCCAGCCTTGCTTTGTGCAAGGCCTTTTATAGGCCTTGAGCTATTGCAAGACCTTCATTCATTCATATAAGTTCATCTTTAATATATTCATTTATGTAAACTTATGTAAATTTATTCTCCCCCCCCGGCCCCCTACACAGTGTCAGAGAGACAATGTGGCCCTCCTGCCAAAAACTTTGGACACCCCTGATATAGAGCAATACAGGTCACCCAACAAATCCATAACCAACAAAAAAACCAGTAGCCAACTTGACAACACTCACACAACTGGATAAGAGTTCTAGTATTAGTTTTGATGCATGTAAATAACAGCTGACACTAACACCTTATTGGTTTTGTACTGTAGCCTGATAACACCTCATTGGCTTTTGGAGCAATCAATCTCTTTGGTCAGTACAATCTCTTAGTTAAATAAATCCATTTTTTGTTACATAAAGTAGTTGTGTTTTCATTTTCTGGCTAATTGGCCATAAAATATTTATAAATTTAATATTGGCCATTTAATATTTTTAAAATATTGATAATTCAGCACAGTGTGTTTCATTACACTCTGCATGAAACTACCTTTCCAATGATATATAATGTGACGTTTTTGCAGTATTCATGAATACAAATTTTTCAAAATTTTGGCCATTAGTGGTGTCAATCCCCCCTCATGATGTCACCCAGTGTAGTCCGCACCCCCTAGTGATGCCACTGTTAATATATAAGTTTTTGGACTCCTGTCAGTGGACTATAGACAGGATGACCAGATGTCATAGCCACAAAAGAGGACAAGGCACCCCAAAGTGTAGGACATCCAATAAAAATGTAGGACATGACAAAATAAAAGCTGAAAACACTTGTATATTGATTTCATGTGGTTAATTTAAACACTATATTACTTATTATTAAATTTAAAACTATATTACATATAATTATTACATATACAGGGGCCTCTGTATTCGCAAATTCAGTTATCCATAGACTGGGTCCCTGGCCCCCCCCCCAATGCAACCCCTCTGGTGGGTCCTCTGAGCTCAGCAGAGGATGTGGACTCCTCTGCCAGGCTCAGACAGAACTTGGGAGTTGAAATAGCACAACTTCCAGTTTCACAGAGAAACAAGAAGTGACATTTAAAATGCCACTTCCGGTTTCTTTGTGAAAGTGGAAGTTGCATTTTTTCAACTCCCGAGCTCTTTCTGAGCCGGGAAGAGGATGAGGACAGACGTCCACGGCCTCTGCTCAGCTCAGAGTACCCTCCGGGAGGGGGCTGCATTCACCCATATCTGTGGTTACGACTATCCGTAGGGGGTTCCAGAATGGAACCCTGTGGATAAGGGGATATACCTGTAATTTCTTAATTATAAGAAGACTGCCTGCACAGGCCTGCTCACAGGGAAAAGGAGGACATTTAAGTTATTTTCCAGGACATGGTTAAAAAAGAGAACATGTCCTGGAAAAAGAGAATGCCTGGTCACCCTGACTACAGATATGTGCAACAAAAAGCTCTCTTTATTTAATTTATTTATAATAATAATAGAAAAAGGAAAGGAAAAATGCAATAAAAGAAAAAGAAGAGAAAAAAAACAGAAAGCTCTGACAGTGAGATTTGGGGAATATGTAGGATACCTGGAATTAAAACACTGCAACCCAAACATATAGATTTGCTTACATAATTAAAGTGCATATAAACTTTTGAGTAGATGGTAACTTTTTCCTAATAACCTAGGATTTCCTTTATTACCCATTTACTATTTATCTTTTCTTACCCATAACCCATTTGAGTTTATGGTGGAAAAAAATGTGAGCAAGTAGGCACATTCCATCGTGTTTGGTCAGCCTGCTTCATGGTGCAGAGATAGTGAGTTCACAGTTCTACAGCACAGAAGCAAAAACTCCCTATAGATAAAAAGTATTTTTTACATATTTTGGACAAAAAACAGACCCTATGGAAGTGATAAACCTGCATCTGGGACTTCAGACTACAGGTGGAAGATTGAATGTTCCTCCATTCAAACAAAACTCCCTGTGCACAGAAAACCGGTATCTCAGGGGAGCAAGTGAGACCAGAGGTCAGAGCCCTTTGCAGAAAAGCACACGGGGCAGACCAATCCTGAACCTGGTGGCATCCAGGGCTCCAGCGACACCAAAATGGCGACCACCAGATCTGTGGGCACTGCAGTTACCGCCAGAGTCTTCTCTGGGGAAGGGAGCGGCTGCTGAGTCTCCTAAGACAGCAGCTGGCTGCAATGGGTCTCCTTGGCTCTGCACCTGTGTTTGAATGGGCACAGAATCAAGGAGGCCCATGTTTGGCCACCCGGCTCAGAAGGAGGGTTAGGATGTGGCAGTAGAAGCTGCTACTGCCCCCACCCCCTCAAGGACCTGATCCTCCCTCCACCCCATTCTGCCCACTCCCCACCTTCTGCCCTGCTCTAAAAATACTCACCGTCCATTGTTTGTCTGTCCCCCCCAGTGCTCAATGCCAGCGCTCCCTGCTCCCCAGGTGCTGTAAACATGTTTTACAGCATGTTTACAGCATCCAGAGCCTGATCACAGGCTGATCAACTGGCACAGAGCAGTTGTGCCAGCAGTAACATAGCTCAGGATTGGGCTCTCAGTAGTCTGAGCTACCTCCTGCAGTGAGTGTTAAGAACCAGACCTTTGAGGAGAAAGGACGTTATATCTCCACTATGACTGGGGGCAAAATGTAATCTGGCAGTACAATGGAAGAATTGGAAATCTCCATCTACATATAGTAGGTTGGAGAAGATAGGATTTAAAGCCTATTGATCATGGACAAAATTGTTTCCCAAACCAGAAACATAACAAGCTTAGATCAAACCACATTGAAAAGAGACAGTTCCCATTTCTGTGGTATACTGAGAATAAAACAAACTTTCAACAAAAACACACACCCAGACTTTCATTTCTGACAATTTATTGAACAATCAGTTCTTACTCTATGGGGGAAAATGACTACAGTACAGTACTCTGTTATTGTGTGTTTATTCCTGTAAGTGCTTTGAAGATGTTTCTTCCAGACATGCTCTCTTTTGAACTCTAGAAATGTCATCATGTTGAAAATGTCGTCCAGTTTTCCAGTTTCTGTTCTGATTTCTCTCTGTCTTTCATCTTTTGTTTGATCTGGTCTACTTATTGCAATGTTGAATTTTTGTGTAAGTTGGGGGGAAAACAGAGGGTTTTTAAAAATGTCATACTCGCCGCAGAGGTTAGCGTCTAGTAGAACAACTTGCCCCATATCTGTGTGGGTGGGCTATTCAGTGGTGACTTGCGGAAAGGCACTTTGAATATGTTCAGAGGAACTCTTTCCCCACGTGTTTCCCACGTGTTTCACGGCTGGAACGACCTCGATTGGAATGCAAGCCCTGACACTCCACTCTACACTCATGCCCCCCCCCCCCCCCCCGCAGCCTACTCCTGTCCGGCCATCGACCAAGTTCTCCAAACTGCCGAATGCGACACTTGCTCGCCTGTCAGGGGCACAACAGCCTCGTACAGCCACAGTCCCCTCCCCCCGCCGCTTTGCACACTCAGCACACGTGGCCCGCGCCAGGCTCAGTAGCTGCAACAAGGCATCTGGTTCCCATCAGAAGCCTCGGGAGTGTTGAGTTTCAGTGGTTTCTGGGCGTTCGCGGTGCCAGGCAGCATCCTGGCCGGCCAGCCAGCCAGCCAGCCTCCCCGTTCCTTTCCCTTCCCTTCCCTGGATCCCAGACTGCGCTGGGATGGGACGGGACGGTGCTAGCCTTCCCCATTCTTCGGAGCCCCCTCCTCCGAGTCCCGCTGTTTATGACTCATCGGGAGCGAATGAATGGCAGACGAAGCAACCCAGGGGAGGGGAGGGGAGGGGAGACCGGACAGAGCCTGGGAGGATGAGGCTGGTGGAGGGGAGAGGGGAAGAGTTGTCGTCCAAGGGCCAGCCACGGAACCTGGGCTGCCACCCTGCCTCCACGCCTGTTCTTGCCCCCCTTCCCTCCTTGTCTCTGCGACCCAGCCCGTCGCCCAGCTCTCTCCATCTTCCTCCGCCACCCATGGGGCGTCCATCATCTCTCATCTCCTGGCTCCCGTTGCCATGACGACGTGCCCTGGCTGGTGTAGCGACAGCGGCGGCGGCAGCCTGTGTAGGGGTGGGTGAGGGGAGATACTTGCAGCCCGCGGCGGGGAGAGGCCGCGGGAAGGTTATGGGTGGCGAGAAGCGCGAGCAGCACCTGTTCGTAGGTGCATCGTGGGTGCAAGCCGGTTTCCACGCGCACAAATAACAGTGTCGTTTCGTTCGCATCATCCCTTTGGGTGTTTTCGCGCTAGGGGGCGCATGATGCACGCGGCAACGTAGCCAAGGGCTGGGAAAGAGCAGTGGGTCATCATCAGGGGTGTAATTGCGAACCTCTGGACCGGGGAACAGACGCTGGTTTTCATCCACCAGCTTTTCACCCAGGCAGGGGACTGTCCGCGTTCAGTCTTCCTCCTTCCCCCCCAGAGAGGGACCCAGGCGTTCTGGCGGGGAGAGGTGGGCTCATGACCATGTGATCGTCTGCGCGCAAATTAGCCATCGCCTCGTCCACTCGCTCTGCGAGTGTTGCCTTCCTAGCCCCTCTCCGGCGAGCGGAGAAGGCTGCGCGCGAGACAGTTCCTTGTAAGGAGAAGCGCACATCCCCGCACAAAACCAATGGGGAAGAGAGGAGAGGGTGTGTGCGGGGCGTCCCTCGCGTGCTTAGCCAGGGAGTTTTCAGCCGGGTTGCCTCCCTGTACCCACAAATTCTCATTCCCTCCATCCAGGTCGTAGGACCAGCAGAAGAAGCCCAGCCCGTGTGGGAGAAGGGAAAAAAAGAGCCTTTGCAAAGAAACACCCCGAGTCTTAAGCTGGCCCCTGCTTAGGGTCCGGATGAATGAGTGAGTGCCCGGGCGGTACCATTTCAGAGGCGGGGGGGTGCGCGCGCATGCGAGTTCGGGAGAAAGAGAAAGCTTTTTTCGCTCCGAGGTGAAGCTAGGAGCGGGTGCTTAGCCGAAAAGTAATCGGCAGGGAGAGGTTTCAGGGGCCGGTCGGGGAAGGCGGCGGAGGCGTTGTCTTTCTCGACCCCCGAGCCCTTCTCCCCCGTGACTTCAATGGTTCTGGCCGCGTTTAAAGGGCTCGGACCGACCGGGGCGGGAGCAGACGCCGAGCGATAGCGGCGGCTGGAGACGGAGGCAGGGAGATCGCAGCAGAGGCAGCAGGTAGAGGCGGAGTTGGTGGCGGCTGGGAAGGGGGTCTGGGAGCGAAGGCGGGGAGAGGGCGTCGCGCACCCCTCTTGGCAGGGGCGTTCCAAGGAAAGTCGGGGTTGCCCGTAGGGAAACGGGCGGTCTGTGGGGCTGGAGACCTGCTCCCTCCCCCGCCGGTCTTTGCTAGGCAGAATGGGGGCGCCTCTGAAGCAGACGCCCATCTGTTGCCCCCCATTCTCGCCTCTCCCCCATCCTTTGTGAAGCCCCCGATCACGGAGGCTTTCAGCCTCCCTTTGGACTGGGGAGGAGGGCTTGGTTGCAAGGGGGCCGTCACAGGAAGGAGACGGGCCGGGGGCGGGCGGCCGTCCAGGCGAACAGGTAAGGAGGCATTCGGGAGAATGCGAAGCAGGAGCAAAATTTCCCGTTTGGAGATGACAGCAGGCGGGCGGCGGCGGAGGAGATCAACTCTTTCCTTCCCACAATGGCTTGGCTCCTTATCCTGGGTGAACCCAACCTGGGGTGGAGAAGGCTGGCTAACGCCCATCGTGCTCAGCCGGGATCGATCAGTTTGACAGGAGGGGCTGAGTAGATGGGGTGTCTGTGCTGTCGCCCCCCATCCTGTCATTGTGCATGATCTGTCAGTGGGTGCATTTGTTTGTCTGCAACTGGCTCTTTGCTTTCAAAAAGCATCTTCTTTTACAAGGAATTTTCAACCCCACCGCTTAGAGGGGCTGGGAGCCTGAATCTCCCTTGCTGTGTTGCTGTCGTGGCTGTGTGGGGTCTGGGGAGCAGGACCCCAGCACACGGAGAGGAAGGGTCTCTTCCTCTGGGAATTGGGTCATCCTGATTGATGGCGATGTGCTCTGGAAGGGAGGAATTCTAGGTTCTGTTCTTACCTCGAACCGAGTGTACTGCTAACAGCATTGTCTTATTTCATTCATTCCTACACTAGCTCTGCAAATTGGATCAGATTATTCCCATTTTAAAGACTGACAAAACTGAGTCCCAGATTGCCCCCACTGACTTCATGGCTGCGATGTGTCAAAGCTATATCTGATGGACCACACCAAAATGGATGTCTAACAGGTTGGTCTCTTTATTAGTGGGAACATTTGTGGTTGCCTCCTGCATGCTCTCCTCTCCAGTGAGTGCATTTGGGATCTTGATGTATCTGGTCTTGTGGGAAACAGCAATGGCTGCTGTTTTACCTAGTCCTTAGCAGTGCTTCTTCCAGGCCTTTCTGGGAGGGGTCTGGTTATAATTCACATCTGCTTTGGAGGGGCAAGCAACAAAAAACATGAAGGGTAGAGCTTGGTCTGTGGGACGGGAGATGTTTGCTATGTGGCCGGTGTTGTAGACTTTGGACTGTGTTGGGAAAGAGTAGCATTCTATGAAGCAAAGGGGGAAATGGATTATGTGAGAATCTGCAAAATGTGCCATGTGAGTGGAAAGGGGAAATCCACAGATGGGCTGGTTGGGAAGGAGAAGTGTTGGAAAATTTGAGGTTGTGATGGTGGTGTGTTCTGATATTGTCATTTTTAAGGAGCTGTTGAGGGCCACCACACTAGGTGTGGAAGATTCAGTGTCTTAGTGTGATGGAGAACGATAGGAAGGCGATTGGAAGCTATTGGCAGGTGTCTGTGTAATATTGCAGACCATAGGATTGTATGTGCGTGGATGTTCTGATTTAGCTCTGGGGTGGGAGCAAAGTTGCTGGGCAGCTTGAAACACCCCTCTTTCTCCCCCTCACTGCATAGATAACCACAAAACAGACTCCTCTGCCCACATGCAGTTTCTTTCACTTATTTTTAAATATGGTCTATAGTTCAGTGGTAGACCACAAACTTTACATGAAGAATGTCCAAGGTACAGTCCCTGACATGTCTAGTTAGATGATCTTGGGTAGCAAGACTGGGTATGAGACCTCTGCCAAGATATCAGATCTTGGACAGTTGCTACTAGTCAGGGAACAGACAAAGCTAGGGTAGGAAGACTGTGCTCTGACTGACCTTGTTTGTTTCATGAGCCATGCAAGCTAGGGGGCATGGGGTGGGATGCGTGTACATACATGCATGCAGCTGGCTGGCTACGGAAGGTGTCATTTTGGACAAGAAATTCAAAATAGTATGGGAAGCTGCAGGGCCCAGTTGGAAACATTTTTTGGCGGGGCCCCAGGTTCACAGCCAAAGTCCATAGAATCATGGAGATATAAATAAAATTTATAATAGACTTTATGGTAGAATGGAAAGGAATCAAAGTGTGTGCTTAAAAAGTACATGTGAGTTAATGGACCAAATGGATCAAAGCATATTTTAATCTCAAATTGCCTATGAGTAAGACTACAAGTAAATAAACAAAATGTACTGATTACCTTTGAAAAGTATTTAGTTACTAAACCTAACTGTTTTACAGCCCAATCCTATCCAGCTTTCCAGCACCGGTGCAACCACAATGCAGCCCCGGGGTAAGGGAACAAATGTTCCCATATCTTAAGGAGGCCTCTGTGACTGCATCCCCAACACAGGAAGCAGTGCAGACCCCATAGGCACAGCAGCACCGGCACTGGAAAATTGGATAGGATTGGGCCCTTAGTGACTGTGAAATGATTTAGTAAAAATATTAATTTTATTTTTTAGTTTTACCCTAGTTTGGGGGGCCCTTAGGCAGGGAGCCCAATCAGGAGCAATTGGTCCAACTGGTTTAAAGCTGGCCCTGGGGAGCTGGGCTGGAGGGTGGTGTATTACCACAGAATAGATGTGGGTCTGGAGTATGGGTATGCATGAGTGTGTGTGTGTATATATCCTGTATTTTTTGAGGTCATATTTTTCTCTATACATATATGATATGACAGGGATTCATGTCCATGTCAATTAGGATGCTGGAGGGGGGAGAACCAGAAAGCGAGGATGTTGGTGTGTGGAATATCTTTTACCATTTAAATTTTCTTATGAGAAAAACTGAGTATTATGTTCATCACACTATTGTTTACTTACTCAGGGTGGTGTACATGATTGTCCCCTTCCTCATTTTTTCTTCACAGCAACCCTGTGATGTTGGTTAGGCTGAGAGAGACTGGCTGACTCACAGTCACTCAGTGAGTTTCATGATTGAATGGAGGTTTGAACCCAGGTCTCCCCAGGCCATCTGGTAGTCTATACCAGCTTGGCTCTGATAACTTTAAATGAGGTTACTGAGTGCCAGGTGGAATTGCTTTGTTGGTCAGATCTGGCCTATGGGCCCCAGTCCACCCATTCCTGCCTGTTTCAACCACCAACATGCAATTCCCCCTCTGTGCCTGAGGTTAATATGTATTCTATATTAATTCATCAAAGTGGCAGGAGGCAACTGCTGTCTAAACACTTGTGGGGATCAGTTTTGGATGTATAGCATTGGCTAGTCTGGAGGATAGATGAAGAATGCAATTATGTGGAAGCTTTTTAGGGATGTGTGTTTATCTAGCACGTAGTTGAGGATTGTAAGTGAAGGGACTGATTCACACATACATAGCACATCGCTTGATTTCTCACTCTCAGCTATGAAGAGTGAATTCAGTATGAAGTGAATCTAATGGAAAGGTGATATGAAAATCTGATGTTTGACCTGCTGTGGCTCACTTATATGTGTAAAATCATTCCTTGATTAAGATATTAAGTTCATAAGAACATAAGAAGTGCTCTAGTGGATCAGGCCAAAGGCCCATCTAGTCCAGCTTCCTGCATCTCATAGTTCCCAGATGCCTCAGGGAACACAAAAGACAACCTGAGACCTGCATCCTGGTGCCTTCCCTTGCATCTGGCATTCTAAGGTACTTCTAAAATCAGGAGGTTGCACATACCATCACAGCTTGTAACCTGCGATGTTACCTGTAACCTGGACTTTTCCTCCAGAAATTTGTCCAATCTCCTTTTTAAAGGCATCCAGACCAGATACTGTCACCACATCTTGTGGCAAGGAGTTCCACTTACTAATTACATACTGGGTAAAGAAATATTTTCTTTCATTTGTCCTAACTCTCCCAACACTCAGTTTTAGTGGATGTCGCCTGGTTCTGGTGTTGTGTGAGAGGGAAGAGAACACCCCCCCCATCCACTTTATCCATCCCCTGCATGATTTTGTATGTCTCAATCATGTCCTCCCTCAGGTGCCCTTTTTCTAGACTGAAGAGCCCCAAAAGCTGTAGCCTTTCCTCATAATGGAGGTGCCCCAGCCCAATAATCATTTTTGTCGCTCTCTTCTGCACCTTTTCTATCTCTACTATATCATTTTTGAAATGTGGTAACCAGAACTGGATGCAATACTCCAGGTGTGGCCTTACCATCAATTTGTACAGTGGCATTATTCGCCATTATATTCTCAATACCTTTTCTAATGATCCCAAGCATGGAATAAGCCTTCTTCACTGCTGGCGCACATTGGGTCAACACTTTCATCGAGCTGTCCACTCGTACCCCATGATCGCTCTCCTGATCTGTCACAGACAGCTCAGAACCCATTAGCCTATATGTGTTGGTTTTTTGCCCCAATGTGCACTTATATTGAAACGCATCTGCCATTATGCTGCCTGTTCTCCCAGTTTTGAGAGATTCTTTTGGAGCTCTTCACAATCCCTTCTGATCACTCAGAAAAGTTTGATGTCATCTGCAAAGTTGGCCGCCTTGCTACTTAACCCTGTCTCCATTTATGAACAGGTTGAAAAGCACTGGCCCCAGGACAGATCCTTGAGGCATACTGCCTTTCTCCACTGAGAAAATTGCCCATTGGCACTGAATCTGCATGTATTTCAATGGATCTGCATGTACGAACCAGCCTTTAAGATGTGGTTTAAACATGATACAGGCAGCCAAGAATTTAGAAATCAGGCATTTACATATGCCCAGCACTGCATTTAAGTCAGGCCGTCAGCCACTACATGTGCATGATTAGCATGCCAGGGATCTATAGCCTCGGCTGGGGCTGTGCTGGTGTACTAAATTACATATGCAGTGGCTTTGGGCCCAGTTTAAGTGAGATACTGGGCAAACGTGTCTTTTCCTAGGTTAGTTCTTCTTGCTGGTGTCATGTTTAAATTAGGCTGGGGGTATTTTGCATTAAGATGGTGATGTTAGGAAGTGCATAGAACATGTATTGGGGGGGGGGGTTTCCGATCAGCCTGTAGCCCTGAGTTAGAAGGAAGTAACATTTGTTCATTTTGTGTGACAGGTGGCATTACTGCCTTCAGCTTTTCTTAGTTGTTGCAGTGTGTGTGTGCGTGTGTGTGTGTGTGTGTGTGTGTGTGTGTGTGTGTGGCGTGATGTACTTGTTTCTCAATCCTGCAGGTGCTACTTCATGCTGTGTATGGTGGGTGCTAATGAGAAGCTGAGAAAGGTGTTGGAAATGGAAGTGTAAATGTAAGGAGAAAACCAGGTCCTTGGAGGCTGTGACTTTTCACTCAGAGAAGTGTGGATCCTCAACATGCCCACCACTTCCTCCAAGCTCTTGTGAAGTCTCTGAGGCCACTAAATCACAATGTGAGGCTCTAGAAAGATTGTGGGAGTAGCCTAAACCTGAGCCCCTTATTACAGAGAATTGTTTTGTTAGCAGCTAATACTGCTCTGAAACTTTTGAGCCCAATCCAGTGTATGCTTACCTGATAGTAAGTCTCACTGAGCTCAGGCTTTCTCCTAGGTAAGGCTACATAGGATTGGAAAAGTCTGTGTTTCTGAACTTGTTATCTTGAAGGTGCCACATAATTATTTGTGTTTTTTTTAACATGCAGCGTAATGCTGGAGTGACCCCAAACCCCCTTCTATTTCCCCCTTGCAGGCTGGATGAACTGCCTGTGCCTGGCCCTGCCTGAGCCCAGGCAACTCCCTGGTGATCATGTGGGGGCTGCTGCTTGCTGCCATCACCGCCACTGCTGTTCTTCTCTCCTCGTCACTGCCTGTCTTGAGTATCCTACCGCCACGTGCCACTTTCACAGTCTCGGATATGGTCCTCACACACCTGGCTGTTCACCACGATACGGGCGAGGTTTATCTTGGTGCCATTAACCGCATCTACAAGCTCTCAGCCAACCTGACCCAGCTGCGGGTTCACACTACGGGACCGGTGCCAGATGACCCCCGATGCTACCCTCCACCTGGTGTGCGACTGTGCACTCATCAACTGGCTCCTGCTGACAATGTCAATAAGTTGTTACTGATTGACTATGCTGGCAATCGACTAGTGGCTTGTGGCAGTGTTTGGCAAGGGGTGTGTCAGCTCTTGCGGCTTGATGATTTGGTGAAGCTAGGTGAGCCACACCAGCGGAAAGAACACTATCTTTCTGGTGGGAATGAACCAGATGCCATGGTTGGTGTAATTGTGGAGCAACCCAGGCAACCCAGCCAGTTCTTTGTTGGCACTTCCATTGGTGGGCGCTCGGAGTACTTCCCCACCCTCTCCAGCCGCCGCCTGACCCCTGACGCCACCAGTCAAGAGATGTTTAGTCTTGTTTACCAGGATGAGTTTGTCTCCTCCCAAATCAAGGTGCCTTCAGACACCCTCTCACTCTACCCAGCCTTCGATATATACTATGTCTCAGCGTTTGTGTCTGGAGGTTTTGTGTATTTCCTCACCTTGCAGCTTGACACAGCCCAGACGCCTCTGGAGCCGGCAGGAGGTCCAGGAGGCCCGGGTGTCACTGGTGGGGAGCGCTTCTTTTCATCCAAAATTGTGCGTCTGTGCGCCAATGACACAGAGTTCTACTCATATGTGGAATTTCCCCTGGGTTGCTCCAAGGATGGTGTGGAATATCGCCTAGTGCAAGCTGCTCAGTTGGCCAAGGCAGGTCACCAGTTGGCTCAGTCACTGGGCATTGCTGAGGGACAGGATGTGCTCTATGCTGCTTTCTCACAAGGCCAGAAGAATCGGGCAGCACCACCCCGTGAGAGCCTTCTCTGCCTCTTCACCCTGGATGAGGTCAATCAACGCATCCGCGAGCGCATCCAGTCATGCTACCGTGGAGAGGGACGACTCTCCCTCCCGTGGCTTCTCAACAAAGAGCTGCCCTGCATCAATACGGTACTATGTGGTCAAGCAATCTGTGCTCTCTCTCTCGTTCTCTCTCATTTCCTGCCTGCTGGTTTCCATTCCTCTCAGAAATAGGACCCAGAAGTGCTGGCACAAAACAATCTTCTTGCCCCTTTTCACCAACCTGTTAAATTTGATCCTATTTTACTCCAGGATCACAAACCTAGAATGGAAGTTCTTGTTTTGGCTCTGAGGATCAAAACAAATGCACCTTGTTTTTCTCCTTCCATACTAAAATACGCACTTAGGAATGTGGGGGCTCTTGGACGCAAGCCCTGTGGGGCCCCCCTTCCCATTTGTGCTGCTTGGCCAGCTTCTCCTTCCTCCCCACCGCAGTCTGTCCAATAGGTGGAGGAGACCTGGTGCAACAGCATGAAGAAAAACTAGTCTCTGTGTCATCACTGTAGTGAGGCCAGTTAAGAAGAAAAAGGGCTGCCCCAATTGCTGGTCTCCCCCCTCCTGCCTCTTAAGCTCTGGTGGTCAGGGGACACTGGGCAATAGGAAGGGGGAGCATGAGCTGCAGTGGTCCTTTTTCTGTTTGTCAGCTCTGTTTTGAAATGCCTTGATACTCTGCGCCTGCTGCTGTGTTGAGAGCAGTGCATTTCGACATTTTAAAATGAAGTGAGATAGGAAAGGGTGGACTGTGGTGGTGGTTGCATCCCCATAACGTATTGGGTGATGAAGCAGGGGGGAAGAGCAGCAGCTGCAGTAGATGCCACTGGTGGTGCAAGGGTGAACTCCGCTCCATTTCCTGTGGACAGGTGATGGAGCAGAGTTCTCCATGTCACCGGTGTCCCAGATGGGTATGGGGGCTTCAGGGTTCAGCCAAGTGGACCCTTTTAGAAGTTTTGGCCCTTTAGGCTGTGCCTGACCTCTGATGCCGTCCCTAAAGATGTGCACCCCAAAGGGCATAAGTAGAGGCAGAATGTCCACATGTAACCAAACCCTTTCTCTGTAATGCAGCCAGAGAAAGGAACCAAGATCCTTTGTAATACTGACCCTTACATCTCCTCTCTCCTCCTTATTCCCAGCCCATGCAGATCAATGGAAATTTCTGTGGGCTGGTGCTGAACCAGCCCCTAGGGGGGCTGCAGGTTATTGAGGGACGTCCCCTGCTGGAAGAGAAGGCTGAGGGCATGGCTAGTGTTGCTGCCTACACTTATCAAGGCCACTCTGTTGTCTTCATTGGAACCCGGGCTGGCAACCTCAAGAAGGTGAGACATTTTCCTTTTGCTGGAGGTGGGGGAGAATATAGAGGAATGGGTGGATGGGTGATTCGTCTATGGCTGCCTACATGAGATTGTTCGGGGCCCAAATCCTAACCAGTTTTCCAGCACTGGCATAGCTATGCCAATGGGACGTGTGCTGCATCCTGCAGTTGGGTAGCATTCACAGAGGCCTCCTTAAAGTAAGGGAATGTTTGTTCCCTTACCCCGGAGTCGCAGTCCCCTTATGTCCGTGCTGGAAATTGGGTTAGGATTGGGCCCTTGGTCTCCTGTTTTGTGCTAGTACCTCCAGCTGCCCCCTCTGCCAGGGACTAAAAAGCTTATACTTCCTCCTTAGCTGGTGATGGGTGGCTGTGTGTCACCTCATCCCAAGCCTCCAGTAGCATCCTTTGCCACCTCCACCCCCAATAAGCAGTAATAACGTTAAGTACAGGCTTTTGGGGTGGAGCAAAGGTAAGGCAAAGTTGCTTGTGGAGAGCAGAGTTCCATTTCCTGTCTGCAAGCTGTTAATGGAAAATGTGTGGAAAGCTTAGCTGCTAATTTGGCTGCTGAAATTCTAACTAAGTTGGGAAGGCACTGCTGCTCAGATTCATTCCTTTGTTAGCACTGTGCACACCAATGTTATGCGTCTTACTTCTTGGGCTATATTATGGTCAAAATTGGCTCAGGTTAGTGGAATATTAATACACTAGCATAGTCTTGATAGGGACTATCCTCTCTGGGCATTGCTACCCTTTTTTCTAGAAGTTGTGGTGCCAACTCTTATTAGGATAATATGCTACAATTGATCCTCACTTGTCATCCAGATAGGTCTCTGTGGTCAGGTCACTTGTCACAAAGCAGAAGGGACCCTTCTGAACATCTAGTCTCAGCCAGGTCTCATGAGCATCAAGCCACTCTTAGAACATTTTACAACTCAACATCTGGTCCGGGAAGCCTAAAATGCATTTCCTGGGACTATATTTTTCTGTGCAATTTTGTTAAAGAAATGAGTGTGTCTGACCTTGTGTAGAGGAGTGTCCTTCCCTTGGTGCTGGATCACCATAGTTCTGCACATACCTCTAATCCCAGGTGGGGATAACTTCCAAAAAACTTTAAACCGTGGCATGCCTTTTTTTTTTTTTTTTAATTTCAAAACTAACATCACACTTCTGCTATCACGTCCTCTCGTTGTTGGTTGCTGATGGTTGGGAAGTGAGTCTGGAAAGTGCCAAGGAAATGCCAAGAGGATAAGGGCTTCTTTGCTAGGAGCTAAACGCTTGGGAATTGGGTAAAGCCCCATGGGAAAGTGAGGCAACTTCCAGGCTGCCCCACACCTCCCGCAGTCACACCTGCAGGGGATGGTGGTCTAGATGCCTCTCACATCTGCTGTAGTGAAGATGACCGGACAAGCTCTTGATATAATTCCTCAGCCTTTGCAGTCTGCCCTGACTGAATACTGTACTGAGTTTTTGGAGATCCTACATCTCCATAGGCATGAGGTGCTTTTCCCCTTGATATAAAAATCTCTCCTTTCAGCCCATCCACCTCAGCTTTGCTTGCTGTAAAGTGGGGGTGGGGGAAAAGTCATTGTTACTGGCAACCCCCACCCCTTGCCATTATTACTCTGCAGAGACTTGTGCCCAACAGACTGGATGCATTAAATATTAACTGGGCAGCAAGTGAGCTGGTACATATCTCCTGCATCCAGCTTGGTGGGGTGGGGGAAGTCCATGTCTTAGGAGAAGAGAGGAGGTAGGTGGAGCCTGTGTTGCATTGTGAGAGTTGGAGAAAGGAGTGTGAACTGGGGTAGCAGAGGTTTGTCCTGAGGAGTATGGATGATGTAGACTAGAGATGCAGATACCCCAGGGTGTGTATGTGTGTTTTTTTCTTCCCAGACACATTTTGTTCTGAGCTCAGCAGTTTCTGCCCTGAGTTTACTGCCTATTGATGTGTGTGTGATGAGTGTGTTGAGCTGGTTCAGAAGTGGAGAGACTGCCTGGGCCTCAGAATGCCTTAAAAGATATAAAAATGTCACTTCCGGTTCCCAAGGGAAACTGGAGGTAGCGGGTTTTTTGCTGTAATGGTCATTTTGCTGTAAGATGCGCACAGCCTCTGTGGGCTTCAGAAAGCCCTCGGGAGGCGATTAAGGGGGGTTTAATCGTGGCCAAAACCACCATTTCATTATCTGTGGTTTTCAGTATCCACAGGGGGTCTGAGAATGGATCTTTCACAGATTCCAAGGCCCCACTTGTATATCATCAGCCTTGGGAGCTACCTGGCTTTTGTAGATGCACCTCAGTTCCAACTTGATGATTCAACTCAGCTTTCCTGCTGTTTGAGTTGTAATTTTCAGTAGGCCGGTGTAGGCCCTTCAAGGGTGTGCCTTTTTCTGCCTTTTCAGCCTCAAGACTGCCCTAATTCTGGAAAGGACACAACGCAGCTGCTATCTCAGCTTTTTTTTTTGCCCTCTTCGAGCTGTTTTGTCAGTTTTGGAGTGGAAGGGTATGGGGCGCAGGGAGCCACTGCGTCTGGTCTTTGGGGCTGGTTGCATGGAATTGAGTTACAACTTGTGTGTGTGTGTGGGGGGGGGAGAAGCGAAATGCTGTTTAAACTCTTGAACCCCTCCCAGGGGGCATGCAAGGAGGTCACGACCCCCTTCTGTTCTTCATGCAAACGTGGAGATTCAATTAGGATGGCAGGAGGCAGGGAGGTAGCCTGTCCGTCTGTCTTTGCCATTCCCAGATCTCCCTCTGCTGCCCTTACTACACTAATTGCCTTGTTGCTGCATTGCCTGGAGTCTTACCCTGGGGTGACCCCCCCCCAAGGGGGACAGAGGGAAATGTGGTGACCTGCCTGTTCCCTCAGCCTGCTCTGAAAAGATCCATTATCCCATCCTTAGGGAAGGGGGGGGGGCTTGTATCTGAATCCCCAGTCCTACAAGTGCACTGACCCCAGAGGCCTGGTTGGTTTGTGGGGGAGGCTCAATGGGGCTTTGTTGGTCAGGATGAAAGATTCTTTGAGCTTTCTCTTTGGGACAAGGGTCTGTGTGTGTTCTTGTAGGTACCCTCCACAGATGTGGAAAAAGGGAACCTGTCCCCATTCTGCCTCTTGTTTTAATCTCATCTGTGAGTATTCCAAGCCTTTTCAGGGTGGGGTTTTGGAGTGGGCATTGCTCCTTTTACAGTTAGGTACCTCGTGACATGGGGAGAAGTAATCTCTCTCTAAACTGCTCTTAATATGGTTGTGGGCTGTATAGATAATCATGAAATACTGGAAAGGGGGAGGAAGATCCATTTCCTCCTGTGGCTTTGCCCTTGCCCAAAGCCAAAGGCATATGAAGGAATCTTACAAAGTTTTTTAAAAAATAAATTTCAGTAGCGATATTTCCCAGTCTCTCATATTCACGCTCTTTGTTAGCTGTGTTAATAGAGGAGTTCTTGGCGTAAGGCAGAGCTGGTTCTCTTCCCTCCTGTTTCAGTCTTTTGTCCTCCCTCTAGGAAGGTTGATGCTCTTTGGGGTCTAGCATATGATCTAACTGTGCCTAATTAGCAATAGTGGTCCTTTATTTCTGATATCTGTTTCTGGGAAATATTTTGCATTTAGGCAGTGCCTTTTAAAAATGTGTGTTAATGTGCACTAAGGTCCTTCAGTCTTCTGCTCATTTTCCCAGGACTCTAGAAGCTAATTTTTTGAAAGAGAAGGCATAAACCTGTCAACTCTGCAATTACACATGTTTCAACTGCACCCCTGGATACAAAATGCCAGATAACTTCTTTTCTCTATATTGCATGTGTGTGTACTCCCTCTCTCTCTTTCTGCTGATTCCCATTATGGAGAGAGCCAGTGTTTATTCAGATTAATAAGGTCAATGAGCTCTCGTGCACTACAGGTATTAAACTTTTCTTAAGGAAAGTGCTATGATCACTGTAGTAACATGTCCTGCTTCAGAAGCCATTGCAAGACCAAGCTGTTGGAGAACATATGAATGAAGTACCTTATTCACAGTATAACCCAGGAAGTTGGGGGATGAGGGTGATAGTACTCAGGTAATCATCTTTGGTGTGACAACCCGATACCAAAAGTACAAAGCATAACAAATAGTTAGTCTCATTTGTGATTATCCCTTGGCTATTTGATAGGGGTGGTTGTTTTTTTTTTTTCTTCCTTTTGTAGGGAAGGTGTTAGAGAGAAGGGTTTCTTTCTCCCTAGCGCTTCATGATAAGACTTCCCTTTTTTTTTTTTTTTAGCATTTTTTGTTTTTGTCTTTTCAATGTTGCACTGAGAACCTTTTGTGATAAAGTGAATTTGAAAAATCCATATTGGGGCCATTGGGCAGGGTTGAACATTTACTCTTTCAACATGTTGTTTAGGGTCTAGACCTCCTAAAAACTTCCATGCACAAGGTCTAGTGCCATTTTGGAAAAAAGCCCTTACACTCCATCAATAGACAGCACAATCTGAGGGGGATGTGCCTTCCAGCAAGTAATTTGTCCTACTGCTCACCCATTGCCGAATAATTGGCAGGAACTTAAATAGGGCTGTAATCCGAAGCATGCTTGAAAGATAACTCCTTCAAAAGCAATAGGGTTTACTCTAGAGAAAATATGATGGGAGCTTTAGTATGAAATATGCCATTATTCTTCAGAAATCTCACATGTGAGACAAATTTCACTTCCCCAGGCATGCACTTTGCCCTTTCTTTGCCCTCTAATATATGCTGTATATATTTTTTTTCTTGGTGGCATCAGTGGCTCCATCTGGGCTGTGTGGGTGAGTGTCTCAGATAATTTTCCAACTTCCATATGCATACAATTTTCTTTCAATATGCAGCTGCAAGTGAAATCCTTGTGCACCAAGATCCTGCATGGAGTGGTGGTTCTGCACATTTCTTAACAGGCTTACGTCTCTGGTTGGGTATGAGTCTTGTGGGATGCTCATGAGGAAGGGATGGAATCCCACTGTTGGATTTCTGAAAGTGTTGGAATTGGTTCCAGAAGTTGTCTAAATTCTATCTGGGGTTGCCTGAATATGGTTACCAATAACCATATTGGGAAATTAAATCTTGTTAGTGTTATTGAGCGTTTGAGCAGTCAAAAGACAATTAATGTCTGAGTTTTAGCTTGCGGAAGCAGGCATTTCCTACAAAAACAGTAGAATACACTGGAGTGTTGAATCCTCTCCATGAAAGCCATTTTGATTAACTTCTGCAATTCTTGTCTTGTCTCTGTTATAACTATTTGTAATTTCCAAAGTCATGTAGAAGTGCACAGTGGCAGAGAGCAGGTTTTCACAGAGTGCAATTGCTAGTCTTAACTAAATCTTACTATCACATAGAAAACATATAAACTTGGATAAATTGCTCCTCGACAGCATTGTGCTCCAAGTTGACCAATATTGTGTTCTATGGCTGTCGCCACCATGCGCTGCCTCCGACGCATTCTCGGCATCACCTGGCAGGACAAAGTTCCAAACAACACAGTCCTGGAACGTGCTGGAATCCCTAGCATGTACGCACTACTGAAACAGAGACGCCTGCGTTGGCTCGGTCATGTCGTGAGAATGGATGATGGTCGGATCCCAAAGGATCTCCTCTATGGAGAACTTGTGCAAGGAAAGCGCCCTACAGGTAGACCACAGCTGTGATACAAGGACATCTGCAAGAGGGATCTGAAGGCCTTAGGAGTGGACCTCAACAAGTGGGAAACCCTGGCCTCTGAGCGGCCCGCTTGGAGGCAGGCTGTGCAGCCTGGCCTTTCCCAGTTTGAAGAGACACTTGGCCAACAGTCTGAGGCTAAGAGGCAAAGAAGGAAGGCCCATAGCCAGGGAGACAGACCAGGGACAGACTGCACTTGCTCCCGGTGTGGAAGGGATTGTCACTCCTTTTTTGGCCTTTTCAGCCACACTAGATGCTGTTCCAGAACCACCTTTCAGAGCGCGATACCATAGTCTTTCGAGACTGAAGGTTGCCAACTACTACTCTCTCAATACAACACTTTGTCTCTGGAGTGGCAATAGGGGCCACTGGTACCCTTAGGGTGTTGAATTGCATCCTACATGCTCTGGTTGCTGACTCTCTGCACAACTGGCAATGCTAAAAAACATGCATCTCTTTTTAAAAAAAAACTGAGTTGTTTTGGATTGATGGCATTTTTGTAGCTATTGCAAGGTAAAAATGACCACCAAAAAATGCTCTTAAAATATGTAGTTTGATCATATGCAGTTTGATAACTTGGCCTTGAATGATCTATTGCCCAGGATGGGCAAGTCCGGCGCGGCTTGACTTGAGTAGAGTTGTGAGTCCCTGCCCCCCCCCACGCTGCTGGGGTGTGTGTGTGTGGGTTCTTTTTAAACACTCTCCTGATGTTCCCATCCCTTCTGTAAACAAGGCAGGAAGGGAGAGAGCCACAGAGATGGAAATAGCAAGAGGGAGGAGGGTCATGCGCAGCAGCTGCGAGGCTATCAGGATGACCCAGTCCTTTGCAGTTCTACTCAGAAGTAGTCCCATTTGCACCGGTCATTCAATGAGGTTTCCTTCTCCCAAGTAACAACGGAGCCCACCAGTAGCATAGCTAGAAGGGGTGCCAAGCACTAAGTTTTGCAGGGAGCCTCATCTCAGCTTGCAAAGCACTGCATGATGCAAGGAGCCTAACTGCAGGTGTGCCCCCTCCCCTTTAGAGTGGGGCCAGCAGGTGAAGTAGAACCACCCTATCATAATCCATGAAAAAGCACTGTAGCTGCCCCACCTGCTTGCACCTGAGGAGGCTCTCCTTACACCTGCTTTCTTGGGTGTAAGGAGAGCCTTCTTGGGTGTAAGCAGGCAGAGCAGCTGCAGTGCTTTTCCACGGACTACTATAAGGTGGTTCTGCCTCACCCTGCCACACCTGCTCTGAAGGGCAGGGGGCTGCTAGCACACCTGTGGTGAGGCTCTGTGCAACACGTAGTGCTTTGCAAACCAAGGTAAGGTTCCCTGCAAAACTTAGTGTTTTGCATCCCCTCTAGCTACACTACTGGAGTGCACAGGAGCCAGTCATGCGGTTGGAAAGAATGATCACTATGAACCACTTCCTCCCCCTCCCTGGTTTTCTCCACCCAATTCCAAGGCAAGAACCCCCTTGGGCTCCTCCTCATGCCCTCCCTCATCCAAAACCAAAAAAAGTCAAACCACCCATTCTTTGTCCACTGACCATCAGTTCCTTTAGAGATGGGCAAGAGGCCTCCTTGCCTCCCACCCAATGCAAAAGCAAAACATTAACCCTTCCCTGCCTCCTGGCTGGAACTCCCTTGCTGCTCATGAGGTCTTTCACACTGCGAAAAAGGTAAGCAAGCACACCCAAGACACAGAAGACTCAAGTCTGCATGTGTGGGGACTGAGTGCTGAGTCAGTGACCTCAGACTCGAGTCAGTGCCCAAGTCTTCAGTGCAGGTGACTCAAGTCTCCACGAGTCAGCGAAAAATGCTGATTTTTGTGACTCAGACTCAAGTTACCTGACTCAAGTTCCCATTCCTATCTGTTATACCCCACTACCCCGAATACCTCTCCCCCTAAATGGTGACTCAAGTCCAGACTTTTCAAAGAGCTAGACTGTACACCTCTTAGAATTCCTAAATGCAGGATTCTTCCTGGAATCTAGTGTGTTGTACATTCAGATTTTTTTTTTAATTCTTGAAAATTTCAGCTTCCACTTAACCATAGCCCTTCTGTCTCCTGCCCAAAAAAGTTGTGTGGTGTTAACTAACAAACCTTACCTCAGCCCTGCAGAGCTGGTGACAAACCAAGTTGAGTCCAGTCTGTCAGCACATACTGAACTGTAGGCTGCCGAGTGCTTGACAGTCCCTTACCCACCCCCAAGTTTTGGCAGAGCCAAGCAGATAACAAAAACAGGAAGTTTATGTGTCCCCAATTGTTTCCATATATTATTTGTGGATTGTCGTTTGATTTGGTAAGTCACAAGGTGTGCGGGTTCAATTATCCCTGTGTAATGTGCAATTAACATTTCCATTTTATGGATGGGAAATTATGGATAAGGATCATTTTTTGCATGGAACGTTCAATTCCAATTCCAGTACATGAGTACAAAGTATTCTTGAGGTACCAAAGGTACAGACTTATGCAGCTTTCCCCTGGCAAATACAGTAACCAAATGGAGGGCTCTGACTCTTTGTTTCTTGCATTTATTAGAAAGGAAAAAAACCTGACGTGCCTTTTATAACTGGCACAGTAAGAAATGGAGGCATATACTTGGGTTTCAGAATCATGTGACATTTTGAACTTTAAGCAACCAATTTGAAGGCACAGTAGCTTGTCCAGCGGGCATGTGGAAAATGTTTGAATCCAGATCTGACACTGGCTCCATACTTGTGGAGGAACATCTCATGGTTTTAGGTAGGAGATATTTGCAAAAGTCTTCACTGTCCCCATGGGCTGAGCTTCTATGCATGGAATGGTTCTTAGTCCCTCTTGTGGCCTCCTATGATGATATATGTTGCTGTTCCTTCCATCTTAGCTCAGTCACTCTTGCTCATGGTTTTTCTCAAGGAAATAAGATCCCATTGCTGACACCATTTATAGTAGGTTTGTTATTTCTGTAGCACCTTACTTCTGCACAAAATACTTCACAATTCTTGTTGTCTTTATAGCAAAGCAATCAGTTGGGTCAGTATACTATTTCTGCTTTACAGATAAGTGGGGATGTGAGATGGTCTAGTTGCAGTGCAACAAATTGCTGCTGGAGCTGAGCTGCAGTTTGAACCAAACTCCATTTTCAGTGTGCTGAATCTTGCTTTCTTCCTGTGCCAGCATGCCCTCCCTTATTTTTCACAGTGCCCTTTCCATTTTGTTATGTTTACCCTGTTTGCTAAGGCAGAAGTTTATAACAAAAAAAAAAAGCCTTCCAATATGCAGTGTGGTTCTAGCAAGGGTGGGGTGGGGAAGGGAAAGAGAAGAATGTGAGAATTATGTAATCTAAATTTGGAGTGCAAATGAAGTTCTTTGTGCAATCATACCTTGCAGGTGCGTGTGGACAACCCCAATGAAGCCCATTTCTACGAGACTGTGCCAGTGATGCCAGGAGACCCCCTGCTGCGTGACATGGTCTTGAGTCCTGATCAGCGATACCTCTATTTGCTCAGTCAGAGACAGGTCAACCTTGGGGCGAGGGCTGGGTACTATTTCTCAGGCAGGCAGAATGGCTGTGTGGCTTCTGTTGTAATTTGACTGGTCAACAAGTAGTTGACCACAACAAGTAGTTGTGTTTTCTTCTGAAAACAGTGATGGGGAGTAATCTGGATTGGGGCTCCAATCCTGAGCTCTTATGCCGGTCCTCTGCTGGTGCTGAGTGTTGCAAATGTGCCGTAAGGCACATTTGCAGCCCTCGGCACCTGTCCAGCTCTCATGCTAGCTCAGTGCCAGCTGACGCTGGGCTAGCCCAATGGACCACTGCTGCTCTGCCGCTCTACTGCTGCCCAAACCCAGCAGTGGAGAGGTAGGTGGGGGCATGGGGGAGGCAGGGAGGGGGCATGCCGGGGGAGAGAGCGGGGTGGGAAGGAGGCGGCATCAGAGGAGCTCTGCTTCTCTGCATCCAGAGCCTCCGTGTTGGCCTGTGGGCCCAACACGGAGGTTCTTGATTCTACAGCAGCCCAAGGGTTGCCACAGAATTAAGTAGCCCCATTTTGGGGCTACTTGCCTTACCTGGGGAAAGGGACGAAAGTTCCCTTCCCCTGAGAAGCTGCTGCTGGTTGCTCTGTTGTGCACAGGATGCTGTGGCAGCCCTTTTGGTGTCATGGCAGTCCTGGTGCAACAGGCAGCTCATGATTGGACTGTCCGTCCAGTTCCCTTACTCAAAGCTGTTATTTTGGGTGCCTACAAGTTTTTCCTAATGGGGCAAATAGCAACCTTGGGGGAAACTGGAAACTGGATCAAGGCCACTGGGAGAAGAGGGCTTGACCCTTTGGCACTGAAATCTTGGTCTGGATGGCTTTTTTTGCAGGGTGGTAGTGGGGAAATCTTGTAGTGTTCTGAACACAGAACTCCAGATAATGCCTAGTTTATGTGATTGCTTAGAGCCGCAGCCCCACACTTCTAAGGGTTGGGAGGCAGGTTTTCCACATTATAAGGCACTAATTCCAGATGTGTTTGAGCCCTGGTACCTCTTAGGAGTTAAAATGCCTCTTGTTCCTGGCCTGGCACTGTGGCACAAATATGGCTCTGCTTTAGGACAGTGCTGGGCATGGAGCAATTCAATTCCACATGCTTACAAGGTGGAGGCCATTTGGAGTGTGTTTTACCTTTTGAGGTGGGGAGGCAAAACCTATAGCACAGTGTTAGGAATGACAGCATGGGAAGGGTGTGTGCATACACACGTGAGCAAGCTAAATTGTTCTGAAGAGGCAAGACAACTCTAGGGCCTAGGGGTTTGAGGGGGATAGACAGTGCAACAGCTGCTTTTTCTATGAAGTGAATGTTGATTTTATTCCTAAAGGACTGACAAGGCTGCTCGTTTTGTGAGATCAGGTACTGAGTTGAAAGATTTTATTCCTGTTGGAGGAAGTTCAGCAAGTGTGGAGTCGCTAGGGCCTACTGGGGAGATAGATGAAATGAAGAGTTGCCAACTTTTTTTGCTTGATGGGGCTCTTATGCTTTGAACAGCTGTATGTCAGGCAGAAATTTAACAGGTGTCTTTCTCTCGTTGTCTGTGTTGGCAGCCTGCTCCTGCTTGCATTTCAGCTTGCCATATAGATGTTAGGAGAAGATAGGAGGTTAGGAGATGTTAGGAAAAGCTTTGTTGGGGCGGTGGCAATCCCAAAGGGATGTGGAGTGAGCAAGAGATGGGGAGGAACCTCTTATCACCTCTGAATCTGTAGGTTTTTATCCCTTCTTTAAGGTGGTGCAGCTTCCAGTGGAGAACTGTGAGCAGTACTCTTCTTGTGCCGAGTGCCTCGGTTCGAGAGACCCACACTGTGGCTGGTGTGTCCTGCATAACAGGTGAGAGAACTCCCCACTGCCACTAAACACACACACACACACACACACACACACACACACACACACACACACACACACAGAGGGAGAATCCACTTCTAGCCCCACTCCTCCCCACCCACCTCCTATACCTGGGGGTCAAGTGAGAAGGAGGCAGCCAACTGTGATATTTCCCCCCTTCTCCTATGCCCTCCCTTGTCTTTCTGTTTCTTATCTAGACTCTGCAGGAGCCTTAATCCTATTAAATATGCCAGCACTGAGCTGACTGGGAGGCAAGAGTTAGAGGGGGTTAGGGGTGAGAAGAAGAAGATAGAAGCTGTTGTCCCCTGACTTGAGGAGAGAATGAGAGATGGTGCTTTTCTGCTTTTCCTCTCCGCTCAGTAACTTATCACTGGTGGTAGCATTGGGTGTGGGGAGGAAAATGAAGCATTTGGCCCCGTGGAAGACAAAGATGGATTTCTCCTTTGTGCCACTTAGGGCGCAATTGTATCTTGCACTGGAACAGGCAAGCCAGGAGGCTTGCACTGTATCCAGTGTGAGATAGGCTCCACAGTGGCTCAGACAAAAGTAAGGGGAAATTCTTCCCCTTACCCCGGGGTAAGCCGCTATGGGTCTCCTTGGACTTGCACTACCTCTGGAGCTGGCACAAATCCGAGGGGAGCGGAGCAGCTTGAAGCTGCTCTGCGCTGCTCGGAAACGGGGGTTGGGATCCAGCATAACAGCCGGATCCCAGCCCTGCCTGCCTCCCTCCCGCTTCCTCCTCACCCACCCTCGAGCCTTGTGTCAGCCAACCTCTGCCAATGCAAGGCTCGCCCCGCAATCTGCCACACATTTAGCCTCTGTGTGCCAGCACATCTCTGTGTGTTGGTGCAGCTTGCTCTAGAGGAGGCACAAACATGCTTTACAGCACATTTGCAAACCTCCTAGGGTTGCAACCCTCCTCATAGTTAGGATTATGCTGCATGTCTGTTGTTTTTGTTTTTTTGCCCTGCAGGAGTCAGAATAAAGCTGGGGGGGGGGAGTGAGAGTTGGAATGAGGCAGAGGAGAGCTCTTTCCCCACCCACCTAACATTCTGTATGTTTACTGGCAGATGTTTCTCCTCCTTTTCCAATTCCCTGACACTGTCTTAGCACCTGGAACCAAATCCTTGCACCTCCTATCTTAATATAGAACAATGTGAGATTTTGGGGGTGGTGAGAACGGAGGTGACGCTCATCTCTACCCCCACCCCATAGTACAGGGGAAAAGGAAAGGAGCAGAAAAAGAAGCAAATGCTGCTGATTCTGTTCAGTCTGGAGTCTAAGCGAATCCTCCTGTTGCAGTCTTTGGCTCTCTGTAATAACCTGTTACTCTTCCCACACCAACATTACATCTGTGCCCCTTATTTCTTGACTATCAATGTTTGTCTTTTGTCTTTTTTTGCCACTTTTGGGTTCCCTGGTATGTGACTGCAACTCATTCGTCCTTAAAGCAGGCATCTCCATCCCCAACTCCCCGAGCAGCCTTGGTTCCAATGCTAACAAGCCTCCAGGGCTCTGGAGTGGAAGCAGCAGGTCCGTGTTGCATTCCCCAGGCTAATCTCCTTCCGGCACACTCACACATGTGCCTACATTGCTGATCCTGCTGTTTTGCTTCTGCTTTCTCCATCTCCTGGCTTGACCCCTGCTCTGCCGGCTTTACTTCGCTAGTCTCTTTTCTGGTGTCTAGATTTCCCTGTTCAAAATCCAAAGAACATCAACCCCACCACAGCTGTGAATATCCCTCAGTGCTGTCACTGTTACAAGTCCCTTTTTCCCGTCACCCTCTTGCTAGTGGGCTGCTATGGGGTTTTCTGTTCCATAAGTGCAGAAGGGCAAAGAAAGGGTTGATAAAGACAGGAATGCTAGGCTGTGAGATTTCATTTCCCTTCCAAACAGAGTCTCTCTCTCTCTCTCTCTCTCTTCCTTCAGGTGTTGTAGGGAAAATCAGTGTCCTCGTGCTGCAGAGCCAAACCGTTTCATAGTGACTCTGACTCAATGTGTGCGGTTGATTGTAGAGCCCAATAATATCTCAGTGACTGAGCCCAGCATTGTGGTAAGTTCTGGATTTCTGCAGAACTGCAGATAATACTGTCTGGCAGTGGAGCAGGGCTAGCCACACCTTATTTGGTACAGGTGTCTGTATATGTGTTTGTGTGAATGACTCCAGATGCACTCATTTCAAAAGTTAAGACAAGGACTGATCCTTCAAAGGTAGGATACAGCTTGTGTACTGCTGTATGTGTGTTGAATATGTGTGAACAAAATCATATGCACATACAGATCAACAGTAGGTATGCAAATTTTACAGGATGTCTCAAGAATATAAACACACTGTCCTGTCAAATTTTTGCTATCATTCACTCATACTATGCATGTAGTATACACAGAAGCAGTTGTTTGACTCGGTGTAATCCTAACCAACTTTCCTGCAATGAGGTAAGGACAATGCAACTCTGAAGTAAGGGAACAAACATTTCCCTTACCTTGAGGAGCCCTCTGTGCCTGCCCCCCAACTGCAGGATGCAGCACATGTCCCACTGGCACTGCTATGCCAGTGCTGGAAAGTTGGTTAGGATTGCGCCCTCAGTTAATTAAATTGAAATGTTCCTACTGGGCTCTATATGCTACTGACATCCTTGGCTAAGGGATCTGCAGACATCCACCAACATGTGTGCCGAGTTCCACGCATCTCTTGAATTGCTTCCCATTAGATGCTCCAGTGTTGCAGGTTTTCTACAAAGAATTATTATTTATTATTAAGAGTATTTATATACTGCTTTTCAGCAGGAGTAGTTCACAGACCAGTTTACATAGTAAAATAATCAATAAATGGTTCCCTGTCCCCAAAGGGCTCACAATGCTTGTTCTGTGTGAACATTCAGCTAAGGGTGATTTGACCCCAAAGGAATCCATGAACAAAAACAGGCTACATAATACTAATTAAAATAAAAAGTGTTTTATAATTTAAGTGAATGAGAGTCACAGCCATTTGAATGTGAATATAGTACTCCGTGGTCCATCCCTAACCTAATTATGTCCAGTTTAACAATGCAAGCCTATACATATTTACTCAAAAGTCCCACTACATCCAATGGCACTTATTCCCAGGAATCTATGCACAAGATTGCAGCCCAAGTGTCTTCCCTCTATTTTCTGATTGGGTACATAACTGTGGGCCCAATCCTATCCAATTTTCTGGTGCTGGTGCTGCTGTGCCAATGGGGTATGCACTGCTTCCTATATTGGGGAGGCAGTCACAGAGGCCTCCTCAAGGTATGGGAACATTTGTTCCCTTCCCTCGGAGCTTGCACCAGTGCTGGAAAGTTGGATAGGTTTGGGCCCTAACTTGGTACTGACTGATGACATAATGACTTGGTGAACCATTTCAGGGAATCTCTGGGTCACAGGGAAGACTTCTGGATGATTCGATGGTTAAATTGAATATGGCATCTTTATAAAGTCAGTAAATTAGCTTAATTAGACTTAATTAAGAATAAACTTAAGTATAAACTGTGTGTTAATTATAAGTAGTTTTCTATAAATGTCTACATACACCTGTTGAACCATAGATTGTCTGTGGCATGTCCTGTCTCTCCTATTCATTTGGGGCAGCTAGGGCATTGGCCCTGTGTGCGCACCTGCAGAACAAGTTTCAGAATAATCTCAGGTTTAATTTTTAAAAAGCAAGTATTTAGTCCATATGGTTGCAAGGATATGCTTGAAAGGAAATGAGGTAATGCCTGGTGGAATCTTGGAAGCCAGAGAAGTTTCTGAATATGATTTCCAGTAGACAAAGGGCAGGGCTTCAATGTTTTGCTCCTCCCCCCCCCCACTAATAGAAGCAAAATAAATTATTCAGTTTGTTGAGGAAAACGGTTAATTTCTTTCATTTATACATGTTACTGAGGGGTAACCATGTAGTCTGTTGCAGAGAAACAGCGAAGAGTCAGGTAGCTCATTAAAGACTAATCACTATGCTGTAAAGTATGGGTTATCTTTGTGTGGATATATATTTTGTATGTGACCCTTTTCTCTCGGGGTATATTTCCAGCTGCAGCTGACTGTACACAATGTCCCAGATCTGACTGCTGGTGTGACCTGTTCATTTGAGAGCCTTGGAGAGAGTGAGGGGCAACTCCAGCTTGATGGAGAGGTCCACTGCCTTTCTCCTACGTTGAGGGATGAACCACCTGGGGAGAATGGTGAGTGTTTGGAAGTGGGGAAGTAAGCTAATTTATCTGGAAGTTTGGAAGTAAGCTAATTTATCTGGTGTGCTCCCTGGGGCTTTTGGTGGGCCGCTGTGAGATACAGGAAGCTGGACTAGATAACAGCTGGACTATAGACTATAACATATAGTCCATATAGACTATAGACTATAACTGGACTAAAACAGCTGGACTAGATTATAGCTGGACTATAATAACAGTATTATAAATACTGTTAATAACAATATAATAATATAATAGATGGGCCTGTGGCCTGATCCAGTGGGGCTATTCTTATGGGGAGGGGGAAATGGATTCACAAATTGATTCACTGGCTCCAAGAGACTGAGCTATGAATCGAGAGAAAGTCCTTGGTTCAAATCGCATTTCTGCCATAAAATCCCTAGGTGGCCTTAAGCAAGCCACTCCTTCGCAGCTTTTTAACCCTATCTGTAGTAGTGTAAAATACGATTACAACATATGATAAATGCTATCCTGATAAATACATTAGACATAATAGATGTTAAATGCTATCCTCTCTTATAGGGCGGTTGTAAAGATTACAGCACTTTGAACACTTGAAAGTGCTATAGTTGTGGTTGTTATTAAGATGAAGTAAAGCTTGTGACCCATTGCAGTGTTTTGTCTTCCCAATTATGCACTATATACTCAAGAAGATCATTTAACACAGGTCAGTTACTGCTCCATACTTGCAGTCTAGGTGATGAGGAGATGAAGGAATGGATCTTCTACACACAACACTTTGCCAGTCCATGGTTGTGTGTGGAGAGAGGGTTTTAATCTGCATTACTGAATTTGAGTGTGGAACCAGAGGGTAGAGGTTTATTCTTGCTTCCCATTAATCAGGAATATGACTACACGTACACGCTCACTAATGTTACTGGCTGTTGGTGTCATCTTTTCCCCCATGCCCTGTCTGCTGTCTCAGGTGATGTCCGCAGTGTTCGACTACGACTCCTCTCCAAGGAGACTGGTGTGGAATTTGCCAGCACAAACTTTGTCTTTTATGACTGCAGCCTTCTGCGCTCGTGAGTTCTGACCCTGGGGTGGTGCTTCTTTCCTTTAGTCCTTCAGCTTTGCCCCAGCTGTGAAGTTCCCCGCTTCTCTGATAAAATGTTATTTTCTCTGTTCTTATTCTTTCATCTCTCTCTTGCTCACAATTAATTTTGGATATATTATTAGCATGATTAATTAAGACAAAGCATATGGGAAAGGCATATCATCTTCCCCCCACATGTAGAAGCAGGTCAAAAGTGCAAGTGACCCATAAGAGGTATTATATGGTTTACGAGTTGAGTCAACCAGCATTCCTCTCTTTCTGCAATTGGGTTTCTAGCAGCCCAATCCTTTCAACCCCCTCCCCCCCCATGCAGCTGTGTCACTGAAGTGCTTGCTGCATCCGGGGAGGGAGACAGTCCCAGAGGTCTCTTCCGGGTAAGGGAACATTTGTTCCCTTGCCCAGAAGTAAGCCTCTGCTGCCTGAATGGTCTACTTCAGTGTTTCTCAAACTATGGGTTGGAACCCACTAGGTGGGTCCCCAGCCAATTTTGGGTGGGTCCCCATTCATTTCAATGTTTTATTTCTAATATATTAGACTTGATGCTACGATGGCATGTGACTGCATTGGGGAAATGTTACAGATCTGTACTTTTAACAGTTTACTCTTTATATGCTTTTAACAATGATATTAAGTGGGACTTACTCCTGAGGTAAGCGTGGGTAGGGTTGCAGACTAGGATTGTCAAAAATGTCCTGCTTGAGGATGTCACTTCCAGTCATGACATCACTTCCTGTGGGTCCTGACAGATTCTCATTCTAAAAAGTGGGTCCTGGTGCTGAAAGCTTGAGAACCACTGGTCTGCTTGGTCCTGTCCCAGCAACCAAGTGGCCCCAGGAAGGGGGATAAGATATTGACAGAAGCACAGCTGCCAAAACTGCCCCTTTCCCAAGCTTGACAAACACCACTCCCCTCTCCATTCTCTGCCCTATTCTGCCCTTCTCCTACCCCTCCAATGAGTTGACATATTTGTGCCGGGACTCGTTGGGAGGCTGCTGGTGTGTGACCATGTCCACTCACGGCAGCACCCCAACTGCCCAAAATGACATGTTACTGTTTGCAACAATTGTAAAGGACCTTGCGCTGCGAGAACACTAGTGGATTGTGGGGCCTGGATGTGTTAGACATGGAAAACTTGAGTTCAAATCCTTTCTTGCCTGTGAAGCTTACTAGGTAACCTTGGGTGGGCCACTATCTCTCAGCCAAATCTACTTCAGAGGGTAGTTGTGAGGATAAAATGCAGGGGACAGAACTGCACTGAGCTCATGGACAGGATGAAGGGACTAAAAAATGCCTTAACATAAGCAGAATATGTCCCTGCTCTCAGGAGA